>NC_083428.1:55427790-55757597 GCF_020745735.1 Hemiscyllium ocellatum | reverse complement strand
GGCACATCTCTTGGTGCACAGAGAGTAAAGTCGGCGATGAGAACATAGCCTTTCGTGCACAGGGAATACGGTAGCTGGTTGAGCGTACAGCAGTCGGTAAACAGGGAATACAGTAGGGGGCTGAGGACACAGCCGTGTGTGTACAGGGAGTACAGTAGGGGGCTGAGGGACACTGCCATGTGTGTACATGGAGTACAGTAGAGGGCTGAGGACACAGCAGTGTGTGTACAGGGAATACAGTAGGTGGCTGATGACACAGCAGTGTGTGTACAGAGAGTGCAGTAGGGGGCTGAGCTAGTCGGCCGTGTGTGTACGGGTAATACAGTAGGGGGCTGAGGGACACAGTTGTGTGTGTACAGGGAGTCCAGTGGAGTGCTGAGGACACAGCTGTGGGTGTGCAGAGAGTACAGTAGGGGGCTGATGGACACAGCCATGTGAGGACAGGGAGTACAGTAGGGGGCTGAGGGACACAGCCGTGTGTGTACAGGGAGTACAGTAGGGTAATGAGGAGACAGCCATGTGTGTACAAGGAGTACAGTAGAGTGCTGAGGACACAGCCAAGTGTGTGCAGGGAATATAGTAGGGGGCTGAGGGACACTGCCACGTGTATACATGGAGTACAGTAGGGGGCTGAGGGACACAGCCGTGTGTGTACAGGGAGAACAATAGGGGGCTGAGGACGCTGCTGTGTGTATACAGCGAGTACAGTTGGTGGATGAGGACACACCCGTGTGTGTACGGGGAGTACAGTAGGTGGCTGTTGACACAGGTGTGTGTGTACAGAGAGTGCAGTAGGTAATGAGGAGACAGCCTTGTGTGTGCAGGGAGTGCAGTAGGGGGCTGAGGACACAGCTGTATGTGTACAGGGAGTACAGTCGGGGGATGAGGGACACAGCTGTGTGAGGACAGGGAGTACAGTAGGGGGCTGAGAGACACAGCCGTGTGTGCACAGGGAGTACAGAAGGGGGCTGAGGACACAGCTGTATGTGTACAGGGAGTACAGTCGGGGGATGAGGGACACAGCCGTGTGAGTACAGGGAGTCCAGTAGGGCGCTGAGGACACAGCCGTGTGTGTACAGGGAGTACAGTCGGGGGCTGAGGACACAGCTTTGTGTGTACAGGGAGTACAGTAAGGGACTGAGGACACAACGGTATGTGTACAGGAGTGCAGTAGGGGCTGAAAACACAGCCAAATGTGTAACGGAGTACAGTAGGAAGCTGATGACACAGCCGTGTGTGTCCTGGAGTACAGTAGGGACTGAGGATACAGCCATGTGTCTACAGGGAGTACAGTAGTGGGCTGAGGGACACAGCCATGTGTGTAGAGGGAGTACAGTAGGGGGCTGAGGACACAGCCGTGTGTGACCCGGAGTACTGTAGGGACTGAGGACAAAGCCGTGTGTGCACAGAGAGTACAGTAGGGCGCCGAGGGACAGGGCAGTGTGTGCACAGGGTGTACAGTAGCGATCTGAGGGTCATAGACGTGTGTGTACAGGGAGTACAGTAGGGGGCTGAGGGCACAGCCACGTGTGCAAAGGGAGTACAGTAGAGGACAGAGGAGACAGCCGAGTGTGTAAAAGGGGGTACAGTAGGATACTGAGGACACAGTCATGTGTGTAAAGAGAGTACAGTAGGGCGCTGAGGTCACAGCCGTGTGTGTACACGGAATACAGTAGGGGCTGAGGACACAGCCGTGGCTGTACTGGGAGTACAGTAGAGGGCTGTGGGACACAGCCGTGTGAGTACAGGAGTACAGAAGGGGGCTGAGGGACACTGCCATGTGTATACAGGGAGTACAGTAGGGGGCTGAGGAACACAGCCGTGTGTGTACAGGGAGTACACTATTGGGCTGTGGACACAGCCGTGTGTGTACAGAGAGTACAGTAGGGCGCTGAGGACACAGCTGTGTGTGTACAGGAAGTACAGTAGGGCGCTGAGGACACAGCCGTGTGTGTACAGAGAGTACAGCAGGGGGTGAGGGACACAGCCGTGTGTGTACAGGGAGTACAGTAGGGGGATGAAGGACACAGCCGTGTGAGTACAGGGAGTACAGTAGGCGGCTAAATGACACAGCAGTGCGTGTACAGGGAGTCCAGTAGGGGGTTGAGGACACATCCTTGTGTGTACAGGGAGTACAGTACGGGCTGATGACAAAGCCATGCGACTATAGGGAGTACAGTAGGGATTGAAAACGCAGCCGAGTGTGTAACGGAGTACCGTAGGGAGCTGAGGACACAGCCGTGCGAGTCCCGGAGTACAGTAGGGACTGATGACACAGCCACGTGTCTACAGGGAGTACAGTAGTGGGCTGAGGGACACAGCCATGTGTGTACAGGGAGTACAGTAGGGGACTGAGGACACAGCCGTGTGAGGACAGGGAGTACAGTAGGGCGCTGAGGGACACAGCCGTGTGTGTACAGGGAGTACAGTAGGGTAATGGGGAGACAGCCTTGTGTGTACAGGGAGTACAGTAGGGGCTGAGGGACACAGCCATGTGTGTACAGGGAGAATAATAGGGGGCTGAGGACGCAGCTGTGTCTATACACCGAGTACAGTTGGTGGATGAGGACACAGCCGTGTGTGTACGCGGAGTACAGTAGGTGGCTGTTGACACAGGCGTGTGTGTACAGAGAGTACAGTAGGGGGCTGAGGTTCACGGCCGTGTGTGTACGGGTAGTACAGTGGGGGGCTGAGGGACACAGTTGTGTGTGCACAGGGAGTGCTTAGGCGGCTGAGGGACACAGCCATGTGTGTACAGGGAGTACAGTAGGGCGCTGAGGACACAGATGTGGGTGTACAGAGAGTACAATAGGGGGATGAGGGACACAGAAATGTGAGGACAGGGAATACAGTAGGGGGCTGAGGGACACAGCCGTGTGTCTACAGGGAGTACAGTAGGGGGCTGAGGACACAGCTGTATATGTACAGGGAGTACAGTCGGCGGATGAGGGACACAGCCGTGTGAGTACAGGGAGTTTAGTAGGGGGCTGAGGACACAGCCTTGTGTTTGCAGGGAGTACAGTAGGGGGCTGATGACAACGCCATGCGAGTACAGGGAGTACAGTAGGGCGCTGAGGTCAGAGCCGTGTGTGTACAGGGAGTACAGTAGGGGCGCTGAGGGACACAGCCGTGTGTGTACAGGGAGTACATTCGGGGGCTGAGGACACAGCTTTGTGTGTACAGGGAGTACAGTAGGGGAATGAGGACACAACGGTATGTGTACAGGAGTACAGTAGGGACTGAAAACACAGCCAAGTGTGTAACGGAGTACAGTGGGGTGCTGAGGACACAACCGTGTGTGTCCTGGAGTACAGTGGGGACTGTAGACACAGCCATGTGTGTACAGGGAGTACAGTAGGGGGCTGAGGGACACAGCCATGTGTGTACAGGGAGTACAGTAGGGGGCTGAGGACACAGCCGTGTGTGCACAGAGAGTACAGTAGGGCGCCGAGGGACACGGCAGTGTGTGCACAGGGAGTACAGTAGCGAGCTGAGGGCGATAGTCGTGTGTGTACAGGGAGTACAGTAGGGGGCTGAGGGCACAGCCGTGTGTGTTCACGTCTTACCGTATGGGGCTGAGGACAGAGTCACGTGTGTACAGGGAGTACACTAGCGAGCTGAGGGACACAGCTGTGTGTGTACAAGGAGTAGAGTAGCGGGCTGAGGGCACAGCTGTGCATGTACAGAGAGTACAGTTGGGGGCTGAGGGCACATCTCTTGGTGCACAGAGAGTAAAGTCGGCGATGAGAACATAGCCTTTCGTGCACAGGGAATACGGTAGCTGGCTGAGGGTACAGCAGTCATTAAACAGGGAATACAGTAGGGGGCTGAGGACACAGCCGTGTGTGTACAGGGATTAGAGTAGGGGTCTGAGGGACACTGCCATGTGTCTACAGGGAGTAGAATAGGGGGCTGAGGACACAGCAGTCTGTGTAAGGGAATACAGTAGGGCGCTGAGGACGCAGCTGTGTGTATACAGCGAGTACAGTTGTTGGATGAGGACACAGCCATGTGTGTGCAGGGAGTACAGTAGGTGGCTGATGACACAGGCGTGTGTGTACAGAGAGTACAGTAGGGGGCTGAGGTTCACGGCCGTGTGTGTACGGGTAGTACAGTAGGGAGGCTGAGGGACACAGTTGTGTGTGCACAGGGACAGCAGTAGGGGGCTGAGGGACACAGCCATGTGTGTACAGAGGGTACAGTAGGGCGGTGAGGACACAGCTGTGGGTGTACAGAGAGTACAGTAGGGGGATGAGGGACACGGCCGTGTGAGGACAGGGAGTACATGAGGGGGCTGAGGGACACAGCCGTGTGTGTACAGGGAGTACAGTTGGGTAATGAGGAGACAGCCTTGTGTGTACAGGGAGTACATTAGAGGGCTGAGAACACAGCCGTGTGTCTACAGGGTGTGCAGTGGGGGGCTGACAACACAGCCGAGTGTGTACAGGGTGTACAGCAGGGTGCTGAGGACACAGCCGTGTGGGTACAGGGAGTACAGTAGGGGGGCTGAGGGACACAGCTTTGTGTGTACAGGGAGTGCACTCGGGGGCTGAGGGACACAGCCGTGTGAGTACAGGGAGTAAAGTAGGGGACTGATGTCACAGCCGTGTGTGTACAGGGAATACAGTAGAGGGCTGAGAACACAGTCATGTGTCTACAGGTAGTACAATGGGGGTGCTGAGGGAACATCTCTTGGTGCACAGAGAGTTCAGTCGGGGGTGAATACGGTAGCCTGCTGAGGGTACAGCAGTCGGTATACAGGGAGTACAGTAGGGGGCTGAGGACACAGCCATGTATGTACAGGAAGGACAGTAGGTGGCAGAGGACACAACCCTGTGTGTACAGGGAGTACAGTAAGGACTGAGGACACAGCTGTGTGCGTAACGGAGTTCAATAAGGGTCTGATGACACAGCCGTGTGTGTACCAGAGTACAGTAGGGAGTGAGAACACAGCCGTTTGTGTACCGGAGTAGAGTAAGGTGCTGATGACACAGCTGTGAGTGTACAGGGAGTACAGTACGGGGCTGAGGGACACAGCCGTGTGTATACAGGGAGTACAGTCGGGGATTGAGGGACACAGCCGTGTGTGTACGGGAGTACAGTAGGGGATTGAGGGACACAGCCGGGAGTGTACAGGGAGTACAGTAGGGGGCTGAGGGCACAGCCATGTGCGTACAGGGAGTACAGTAGGGGGCTGAGGATACCGCTGTGTGTGTACAGGCAGTACTGTAGGGGACTGGGAACACAGTTATGGCTGTACAATGAGTACAGTAGGTGGCTGAGAACACAGCCATGTGTGTACCGGGAATGCAGGAGCGGGATGAGGACACAGCCGTGTTTGTACAGGGAGTACAGTAGGGGGGCTGAGGAATTCAGCCCTGTGTGGACAGGAGTACAGTAGGGGACTGTTGAAACAGAAGGATGTACAGGGAGCATATGGTGGGGGGTGGGGGCTGATAGAACAGGCGTGGATGTACAGGGAGTAATGTAGGGGACTGAGGACACAGAGGTGGGTGTACAGGGAGTACAGTGGGGGGCTGACAGAACAGCCGTGGACGTACAGGGAGTACAGTAGAGGACTGAGGACACAGGGTGGGTGTACCGGGAGTACAGTGGGAGGCTGACAGAACAGCCGTGGATGTACAGGGAGTACAGTATGCGGCTGAGGACACAGTCACGTGCGTACAGTCAGTGCAGTAGGGGGCTGAGGATGCAGCTGTGTGTGTACAGGGAGTACAGTGGTGGACTGAGGACACAGCCATGTGTGTACAGGGAGTACAATAGGGCGCTGAGGACACAGCCGTGTGTGTACAGGAATACAGTAGGGGGCTGATGACACAGTCGTGTGTGTATTGGGAGTACAGTCGCGGGCTGAGGACACAGTCATTTGTGTATAGGGAGTACAGCAGCGAGCTGAAAGACATAGTCGTGTGTGTATACAGGGAGTACAGTATGGGGCTGAGGGCACAGCCGTATGTGTACAGGGAGTACAGTAGGGGACTGAGGACACAGCCGTGTGCGTACAGGAGTACAGTAGGGGACTGAGGACACAGCCGTGTGTACAGGGAATACAGCAGTGCGCTAAGGGACATAGTCATGTGTGTATACGGGGAGTACAGTATGGGGCTGAGGGCACAGCCGTGTTTGTACAGCGAGTGCAGTAGGGGCTGAGGACACAGTCACGTCTGTACAGGGAGTACAGTAGCGAGCTGAGGGACACAGCTGTGTGTGTACAAGGAGTAGAGTAGGGGGCTGAGGGCACAGCTGTGTATGCACAGGGAGTACAGTTGGGGGCTGAGGGCACATCTCTTGGTGCACAGAGAGTTCAGTCGGGGTGATAACACAGCCTTGCATGCACAGGGAATACGGTGGTTGCTGAGGGTACAGCAGTCGGTATACAGGGAGGGCAGTAGGGGGCGGAGGTCACAGCCGTGTGTGAACAGGGAGTACAGTCGGGGACTGAGGGACACAGCCATGTGTGTACAGGGAGTAAAGTAAGGGGCTGAGAACACAGTCGTGTGTCGACAGGGATTACAGTGGGGGTGCTGAGGGAACATCTCTTGGTGCACAGAGAAGACAGCCTTGCGTGCTCAGGGAATACAGCAGCTGGCTGAGGGTGCTGCAGGCGGTATACAGGGTGTAGAGTAGGGCGCTGAGGACACAGCCCTGTGCGTGCAGGGAGTACAGTAGGGGGGCTGAGGGACACAGCCGTGTGTGTACAGGGAGTACAGTAGGGGGCTGAGGACACAACCATGTATGTACAGGGAGTAAAGTAGGGGCTGATGACAAAGCCATGCGAGTACACCGAGTACAGCAGAGGGCTGAAGACACAGCCGTGTGTCTACAGGGAGTACAGTAGGGGGGCTGAGGACACAGCCGTGTGTGTACAAGGAGTACAGTAGGGCGCTGAGGACACAGCCGTGTGTCTACAGGGAGTACGGAACGGGGCTAAGTACACAGCCGTGTGTGTACAGGGAGTGCAGTAGGGGGCTGAGGACACAGCGGTATGTGTACAGGAGTACTGTAGGAATTGAGAACACAGCCGAGTGTGTAGCGGAGTACAGTAAGGACTGAGGACACAGCCGTGTGTGTACAGGGAGTACAGTAGGGGGCCGAGGGATACAGCCTTGTGTGTTCCGGAGTACAGTTGGGGGCTGAGGACACAGCCGTGTGCGTGCAGGGAGTACAGTAGGGGACTGAGAACACAGTTGTGACTGTACAGTGAGCACAGTAGGGGGATGACAACACAGCTGTGTGTGTACCGGGAGTACAGGAGTGGGATGAGGACACAGCCGTGTTTGTGGAGGGAGTACAGTAGGGGGCTGAGGGACTCAGACCTGTGTGGACAGGAGTACAGTAGGGGACTGATGACACAGAAGGAGGTACAGGGAGTACATTGGGGGGGGCGGGGGGCTGAGAGAACAGGCGTGGATGTATAGGGAGTAGTGTAGGGGTCTGAGTACACAGAGGTGGGTGTATTGGGAGTACAGTGAGGGCCTGACAGAACAGCCGTGTACGTACAGGGAGTGCAGTGGGGGGCTGAGGACACAGCGGTGGTAGTACAGGGAGTACAATAGTGAGCTGGTGGACACAGCCGTGTGTGTCCAGGGAGTACAGTAGGGGACTGAGGACACAGCCGTGTGTGTACAGGGAGTAGAGTAGCGGGCTGAAGACACAGCCGTGTGTGTACAGGGAGCACAGCAGCAAGCTGATGGACATAGTTGTGTGTGTATACAGTGAGTACAGTATGGGGCTGAGGGCACAGCCGTGTGTGTACAGGGAGTGCAGTAGGGGGCTGAGGACACAGCTGTTTGTGTACAGTGTGTACAGCAGGGGGCTGACGTCACAGCAGTGGCTGTACAGGGAGTACAATAGTCTGCTGTGGGACATAGTCGTGTGTGCTCCGGGAGTACAGTAGGGGGCTGAGGGCACAGCCGTGTATGTACAGGAAGTACCGTAGGGGGCTGAGGATAAAGCTCTGTGTGTGTACAGGGAGTACAGTAGCGGACTGAGGACACAGCCGTGTGTGTACAGGGAATACAGTAGGGGCCTGATGACACAGCTGTGTATGTACAGGGAGTACAGTAGGGGGCTGTGGGACACAGCCGTGTGTGTACAGGGAGTACAACAGTGCGCTGAGGGACATAGTCATGTGTGCATACAGCGAGTACAGAAGGGGCTGAGCTGACGGACACAGCTGTGTGTGTACAAGGAGTAGAATAGTGGGCTGAGGGCACAGCTGTGTATGCACAGGAGTACAGTTGGGGGCTGAGGGCACATCTCTTGGTGCACAGAGAGTTCAGTCGGGGGTGAGAACACAGCCTTGCATGCACAGGGAATACGGTAGCCTGCTGAGGGTACAGCAGTCGGTTTACAGGGAGTACTTAGGGGGCTGAGGACACAGCCATGTATGTACAGGGAGTACAGTAGGGACTGAGGACACAGCTGTGTGCATAACGGAGTTCAATAAGGGTCTGATGACACAGCCGTGTGTGTACCAGAGTACAGTAGGGAGTGAGAACACAGCCGTTTGTGTACCGGAGGAGAGTAAGGTGCTGATGACACAGCTGTGAGTGTACAGAGAGTACAGTACGGGGCTGAGGGACACAGCCGTGTGTATACAGGGAGTACAGTCGGGGATTGAGGGACACAGCCGTGTGTGTACCGGGAGTACAGTAGGGGATTGAGGGACACATCCGTGTGTGTACAGGGTGTACAGTAGGGGGCTGATGACACAGCCGGGTGTGTACAGGGAGTACAGTAGGGGGCTGAGGATACCGCTGTGTGTGTACAGGGAGTACAGTAGGGGACTGAGAACACAGTTGTGGCTGTACAATGAGTACAGTAGGTGGCTGAGAACACAGCCATGTGTGTACCGGGAATGCAGGAGCGGGATGAGGACACAGCCGTGTTTGTACAGGGAGTACAGTAGGGGGCTGAGGAATTCAGCCCTGTGTGGACAGGAGTACAGTAGGGGACTGTTGACACAGAAGGATGTACAGGGAGCATATGGTGGGGGGCGGGGGCTGATAGAACAGGCGCGGATGTACAGGGAGTAATATAGGAGACTGAGGACACAGAGGTGGGTGTACAGGGAGTACAGTGGGGGGCTGACAGAACAGCCGTGGACGTACAGGGAGTACAGTAGGGGGCTGAGGACAAAGTCACGTGTGGACAGGCAGTGCAGTAGGGGGCTGAGGATGCAGCTGTTTGCATCCAGGGTGTACATTCAGGGGCTGAGGACACAGCGGAGGCTGGACAGGGAGTACAATAGTCAGCTGAGGGACACAGTCGTGTGTGTACCGGGAGTACAGTATGCGGCTGAGGGCACAGTCGCGTGCGTACAGGGAGTACAGTAGGGGGCTGAGGATACAGCTGTGTGTGTACAGGGAGTACAGTAGCGGACTGAGGACACAGCCATGTGTGTACATGGAGTACAATAGGGCGCTGAGGACACAGCCGTGTGTGTACACGGAATACAGTAGGGGGCTGATGACACAGCCGTGTGTGTACTGGGAGTACAGTCGCGGGCTGAGGACACAGTCATGTGTGTATAGGGAGTACAGCAGCGAGCTGAAAGACATAGTCATGTGTGTATACAGGGAGTACAGTATGGGGCTGAGGGCACAGCCGTGTGTGTACAGGGAGTACAGTAGGGGACTGAGGACACAGCCGTGTGCGTACAGTAGTACAGTAGGGGACTGAGGACACAGCCGTGTGTTCAGGGAATACAGCAGTGCGCTGAGGGACATAGTCATGTGTGTATACGGGGAGTACAGTATGGGGCTGAGGGCACAGACGTGTTTGTACAGCGAGTGCAGTAGGGGCTGAGGACACAGTCACGTCTGTACAGGGAGTACAGTTGCGAGCTGAGGGACACAGCTGTGTGTGTACAAGGAGTAGAGTAGGGGGCTGACGGCACAGCTGTGTATGCACAGGAGTACAGTTGGGGGCTGAGGGCACATCTCTTGGTGCACAGAGAGTTCAGTCGGGGTGATAACACAGCCTTGCATGCACAGGGAATACGGTAGTTGCTGAGGGTACAGCAGTCGGTATACAGGGAGGGCAGTAGGGGGCGGAGGTCACAGCCGTGTGTGAACAGGGAGTACAGTAGGGAGCTGAGGACACAGCTGTGTGTGAACAGGGACTACAATAGGGGCCTGAGGACACAGCCATGGGTACACAGGAAGGACAGTAGGTGGCAGAGGACATACCCCTGTGTGTACAGGGAGTACAGTAGGGACTGGGACACAGCCGTGTACGTAACGGAGTTCAATAGGGGTCTAAGGACACAGCCGTGTGTGTACCAGAGTACAGTAGGGAGTGAGAACACAGCCGTTTGTGTACCGGAGTAGAGTAAGGGGCTGATGACACAGCTGTGTGTGTACAGGGAGTACAGTAAGGGGCTGAGGGACACAGCCGTGTTTGAACAGGGAGTACAGCCGGGGATTGAGGGCACAGCCGTGCGTGTACAGGGAGTACAGAAGGGGAATGAGGACACAGCCGTGTGTGTACAGGGAGTACAGTAGGGGGCTGAGGGATACAGCTGTGTGTGTTCCGGAGTACAGTTGGGGGCTGAGGACACAGCCGTGTGCGTGCAGGGAGTACAGTAGGGGACTGAGAACACAGTTGTGACTGTACAGTGAGTACAGTAGGGGGATGACAACACAGCTGTGTGTGTACCGGGAGTACAGGAGTGGGATGAGGACACAGCCGTGTTTGTCGAGGGAGTACAGTAGGGGGCTGAGGGACTCAGACCTGTGTGGACAGGAGTACAGTAGGGGACTGTTGACACAGAAGGATGTACAGGGAGCATATGGTGGGGGGCGGGGGCTGATAGAACAGGCGCGGATGTACAGGGAGTAATATAGGAGACTGAGGACACAGAGGTGGGTGTACAGGGAGTACAGTGGGGGGGCGGGGGGGGTGAGAGAACAGGCGTGGATGTACAGGGAGTAGTGTAGGGGTCTGAGTACACAGAGGTGGGTGTATTGGGAGTACAGTGAGGGCCTGACAGAACAGTTTTGGACGTACAGGGAGTACAGTGGGGGCTGAGGACACAGCGGTGGCAGTACAGGGAGTACAATAGTGAGCTGAGGGACATGGTCGTGTGTGAACAGGGAGTACAGTAGGGGGCTGAGGGCATAACCGTGTGTGTACAGGGAGTACAGTAGGGGGCTGCGGACACATCTGTGAGTGTACAGAGAGTACAGTCGGGGACTGAGGACACAGCCGTGTGTGTGCAGGGAGCACAGTAGTGCGCTGAGGACACAGCCGTGTGTGCACTGGGAGTACAGTAGGGGGCTGGGGGACATAGCCGTGTGTGTCCAGGGAGTAGAGTAGCGGGCTGAGGACACAGCCGTGTGTGTACAGGGAGCACAGCAGCGAGCTGATGGACATAGTTGTGTGTGTATACAGTGAGTACAGTATGGGCTGAGGGCACAGCCGTGTTTGTACAGGGAGTGCAGTAGGGGGCTGAGGACACAGCTGTTTGTGTACAGTGTGTACAGTAGGGGGCTGACGTCACAGCAGTGGCTGTACAGGGAGTACAATAGTCAGCTGTGGGACATAGTCGTGTGTGCTCCGGGAGTACAGTAGGGGGCTGAGGGCACAGCCGTGTGTGTACAGGAAGTACCGTAGGGGGCTGAGGATATAGATCTGTGTGTGCACAGGGAGTACAGTAGCGGACTGAGGACACAGCCGTGTGTGTACAGGGAGTACAACAGTGCGCTGAGGGACATAGTCATGTGTGCATACAGCGAGTACAGAAGGGGCTGAGGACACAGTCACGTGTGTACAGGGAGTACAGTAGCGAGCTGAGGGACACAGCTGTTTGTGTACAAGGAGTAGAATAGTGGGCTGAGGGCACAGCTGTGTATGCACAGGGAGTACAGTTGGGGGCTGAGGGCACATCTCTTGGTGCACAGAGAGTTCAGTCGGGGGTGAGAACACAGCCTTGCATGCACAGGGAATACGGTAGCCTGCTGAGGGTACAGCAGTCGGTATACAGGGAGTACTTAGGGGGCTGAGGACACAGCCATGTATGTACAGGAAGGACAGTAGGTGGCAGAGGACACAGCCCTGTGTGTACAGGGAGTACAGTAGGGACTGAGGACACAGCTGTGTGCGTAACGGAGTTCAATAAGGGTCTGATGACACAGCCTTGTGTGTACCAGAGTACAGTAGGGAGTGAGAACACAGCCGTTTGTGTACCGGAGTAGAGTAAGGTGCTGATGACACAGCTGTGAGTGTACAGGGAGTACAGTACGGGGCTGAGGGACACAGCCGTGTGTATACAGGGAGTACAGTCGGGGATTGAGGGACACAGCCGTGTGTGTACAGGGTGTACAGTAGGGGGCTGATGACACAGCCGGGTGTGTACAGGGAGTACAGTAGGGGGCTGAGGGCACAGCCATGTGCGTACAGGGAGTACAGTAGGGGGCTGAGGATACCGCTGTGTATGTACAGGGAGTACAGTAGGAGACTGAGAACACAGTTGTGGCTGTACAATGAGTACAGTTGTGGCTGTACAATGAGTACAGTAGGTGGCTGAGAACACAGCCATGTGTGTACCGGGAATGCAGGAGCGGGATGAGGACACAGCCGTGTTTGTACAGGGAGTACAGTAGGGGGCTGAGGAATTCAGCCCTGTGTGGACAGGAGTACAGTAGGGGACTGTTGACACAGAAGGATGTACAGGGAGCATATGGTGGGGGGCGGGGTTTGATAGAACAGGCGCGGATGTACAGGGAGTAATATAGGAGACTGAGGACACAGAGGTGGGTGTACAGGGAGTACAGTGGGGGGCTGACAGAACAGCCGTGGACGTACAGGGAGTACAGTAGGGGGCTGAGGACAAAGTCACGTGTGGACAGGCAGTGCAGTCGGGGGCTGAGGATGCAGCTGTTTGCGTCCAGGGTGTACATTCAGGGGCTGAGGACACAGCGGAGAGTGGACAGGGAGTACAATAGTCAGCTGAGGGACATAGTCGTGTGTGTACCGGGAGTACAGTATGCGGCTGAGGGCACAGTCGCGTGCGTACAGGGAGTACAGTAGGGGGCTGAGGATACAGCTGTGTGTGTACAGGGAGTACAGTAGCGGACTGAGGACACAGCCATGTGTGTATAGGGAGTACAGCAGCGAGCTGAAAGACATAGTCGTGTGTGTATACAGGGAGTACAGTATGGGGCTGAGGGCACAGCCGTGTGTGAACAGGGAGTACAGTAGGGGACTGAGGACACAGCCGTGTGCGTACAGTAGTACTGTAGGGGACTGAGGACACAGCCGTGTGTACAGGGAATACAGCAGTGCGCTGAGGGACATAGTCATGTGTGTATACGGGGTGTACAGTATGGGGCTGAGGGCACAGCCGTGTTTGTACAGCGAGTGCAGTAGGGGCTGAGGACACAGTCACGTCTGTACAGGGAGTACAGTAGCGAGCTGAGGAACACAGCTGTGTGTGTACAAGGAGTAGAGTAGGGGGCTGACGGCACAGCTGTGTATGCACAGGGAGTACAGTTGGGGGCTGAGGGCACATCTCTTGGTGCACAGAGAGTTCAGTCGGGGTGATAACACAGCCTTGCATGCACAGGGAATACGGTTGTTGCTGAGGGTACAGCAGTCGGTATACAGGGAGGGCAGTAGGGGGCGGAGGTCACAGCCGTGTGTGAACAGGGAGTACAGTAGGGAGCTGAGGACACAGCTGTGTGTGAACAGGGACTACAATAGGGGCCTGAGGACACAGCCATGGGTACACAGGAAGGACAGTAGGTGGCAGAGGACACACCCCTGTGTGTACAGGGAGTACAGTAGGGACTGGGACACAGCCGTGTGCGTAATGGAGTTCAATAGGGGTCTAAGGACACAGCCGTGTGTGTACCAGAGTACAGTAGGGAGTGAGAACACAGCCGTTTGTGTACCGGAGTAGAGTAAGGGGCTGATGACACAGCTGTGTGTGCACTGGGAGTACAGTAGGGGGCTGGGGGACATAGCCGTGTGTGTCCAGGGAGTAGAGTAGCGGGCTGAGGACACAGCCGTGTGTGTACAGGGAGCACAGCAGCGAGCTGATGGACATAGTTGTGTGTGCATACAGTGAGTACAGTATGGGGCTGAGGGCACAGCCGTGTTTGTACAGGGAGTGCAGTAGGGGGCTGAGGACACAGCTGTTTGTGTACAGTGTGTACAGTAGGGGGCTGACGTCACAGCAGTGGCTGTACAGGGAGTACAATAGTCAGCTGTGGGACATAGTCGTGTGTGCTCCGGGAGTACAGTAGGGGGCTGAGGGCACAGCCGTGTGTGTACAGGAAGTACCGTAGGGGGCTGAGGATATAGATCTGTGTGTGTACAGGGAGTACAGTAGCGGACTGAGGACACAGCCGTGTGTGTACAGGGAGTACAACAGTGCGCTGAGGGACATAGTCATGTGTGCATACAGCGAGTACAGTAGGGACTGGGACACAGCCGTGTGCGTAATGGAGTTCAATAGGGGTCTAAGGACACAGCCGTGTGTGTACCAGAGTACAGTAGGGAGTGAGAACACAGCCGTTTGTGTACCGGAGTAGAGTAAGGTGCTGATGACACAGCTGTGAGTGTACAGGGAGTACAGTACGGGGCTGAGGGACACAGCCGTGTGTATACAGGGAGTACAGTCGGGGATTGAGGGACACAGCCGTGTGTGTACAGGGTGTACAGTAGGGGGCTGATGACACAGCCGGGTGTGTAAAGGGAGTACAGTAGGGGGCTGAGGGCACAGCCATGTGCGTACAGGGAGTACAGTAGGGGGCTGAGGATACCGCTGTGTATGTACAGGGAGTACAGTAGGGGACTGAGAACACAGTTGTGGCTGTACAATGAGTACAGTTGTGGCTGTACAATGAGTACAGTAGGTGGCTGAGAACACAGCCATGTGTGTACCGGGAATGCAGGAGCGGGATGAGGACACAGCCGTGTTTGTACAGGGAGTACAGTAGGGGGCTGAGAAATTCAGCCCTGTGTGGACAGGAGTACAGTCGGGGACTGTTGACACAGAAGGATGTACAGGGAGTACATGGTGGGGAGGGGGCTGATAGAACAGGCGCGGATGTACAGGGAGTAATATAGGAGACTGAGGACACAGAGGTGGGTGTACAGGGAGTACAGTGGGGGGCTGACAGAACAGCCGTGGACGTACAGGGAGTACAGTAGGGGGCTGAGGACAAAGTCACGTGTGGACAGGCAGTGCAGTAGGGGGCTGAGGATGCAGCTGTTGGCGTCCAGGGTGTACATTCAGGGGCTGAAGACACAGCGGAGGCTGTACATGGAGTACAATAGTCAGCCGAGGGACATAGTCGTGTGTGTACCGGGAGTACAGTATGCGGCTGAGGGCACAGTCGCGTGCGTACAGGGAGTACAGTAGGGGGCTGAGGATACAGCTGTGTGTGTACAGGGAGTACAGTAGCGGACTGAGGACACAGCCATGTGTGTACAGGGAGTACAATAGGGCGCTGAGGACAAAGCAGTGTGTGTACACGGAATACAGTAGGGGGCTGATGACACAGCCGTTTGTGTACTGGGAGTACAGTCGCGGGCTGAGGACACAGTCATGTGTGTATAGGGAGTACAGCAGCGAGCTGAAAGACATTGTCGTGTGTGTATACAGGGAGTACAGTATGGGGCTGAGGGCACAGCCGTGTGTGTACAGGGAGTACAGTAGGGGACTGAGGACACAGCCGTGTGTACAGGGAATACAGCAGTGCGCTGAGGGACATAGTCATGTGTGTATACAGGGAGTACAGTATGGGGCTGAGGGCACAGCCGTGTTTGTACATCGAGTGCAGTAGGGGCTGAGGACACAGTCACGTGTGTATAGGGAGTACAGCAGCGAGCTGAGGGACACGGCTGTTTGTGTACAAGGAGTAGAGTAGGGGGCTGACGGCACAGCTGTGTATGCACAGGGAGTACAGTTGGGGGCTGAGGGCACATCTCTTGGTGCACAGAGAGATCAGTCGGGGTGATAACACAGCCTTGCATGCACAGGGTATACGGTGGTTGCTGAGGGTACAGCAGTCGGTATACAGGGAGGGCAGTAGGGGGCGGAGGTCACAGCCGTGTGTGAACAGGGAGTACAGTAGGGAGCTGAGGACACAGCTGTGTGTGAACAGGGAGTACAATAGGGGCCTGAGGACACAGCCATGGGTGCACAGGAAGGACAGTAGGTGGCAGAGGACACACCCCTGTGTGTACAGGGAGTACAGTAGGGACTGGGACACAGCCGTGTGCGTAATGGAGTTCAATAGGGGTCTAAGGACACAGCCGTGTGTGTACCAGAGTACAGTAGGGAGTGAGAACACAGCCGTTTGTGTACTGGAGTAGAGTAAGGGGCTGATGACACAGCTGTGTGTGTACAGGGAGTACAGTAAGGGGCTGAGGGACGCAGCCGTGTTTGAACAGGGAGTACAGCCGGGCGATGAGGGCACAGCCGTGTGTGTACAGGGAGTACAGAAGGGGACTGAGGACACAGCCGTGTGTGTACAGGGAGTACAGTAGGGGGCTGAGGGAAACAGCTGTGTGTGTACAGGGAGTATAGTAGGGGGCTGATGACACAGCCGGGTGGGTACAGTGAGTACAGTAGGGGACTGAGGACACAGCCATGTGTGTACAGGGAGTGCAGGAGCGGGATGAGGACACAGCCGTGTTTGTATAGGGAGTGCAGTAGGGGGCTGAGGAATTCAGCACTGTGTGGACAGGAGTACAGTCGGGGACTCTTGATACAGAAGGATGTACAGGGAGTACATTGGGGGGCTGATAGAACAGGCGTGGCTGTACAGGGAGTAGTGTAGGGGACTGAGAACACAGAGATGGGTGTACAGGGAGTACAGTGGGGGGCTGACAGAACAGCCGTGGACGTACAGGAAGTACAGTAGAGTACGGAGGACAGAGAAGTGGGTGTACAGGGAGTACAGTGGGGTGCTGACAGAACAGCCGTGGACATATAGGGAGTACAGTCGGGGGCTGAGGACACAGTCACGTGTGTACAGGGAGTGCAGTAGAGTGCTGAGGATACAGCTGTTTGCGTACAGAGTGTGTTGTGGCAGTACAGGGAGTACAATAGTCAGCTGAGGGACATAGTCGTGTGTGCACAGGGAGTACAGTAGGAGGCTGAGGATACAGCTGTGTGTGTACAGGGAGTACAGCAGCGGACTGAGGACACAGCCGTGTGTGTAAAGGGAATACCGAAGGGCGCTGAGGACACAGCCGTGTGTGTACAGGGAGTACAATAGCGCGCTGAGGGCACAGCCATGTGTGTACACGGAATACAGTAGGGGGCTGATGACACAGCCGTGTGTGTACTGGGAGTACAGTAGGGGACTGAGGACACAGCCGTGGGTGTGTTGGGAGTACAATAGGGGACTGAGGAACCGGGCTATGTGTGTACAGGGAGTACAGTAGGGGACTGAGGAAACAGCCATGTGTGTACAGGGAGTAGAGTAGGGGGCTGTGGACACAGCCATGTGTGTACACAGAATACAGTAGGGGGCTGAGGACACAGCTGTGTGTGTACTGGGAGTACAGTATTGTGCTGAGGGACACAGCTGTGTGTTTACAGTGAGTACAGTAGGGGGCGGAGGACAGAGTCACGTGTGTACAGGGAGTACAGTAGTGAGCTGCGGTTCAGTAGACAGCCGTGTGTGTACTGTGAGTACGATAGGGCACTGAGGCCACAGCTGTGCGTGTGCAGGGAGTACAGTTGGGGGCTGAGGGCACATCTCTTGGTGCACAGAGAGAACAGTCGGGGGTGAGAACACAGCCTTGCATGCACAGGGAATACGGTAGCTGGCTGAGGGTATAGCAGTCGGAATACAGGGAGTACAGTAGGGGGTTGAGGACACAGCCCTGTGTGTACAGGAAGTACATTAGGGGGCTGAGAGACACAGCAGTGGGTGTACAGGGAGTACTATCGGGGGCTGAGGACACATTCTTGTGTTCCCAGAGAGAACAGTAGGGGGCTGAGGACACAGCCGTGTGTGTACTGTGAGCACGATAGGGCACTGAGGCCACAGCTGTGTGTGTACAGGGAGTACAATAGGGGGATGAGGGACACAGCCGTGTGTGTACAGGGAGTACTGTAGGGGACTGAGGACACAGCCATTTGTGTACAGGGAGTACAGTAGGGGCCTGAGGACACAGCCGTGTGTGTAACAGTGTGCAGTAGGTGGCTATGGACACAGCCGTGTGTGTACGGGGAGTACAGTAAGGAGCTGAGGGACACAGCCGTGTTTGTACAGGGAGTACTTTCGAGTGCTGAGGACACAGTTGTGTGTTCCCAGGGAGTACAGTAGGGGGCTGAGGGACACAGCCATGTGTGTACAGAGAGTACAGTAGTGGGCTGAGTACACAGCCGTGTGTGTACAGTGAGTACGGTAGGGCAATGAGGCCACAGCTGTGTGTGTGCAGGGAGTACTGTCGGGGGCTGAGGACACATTCTTGTGTTCCCAGGGAGTAAGGAAGGGGGCTGAGGGACACAGCCATGTGTGTACAGAGAGAACAGTAGGGAACTGAGGACACAGCCGTGTGTGTACTGTGAGCACGATAGGGCACTTAGGCCACAGTTGTGCGTGTACAGTGAGTACAATAGGGGCCTGAGGACACAGCCGTGGGTGTACAGGAAGTATAGTAGGTGGCTGAGGAAACAGCCATGTGTGTACAGGGAGTACTGTATGGACTGAGGACACAGCCGTGTGTGTACCAGAGTACAGTAGGTAGTGAGGACAAAGCCTTTTGTGTAGCGGAGTTGCGTAGGTGTCTGAGGACACAGCCATGTATGTACCGGAGGGCAGTAGGGAGCTGATGACGCAGCCATGTGTGTACAGGGAGTGCAGTAGGGGGCTGAGGGACACAGCTGTGTGTGTACAGGGAGCACAGTATGGGCCTGAGCACAGGGACGTGTGTGTACAGGGAGTACAGTAGGGGACTGAGGACACAGCCATGCGTGTACAAGGAGTACAGTAGGGGGCTGAGGACACAGCCATGTGTGTACAGGGAGTACAGTAGGGGCCTGAGGACACAGTCGTGGGTGTACAGGAAGTATAGTAGGTGGCTGAGGACACAGCCATGTGTGTACAGGGAGTACTGTAGGGACTGAGGACACAGCCGTTAGTGTAACGGAGTGCAGTACGTGGCTATGGACACAGCCATGTGTGTACCAGAGTACAGTAGGTAGTGAGGACACAGCCTTTTGTGTAGCAGAGTTGCGTAGGTGTCTGAGGACACAGCCATGTATGTACCGGAGTGCAGTAGGGAGCTGATGACGCAGCCATGTGTGTACAGGGAGGGCAGTAGGGGGCTGAGGGACACAGCTGTGTGTGTACAGGGAGCACAGTATGGGCCTGAGCACAGGGACGTGTGTGTACAGGGAGTACAGTAGGGGACTGAGGACACAGCCATGCGTGTACAGGGAGTACAGTAGTGGCTGAGGGACACAGCCGTGTGTGTGCAGGGAGCACAGTATGGGGCTGAGCACAAGGAAGTGCGTGTACAGGGAGTACAGTAGTGGGCTGAGTACACAGCCGTGTGTGTACAGTGAGTACGGTAGGGCAATGAGGCCACAGCCGTGTGTGTGCAGGGAGTACAATAGGGGGATGAGGGACACAGCTGTGTGTGTACAGGGTGAACAGTAGGGGACTGAGGACACATCCATGTGTGTACAGGGAGTACAGTAGGGGGCAGAGCACACAGCCGTGTGTGTACAGGGAGTACAGTAGGGCACAAAGGACACAGCCGTGTGTGTACTTGGAATACAGTAGGGGGCTGATGCGACAGCCGTATGTGTACTGGGAGAACAGTAGGGGGCTGTGGGACACAGCCGTGTGTGTAAAGGGAGTACAGTAGGGGACTGTGGACGCAGCCGTGTGCGTACAGGAGTACAGTAGGGGACTGAGGATACAGCCGTGTGTGTACAGGCAGTACAGTAGGTGACTGAAGACACAGCCATGTTTGTACAGGGAGTAGAGTAGCGGGCTGAGGACTCAGCCGTGTGTGTACAGGGAGTTACAGCAGCGAGCTGAGGGTCATAGTCGTGTGTATATACAGGGAATACAGTAGGGGGCTGAGGGCACAGTCCTGTGTGCGCAGGGAGAACAGTAGGGGGCTGAGGACAGAGTCACGTGTGTACAGGGAGTACAGTAGCGAGCTGAGGGACACAGCTGTGTGTGTACAAGGAGTAGAGTAGTGGGCTGAGGGCAAAGCTGTGTATGTACAGCGAGTACAGTTGGGGGCTGAGGTCACATCTCTTGGTGCACAGAGAGTACAGTCGGGGGTGATAACGCAGCCTAGCATGCACCGGAAATACGGTAGCTTGCTAAGGATACAGCAGTAGGTACATTGGGAGGGCAGTAGGGGGCTGAGGACACAGGCCCTGTGTGTACAGAGAGTACAGTAGGGAGCTGAGGACACAGCTGTGTGTGTACAGGGAGTGCAGTAGGGGGCTGAGAGACACAGCAGTGGGTGTACCGGATGCACAGTAGGTGGCTGAGGACACAGCCATGTGTGTGCAGGGAGTACTGTAGGGACTGAGGACACTGCCATATGTGTACCAGAGTACAGTAGGGAGTGAGATCACAGCCGTTTGTGTAGCGGAATTGAGTAGGGGGCTGAGGGCACAGCCGTGTGTGTACAGGGAGTACAGTAGGGAACAGAAGGACACAGCCATGCGTGTACAGAGAGTACAGAAGGGGGATGAGGGACACAGCCATGTTTGTACAGGGAGTACAGTGGGGGGCTGAGGACACAGCTGTGTGTGTACAGGGAGTACAGTAGGGGGCTGAGGGACACAGCCGTGTGTGTGCAGGGAGTACAGTAGGGGGCTGAGGACACAGACATATGTGTACAGGGAGTACAGTAGGGGGCTGAGGGACACAGCCGTGTGTGTGCAGGGAGTACAGTAGGGGGCTGAGGACACAGCCGTGCGTGTATAGGGAGTACAGAAGGGGGATGAGGGACACAGCCGTGTGTGTACAGGGAGTACAGTAGGGGATTGAGGGACACAGCCATGTGTGTACAGGGAGTAAAGTAGGGGGCTGATGATACAGCTGTGTTTGTAAAAGGAAGTACAGTAGGTGGCCGAGGACAGAGCCGTATGTGTACCAGAGTAGAGTAGGGGGCTGAGGTCACAGCCGTGTGTGTACAGGGAGTACAATAGGCGGCTGAGGACACATTCGTGTGTGTAAAAGGAGTACAGTAGGGAACTGAGGACACAGCCGTATGTGTACAGGGAGTACAGTAGGGGGCAGGGCACACAGCCGTGTGTGTACAGGGAGTACAGTAGGGCACAAAGGACACAGCCGTGTGTGTACCTGGAATACAGTAGGGGGCTGATGACACAGCCATGTGTGTAAAGGGAGTAAAGTAGGTGACTGCAGATGCAGCCGTGTGCATACAGGAGTACAGTAGGGGACTGAGGATACAGCCGTGTGTGTACAGGCAGTACAGTAGGGGACTGAAGACACAGCCATGTTTGTACAGGGAGTAGAGTAGCGGGCTGAGGACTCAGCCGTGTGTGTACAGGGAGTTACAGCAGCGAGCTGAGGGTCATAGTCGTGTGTGTATACAGGGAATACAGTAGGGGGCTGAGGGCACAGTCATGTGTGCGCAGGGAGAACAGTAGGGGGCTGAGGACAGAGTCACGTGTGTACAGGGAGTACAGTAGCGAGCTGAGGGACACAGCTGTGTGTGTACAAGGAGTAGAGTAGTGGGCTGAGGGCAAAGCTGTGTATGTACAGGGAGTACAGTTGGGGGCTGAGGTCACATCTCTTGGTGCACAGAGAGTACAGTCGGGGGTGATAACACAGCCTTGCATGCACCGGGAATACGGTAGCTTGCTAAGGATACAGCAGTAGGTACATTGGGAGGGCAGTAGGGGGCTGAGGACACATTCCCTGTGTGTACAGAGAGTACAGTAGGGGGCTGAGGACACAGCTGTGTGTGTACAGGGAGTGCAGTAGGGGGCTGAGAGACACAGCAGTGGGTGTACAGGGAGTACAGTAGGGGGCTGATGGACACAGCCGTGTTTGTACAGGGAGTACAGTCAGGGGCTGAGGACACAGTCGTGTGTGCACAGGGAGTACAGTAGGGGGCTGATGGACAGAGCCATGTGTGTACAGGGAGTACAGTAGTGGGCTGAAGACACAGGTGTTTGTGTACAGGAAGTACTGCAGGAGGTTGAGGACACAGCCGTGGCTGTACAGGGAGGACAATAGTGAGCTGAGGGACATAGTCGTGTGTGTACAGGGAGTACAGTAGGGGCTGAGGGCACAGCCTTGTGTGTACAGGGAGTACAGTAGGGGCTGAGGGCACAGCCTTGAGTGTACAGGGAGTACAGTTGGCAAATGAGGACACAGCTGTGTGTGTACAGTGAGTACAGTAGCGGACAGAGGACACAGCCGTGTGTGTACAGGTTGTGCAGTAGTGGACTGAGGACACAGCCCTGTATGTGCAGGAGCACAGGAGGGGACTGAGGACACTGCTGTGTGTGTACAGGGAGTACAATAGGGGACTGACGACACAGCCATGTGTGTACAGGGAGTAGAATAGCGGGCTGAGTACACAGCCGTGTGTGTACTGGGAGTACAGTAGTAGACTGAGTACACAGTTGTGGCTGTACAGTGAGTACAGTAGGGGGTTGTGAACACAGCCGTGTGTGTACCGGGAGTACAGGAGCGGGCTGAGGACACAGCCGTGTTTCTACAGGGAGTACAGTAGGGGGCTGAGGGACTCAGCCCTGTGTGGACAGGAGTGAAGTAGGGGACTGATGACACAGAAGGATGTACAGGGAGTACATTGGGGGTCTAATAGTACAGTCGTGGATGTACAGGGAGCAGTGTAGGGGACTGAGGACACAGAGGTGGGTGTACAGGGAGTACAGTGGAGGGCTGACAGAACAGCCGTGGACGTACAGGGAGTACGGTAGGGGACTGAGGAAACAGAAGTGGTTGTAGAGGGAGTCCAGTGGGGGGCTGACAGAACCGTCGTGGACGAACAGGGATTACAGTAGGGGGCTGAGGACACAGTCTCGTGTGTACAGGGAGTGCAATAGGGGGCTGAGGACACAGCTGTGTGTACAGGGAGTACAGTAGGGGACTGAGGACACAGAGGTGGGTGTACAGGGAGTACAGTGGAGGGCTGACAGAACAGCCGTGGACGTACAGGGAGTACGGTAGGGGACTGAGGAAACAGAAGTGGTTGTAGAGGGAGTCCAGTGGGGGGCTGACAGAACCGTCGTGGACGAACAGGGATTACAGTAGGGGGCTGAGGACACAGTCTCGTGTGTACAGGGAGTGCAATAGGGGGCTGAGGACACAGCTGTGTGTACAGGGAGTACAGTAGGGGACTGAGGACACAGGCGTGTGTGTACAGGGAGTAGAGTAGTGGACTGAGGACACAGCAATGTGTGGACAGGGAGCAGAGTAGCGGGCTGAGGATACAGCCGTGTGTGTACATGGAGAACAGCAGCGAGCTGAGGGTCATAGTCGTGTGTGTATACAGGGAGTGCAGTATGGGGCTGAGGGCACAGCTGTGTGTGTACAGGGAGCACAGTAGCGAGCGGAGGGACGTGGTCATGTGTGTGCAGGGAGTACAGTAGTGGGCTGAGGGCACAGCCGTGTGTGTACAGGGATTACAGTAGGGGGCTGAGGACAGAGTCACGTGTGTACAGTGAGTGCAGTAGCGAGCTGAGGGACACAGCTGTGTGTGTACAAGGAGTAGACGAGTCGGCTGAGGGCACAGCTGTTGATGTACAGTGAGTACAGTTGGGGGCTGAGGTCACATCTCTTGGTGCACAGAGAGTACAGTCGGGGGTGAATACACAGCCTTGCGTGCACAGGGAATACGGTAGCTTGCTGAGGGTACAACTGTCGGTATACAGGGAGGGCAGTGACGTGCAGAGGACACAGCCTTGCATGTACAGGGAGTACAGTAGCGTGCTGAGCACACAGCCCAGTGTGTACAGGGAGTACAGTAGGAGGCTGAGGACACAGCTGTCTGTGTACAGGGGGTACAGTAGAGGTCTGAGAGACACAGCCGTGTTTGTACAGGTAGTACAGTAGGGGGCTGATGAGCACAGCCGAGTTTGTACAGGGAGTGCATTCGGGGGCTGAGGACACAGTCGTGTGTGCACAGGGAGTACAGTAGGGGGCTGAAGGACACAGCCAAGTTTACATAGGGAGTACAGTAGGGGGCTGAGGACACAGCTGTGTGTGTACAGGGAGTGCAGTGGAGGGTGGCAGTACACAGCTGTGTGTGTACAGGGAACACTGTAGGGGGCTGAGGACACAGTCGTGTGTGCACAGGGAGTACAGTAGGGGGCTGAAGGACACAGCCAAGTTTACATAGGGAGTACAGTAGGGGCTGAGGACACAGCTGTGTGTGTACAGGGAGTGCAGTGGAGGGTGGCAGTACACAGCTGTGTGTGTACAGGGAACACTGTAGGGGGCTGAGGACACCCCTGTTTGTGTACAGGGAGTACAGTAGGGGGCTGAGGACAATGCCGTGGCTGTACAGGGAGGACAATAGTGAGCTGAGGGACATAGTCGTGTGTGTACAGAAGTACAGTAGGGGGCTGAGGGCATAGCCGTGTGTGTACATGGAGTACAGTAGGGGGCTGAGGACACAGCTGTGTGTGTACAGGGAGTACAGTAGCAGACTGAGGACACAGCCGAGTGTTTAAAGGGAGTACCGTAGGGCGCTGCGGACACAGCCATGTGTGTACACAGAATACAGTAGGGGACGGAGGATACAGCCGTGTGTATACTGGGAGTACAGTAGGGTGCTGAGGGACACAGCCGTGTGTGTACAGGGTGTACAGTAGGGGACTGAGGACACAGCCATGTGTGTACAGGGAGTAGAGTAGCGGGCTGAGGGACATAGTCGTGTGTGTACAGGGATTACAGTAGGTGGCTGAGGGCACAGCCGTGTGTGTACAGGGAGTACCGTAGGGGGCTGAGGACAGAGTCACGTGTGTACAGGGAGTACAGTAGCGAGCTGATTGACACAGCTGTGTGTGTACAAGGAGTAGAGTAGTGGGCTGAGGGCACAGCTGTGTATGTACAGGGAGTACAGTTGGGTGCTGAGGTCACATCTATTGGTGCACGGACAGTACAGTCGGGGGAGATATCACAGCCTTGCGTGCACAGGGATTACGGTAGTTGGCTGAGGGTACAGCAGTCGGTATACAGGAGGTACAGTAGGGGGCTGAGGGACACAGATGTGTGTGCACAGGGAGTACAGTAGCGGGCTGAGCACACAGCCCTCTGTGTACAGGGCGTGCAGTGAAGGGTGGAGGGACACAGCTGTGTGTGTATAGGAAGTACAGTAGGGGGCTTTGGGACACAGCCGTGCGTGTACAGGGAGTAGAGTAGGGCGCTGAGGACACAACTGTGTGAGTCCAGGGTGTACAGTCGGGGTATGAGGAACACATCCGTGTCTGTACAGGGAGTACAGTTGGGGCCTGAGGACACAGCCATGTGTGTACAGGGAGTACAGTTGGGGGCTGATGACACAGTCGTGTGTGAACAGGTAGTACAGTAGGGGACTGAGAACACAGCTGTGTGTGTACAGTGATTACAGAAGCATCTTGAGAACACAGCCATGTGTGTACCGGAGTACAGTAGGGTCTGAAGGCACAGCCATGAGTATACAGAGAGTACAGCAGGGGCCTGCGGACACAGCCGCATGTGTACAGGGCGAACAGTAGGGTGATGAGGACACAGCCGAGTGTGTACAGAGAGTACAGTAGGGTGCTGAGGACACAGTCGTGTGTGCACAGCGAGTACAGTAGGATACTGAGGACGCAGCTGTGTGTACAGGAAGTACAGTAGGGAACTGATGACACAGCCGTGTGTGTACAGGAGTACAGTAGGGGAATGATGACACAGCTGTGTGTGTACAGGAAGTACAGTAGGGGACTGAGGACACAACCATGTGTGTACAGGGAGTAGAATAGCGGGCTGAGGACGCAGGCGATTGTGTACAGCGAGTACAGTAGCGAGCTGAGGGACATAGTCGTGTGTTTCCAGGGTGTACAGTAGGGGGCTGAGGGACACAGCCATGTGTGTACCAGAGTACAGTAGGGAGTGAGGATACAGCCGTGTGTGTACAGGGTGTACAATAGGGCGATGAGGGACACAGCCGTGTATCCACAGCGAGCACAGTTGCGGCTGAGCACAGGGACGTGTGTGTGGAGGGAGTACAGTAGGGGACTGAGGAAACAGCCGTGGGTGTACAGGGATTACAGTAAGGAGCTGAGGGACACAGCTGTGTTTGTACAGGGAGTACAGTAGGGGGCTGAATACACAGCCGTGTGTGTACAGTGAGTACGGGAGGCCACTGAGGCCACAGCCGTGTGTGAGCAGGGAGTACAATAAGGGGATGAGGGACACAGCCGTGTGTGCACAGGGAGTACAGTAGAGGGCTGAGGACACAGCCATGTGTGTACAGGGAGTTCAGTAGGGGGATGAGGGACATAGACATGTGTGTATAGGTAGTACAGTAGGGGCCTGAGGACACTGCTGTGGGTGTACAGGGTGTACAGTAGTTGGCTGAGGACACAGCCATGTGTGTACAGGGAGTACTGTAGGGACTCAGGACACAGCCGTGTGTGAAACGGAGTGCAGTAGGTGGCTATGGACACAGCAAAGTGTGTACCAGAGTACAGTAGGGCGTGAGGACACAGCCGTTTGTGTATCGGAGTACAGTAGGGGTCTGACGACACAGCAGTTTGTGTACAGGGAGTACAGTAGGAGGCTGAGCACACAGCCCTGTGTGTTCAGGGAGTACAGTAGGGGGCTGAGGACACAGCCATGTGTGTACAGGGAGTACAGTAGGGGGCAAAGAGACACAGCCGTGGGTGTACAGGGAGTACAGTAAGGGGCTGAGGGTACAGCTGTGTGTGTACAGGGAATACAGCAGAGGGTTGAGGACACTACCGTGGCTGTATAGGTGGACAATAGTGAGCTGAGGGACATAGTCGTGTGTGAACAGGGAGTACAGTAGGGGGATGAGGGACACAGCCGTGTGTGTACAGGTAGTACAGTGGGGGGCTGAGGGACACAGCCAGGTGTGTACAGGGAGTACAATAAGGGGCTGAGGATACAGCTGTGTGTGTACAGGGAATAGAGCAGAGGGTTGAGGACACTGCCGTGGCTGTATAGGTTGGACAATAGTGAGCTGAGGGACATAGTCGTGTGTGAACAGGGCGTACAGTAGGGGGATGAGGGACACAGCCGTGTGTGTACAGGGCGTACAGTAGGGGGCTGAGGGCACAGAGGTGTGTGTACAGGGAGTCCAGTAGGGCGCAGGGGACACAACCGTGTTTGTACATGGAATACAGTAGGGGGCTGATGACACAGCCGCGTGTGTAAAAGGAAGTACAGTAGGGGGCTGAGGACACAGCCGTTTGTGTACCGGAGTAGAGTAGGGGATAAGGACACAGCCGTGTGTGTACAGGTAGTACAGTAGGGCACTGAAGCCACAGCCATGTGTGTACAGAGAGTACAGTAGAGGGATGAGAGACACAGCCATGTGTATACAGAGAGTACAGTAGTGGACTGAGGGCAAAGCTGTATATGTACACGGAGTACAGTAGGGAGATGAGGGACACAGCCGTGTGTGCACAGGGAGTACAGTAGGGGGCAGAGCACACAGCCGTGTGTGTACAGGGAGTACAGTAGGGTGCAGAGGACACAGACATGTGTGTACACGGAATACAGTAGGGGGCTGATGACACAGCCGTGTGTGTACTGGTAGTACAGTAGGGGGCTGTGGGACACAGCCGTGTGTGTACAGGGAGTACGGTAGGGGACTGAGGACACAGCCCTGTGTGTACAGGGAGTACAGTAAGGGACTGAGAACACAGCCATGTTTGTACAGGGAGTAGAGTAGCGGGCTGAGGACACAGCCGTGTGTGTACCGGTAGTACAGCAGCGAGCTGAGGGACATAGTCGTGTGTGTATACAGGGAATACAGGAGGGGGCTGAGTGCACAGCCCTGTGTGTACAGGGAGTACAGTAGGGGGCTGAGGACAGAGTCACTTGTGTACAGGGAGTACAGTAGGGGGCTGAGAGACACAGCCGTGGGTGTACAGGGAGTACAGTGAGGGGCTGAGGGACACAGCGATGTGTGTACAGGGAGTACAGTAGGGGGCTGAGGACACAGCTGTGTGTGTACAGGGAGTGAAGTGGCGGGTGGAGGTACGCAGCTGTGTGTGTACAGGGAATACAGTAGTGGACTGAAGACACAGTTGTTTGCGTACAGGGAGTACAGCAGGTTGTTGATGACACTGCCGTGGCTGTACAGGGAGGACAATAGTGAGCTGAGGGACATAGTCGTGTGTGAACAGGGAGTACAGTAGGGGGCTGAGGGCACAGCCATGAGTATACAGAGAGTACAGCAGGGGCCTGTGGACACAGCCGCATGTGTACAGGGCGAACAGTAGGGTGATGAGGACACAGCCGAGTGTGTACAGAGAGTACAGTAGGGTGCTGAGGACACAGTCGTGTGTGCACAGCGAGTACAGTAGGATACTGAGGACGCAGCTGTGTGTACAGGAAGTACAGTAGGGAACTGATGACACAGCCGTGTGTGTACAGGAGTACAGTAGGGGAATGATGACACAGCTGTGTGTGTACAGGAAGTACAGTAGGGGACTGAGGACACAACCATGTGTGTACAGGGAGTAGAATAGCGGGCTGAGGACGCAGGCGATTGTGTACAGCGAGTACAGTAGCGAGCTGAGGGACATAGTCGTGTGTTTCCAGGGTGTACAGTAGGGGGCTGAGGGACACAGCCATGTGTGTACCAGAGTACAGTAGGGAGTGAGGATACAGCCGTGTGTGTACAGGGTGTACAATAGGGCGATGAGGGACACAGCCGTGTATCCACAGCGAGCACAGTTGCGGCTGAGCACAAGGACGTGTGTGTGGAGGGAGTACAGTAGGGGACTGAGGAAACAGCCGTGGGTGTACAGGGATTACAGTAAGGAGCTGAGGGACACAGCTGTGTTTGTACAGGGAGTACAGTAGGGGGCTGAATACAGAGCTGTGTGTGTACAGTGAGTACGGGAGGCCACTGAGGCCACAGCCGTGTGTGAGCAGGGAGTACAATAAGGGGATGAGGGACACAGCCGTGTGTGCACAGGGAGTACAGTAGAGGGCTGAGGACACAGCCATGTGTGTACAGGGAGTTCAGTAGGGGGATGAGGGACATAGACATGTGTGTATAGGTAGTACAGTAGGGGCCTGAGGACACTGCTGTGGGTGTACAGGGTGTACAGTAGTTGGCTGAGGACACAGCCATGTGTGTACAGGGAGTACTGTAGGGACTCAGGACACAGCCGTGTGTGAAACGGAGTGCAGTAGGTGGCTATGGACTCAGCAAAGTGTGTACCAGAGTACAGTAGGGCGTGAGGACACAGCCGTTTGTGTATCGGAGTACAGTAGGGGTCTGACGACACAGCAGTTTGTGTACAGGGAGTACAGTAGGAGGCTGAGCACACAGCCCTGTGTGTTCAGGGAGTACAGTAGGGGGCTGAGGACACAGCCATGTGTGTACAGGGAGTACAGTAGGGGGCAAAGAGACACAGCCGTGGGTGTACAGGGAGTACAGTAAGGGGCTGAGGGTACAGCTGTGTGTGTACAGGGAATACAGCAGAGGGTTGAGGACACTACCGTGGCTGTATAGGTGGACAATAGTGAGCTGAGGGACATAGTCGTGTGTGAACAGGGAGTACAGTAGGGGGATGAGGGACACAGCCGTGTGTGTACAGGTAGTACAGTGGGGGGCTGAGGGACACAGCCAGGTGTGTACAGGGAGTACAATAAGGGGCTGAGGATACAGCTGTGTGTGTACAGGGAATAGAGCAGAGGGTTGAGGACACTGCCGTGGCTGTATAGGTTGGACAATAGTGAGCTGAGGGACATAGTCGTGTGTGAACAGGGAGTACAGTAGGGGGATGAGGGACACAGCCGTGTGTGTACAGGGCGTACAGTAGGGGGCTGAGGGCACAGAGGTGTGTGTACAGGGAGTCCAGTAGGGCGCAGGGGACACAACCGTGTTTGTACATGGAATACAGTAGGGGGCTGATGACACAGCCGCGTGTGTAAAAGGAAGTACAGTAGGGGGCTGAGGACACAGCCGTTTGTGTACCGGAGTAGAGTAGGGGATAAGGACACAGCCGTGTGTGTACAGGTAGTACAGTAGGGCACTGAAGCCACAGCCATGTGTGTACAGAGAGTACAGTAGAGGGATGAGAGACACAGCCATGTGTATACAGAGAGTACAGTAGTGGACTGAGGGCAAAGCTGTATATGTACACGGAGTACAGTAGGGAGATGAGGGACACAGCCGTGTGTGCACAGGGAGTACAGTAGGGGGCAGAGCACACAGCCGTGTGTGTACAGGGAGTACAGTAGGGTGCAGAGGACACAGACATGTGTGTACACGGAATACAGTAGGGGGCTGATGACACAGCCGTGTGTGTACTGGTAGTACAGTAGGGGGCTGTGGGACACAGCCGTGTGTGTACAGGGAGTACGGTAGGGGACTGAGGACACAGCCCTGTGTGTACAGGGAGTACAGTAAGGGACTGAGAACACAGCCATGTTTGTACAGGGAGTAGAGTAGCGGGCTGAGGACACAGCCGTGTGTGTACCGGTAGTACAGCAGCGAGCTGAGGGACATAGTCGTGTGTGTATACAGGGAATACAGGAGGGGGCTGAGTGCACAGCCCTGTGTGTACAGGGAGTACAGTAGGGGGCTGAGGACAGAGTCACTTGTGTACAGGGAGTACAGTAGGGGGCTGAGAGACACAGCCGTGGGTGTACAGAGAGTACAGTGAGGGGCTGAGGGACACAGCGATGTGTGTACAGGGAGTACAGTAGGGGGCTGAGGACACAGCTGTGTGTGTACAGGGAGTGAAGTGGCGGGTGGAGGTACGCAGCTGTGTGTGTACAGGGAATACAGTAGTGGACTGAAGACACAGTTGTTTGCGTACAGGGAGTACAGCAGGTTGTTGATGACACTGCCGTGGCTGTACAGGGAGGACAATAGTGAGCTGAGGGACATAGTCGTGTGTGAACAGGGAGTACAGTAGGGGGCTGAGGGCACAGCCATGAGTATACAGAGAGTACAGCAGGGGCCTGCGGACACAGCCGCATGTGTACAGGGCGAACAGTAGGGTGATGAGGACACAGCCGAGTGTGTACAGAGAGTACAGTAGGGTGCTGAGGACACAGTCGTGTGTGCACAGCGAGTACAGTAGGATACTGAGGACGCAGCTGTGTGTACAGGAAGTACAGTAGGGAACTGATGACACAGCCGTGTGTGTACAGGAGTACAGTAGGGGAATGATGACACAGCTGTGTGTGTACAGGAAGTACAGTAGGGGACTGAGGACACAACCATGTGTGTACAGGGAGTAGAATAGCGGGCTGAGGACGCAGGCGATTGTGTACAGCGAGTACAGTAGCGAGCTGAGGGACATAGTCGTGTGTTTCCAGGGTGTACAGTAGGGGGCTGAGGGACACAGCCATGTGTGTACCAGAGTACAGTAGGGAGTGAGGATACAGCCGTGTGTGTACAGGGTGTACAATAGGGCGATGAGGGACACAGCCGTGTATCCACAGCGAGCACAGTTGCGGCTGAGCACAAGGACGTGTGTGTGGAGGGAGTACAGTAGGGGACTGAGGAAACAGCCGTGGGTGTACAGGGATTACAGTAAGGAGCTGAGGGACACAGCTGTGTTTGTACAGGGAGTACAGTAGGGGGCTGAATACAGAGCTGTGTGTGTACAGTGAGTACGGGAGGCCACTGAGGCCACAGCCGTGTGTGAGCAGGGAGTACAATAAGGGGATGAGGGACACAGCCGTGTGTGCACAGGGAGTACAGTAGAGGGCTGAGGACACAGCCATGTGTGTACAGGGAGTTCAGTAGGGGGATGAGGGACATAGACATGTGTGTATAGGTAGTACAGTAGGGGCCTGAGGACACTGCTGTGGGTGTACAGGGTGTACAGTAGTTGGCTGAGGACACAGCCATGTGTGTACAGGGAGTACTGTAGGGACTCAGGACACAGCCGTGTGTGAAACGGAGTGCAGTAGGTGGCTATGGACACAGCAAAGTGTGTACCAGAGTACAGTAGGGCGTGAGGACACAGCCGTTTGTGTATCGGAGTACAGTAGGGGTCTGACGACACAGCAGTTTGTGTACAGGGAGTACAGTAGGGGGCTGAGGACACAGCCATGTGTGTACAGGGAGTACAGTAGGGGGCAAAGAGACACAGCCGTGGGTGTACAGGGAGTACAGTAAGGGGCTGAGGGTACAGCTGTGTGTGTACAGGGAATACAGCAGAGGGTTGAGGACACTACCGTGGCTGTATAGGTGGACAATAGTGAGCTGAGGGACATAGTCGTGTGTGAACAGGGAGTACAGTAGGGGGATGAGGGACACAGCCGTGTGTGTACAGGTAGTACAGTGGGGGGCTGAGGGACACAGCCAGGTGTGTACAGGGAGTACAATAAGGGGCTGAGGATACAGCTGTGTGTGTACAGGGAATAGAGCAGAGGGTTGAGGACACTGCCGTGGCTGTATAGGTTGGACAATAGTGAGCTGAGGGACATAGTCGTGTGTGAACAGGGAGTACAGTAGGGGGATGAGGGACACAGCCGTGTGTGTACAGGGCGTACAGTAGGGGGCTGAGGGCACAGAGGTGTGTGTACAGGGAGTCCAGTAGGGCGCAGGGGACACAACCGTGTTTGTACATGGAATACAGTAGGGGGCTGATGACACAGCCGCGTGTGTAAAAGGAAGTACAGTAGGGGGCTGAGGACACAGCCGTTTGTGTACCGGAGTAGAGTAGGGGATAAGGACACAGCCGTGTGTGTACAGGTAGTACAGTAGGGCACTGAAGCCACAGCCATGTGTGTACAGAGAGTACAGTAGAGGGATGAGAGACACAGCCATGTGTATACAGAGAGTACAGTAGTGGACTGAGGGCAAAGCTGTATATGTACACGGAGTACAGTAGGGAGATGAGGGACACAGCCGTGTGTGCACAGGGAGTACAGTAGGGTGCAGAGGACACAGACATGTGTGTACACGGAATACAGTAGGGGGCTGATGACACAGCCGTGTGTGTACTGGTAGTACAGTAGGGGGCTGTGGGACACAGCCGTGTGTGTACAGGGAGTACGGTAGGGGACTGAGGACACAGCCCTGTGTGTACAGGGAGTACAGTAAGGGACTGAGAACACAGCCATGTTTGTACAGGGAGTAGAGTAGCGGGCTGAGGACACAGCCGTGTGTGTACCGGTAGTACAGCAGCGAGCTGAGGGACATAGTCGTGTGTGTATACAGGGAATACAGGAGGGGGCTGAGTGCACAGCCCTGTGTGTACAGGGAGTACAGTAGGGGGCTGAGGACAGAGTCACTTGTGTACAGGGAGTACAGTAGGGGGCTGAGAGACACAGCCGTGGGTGTACAGAGAGTACAGTGAGGGGCTGAGGGACACAGCGATGTGTGTACAGGGAGTACAGTAGGGGGCTGAGGACACAGCTGTGTGTGTACAGGGAGTGAAGTGGCGGGTGGAGGTACGCAGCTGTGTGTGTACAGGGAATACAGTAGTGGACTGAAGACACAGTTGTTTGCGTACAGGGAGTACAGCAGGTTGTTGATGACACTGCCGTGGCTGTACAGGGAGGACAATAGTGAGCTGAGGGACATAGTCGTGTGTGAACAGGGAGTACAGTAGGGGGCTGAGGGCACAGCCATGAGTATACAGAGAGTACAGCAGGGGCCTGCGGACACAGCCGCATGTGTACAGGGCGAACAGTAGGGTGATGAGGACACAGCCGAGTGTGTACAGAGAGTACAGTAGGGTGCTGAGGACACAGTCGTGTGTGCACAGCGAGTACAGTAGGATACTGAGGACGCAGCTGTGTGTACAGGAAGTACAGTAGGGAACTGATGACACAGCCGTGTGTGTACAGGAGTACAGTAGGGGAATGATGACACAGCTGTGTGTGTACAGGAAGTACAGTAGGGGACTGAGGACACAACCATGTGTGTACAGGGAGTAGAATAGCGGGCTGAGGACGCAGGCGATTGTGTACAGCGAGTACAGTAGCGAGCTGAGGGACATAGTCGTGTGTTTCCAGGGTGTACAGTAGGGGGCTGAGGGACACAGCCATGTGTGTACCAGAGTACAGTAGGGAGTGAGGATACAGCCGTGTGTGTACAGGGTGTACAATAGGGCGATGAGGGACACAGCCGTGTATCCACAGCGAGCACAGTTGCGGCTGAGCACAAGGACGTGTGTGTGGAGGGAGTACAGTAGGGGACTGAGGAAACAGCCGTGGGTGTACAGGGATTACAGTAAGGAGCTGAGGGACACAGCTGTGTTTGTACAGGGAGTACAGTAGGGGGCTGAATACAGAGCTGTGTGTGTACAGTGAGTACGGGAGGCCACTGAGGCCACAGCCGTGTGTGAGCAGGGAGTACAATAAGGGGATGAGGGACACAGCCGTGTGTGCACAGGGAGTACAGTAGAGGGCTGAGGACACAGCCATGTGTGTACAGGGAGTTCAGTAGGGGGATGAGGGACATAGACATGTGTGTATAGGTAGTACAGTAGGGGCCTGAGGACACTGCTGTGGGTGTACAGGGTGTACAGTAGTTGGCTGAGGACACAGCCATGTGTGTACAGGGAGTACTGTAGGGACTCAGGACACAGCCGTGTGTGAAACGGAGTGCAGTAGGTGGCTATGGACACAGCAAAGTGTGTACCAGAGTACAGTAGGGCGTGAGGACACAGCCGTTTGTGTATCGGAGTACAGTAGGGGTCTGACGACACAGCAGTTTGTGTACAGGGAGTACAGTAGGGGGCTGAGGACACAGCCATGTGTGTACAGGGAGTACAGTAGGGGGCAAAGAGACACAGCCGTGGGTGTACAGGGAGTACAGTAAGGGGCTGAGGGTACAGCTGTGTGTGTACAGGGAATACAGCAGAGGGTTGAGGACACTACCGTGGCTGTATAGGTGGACAATAGTGAGCTGAGGGACATAGTCGTGTGTGAACAGGGAGTACAGTAGGGGGATGAGGGACACAGCCGTGTGTGTACAGGTAGTACAGTGGGGGGCTGAGGGACACAGCCAGGTGTGTACAGGGAGTACAATAAGGGGCTGAGGGCACAGAGGTGTGTGTACAGGGAGTCCAGTAGGGCGCAGGGGACACAACCGTGTTTGTACATGGAATACAGTAGGGGGCTGATGACACAGCCGCGTGTGTAAAAGGAAGTACAGTAGGGGGCTGAGGACACAGCCGTTTGTGTACCGGAGTAGAGTAGGGGATAAGGACACAGCCGTGTGTGTACAGGTAGTACAGTAGGGCACTGAAGCCACAGCCATGTGTGTACAGAGAGTACAGTAGAGGGATGAGAGACACAGCCATGTGTATACAGAGAGTACAGTAGTGGACTGAGGGCAAAGCTGTATATGTACACGGAGTACAGTAGGGAGATGAGGGACACAGCCGTGTGTGCACAGGGAGTACAGTAGGGGGCAGAGCACACAGCCGTGTGTGTACAGGGAGTACAGTAGGGTGCAGAGGACACAGACATGTGTGTACACGGAATACAGTAGGGGCTGATGACACAGCCGTGTGTGTACTGGTAGTACAGTAGGGGGCTGTGGGACACAGCCGTGTGTGTACAGGGAGTACGGTAGGGGACTGAGGACACAGCCCTGTGTGTACAGGGAGTACAGTAAGGGACTGAGAACACAGCCATGTTTGTACAGGGAGTAGAGTAGCGGGCTGAGGACACAGCCGTGTGTGTACCGGTAGTACAGCAGCGAGCTGAGGGACATAGTCGTGTGTGTATACAGGGAATACAGGAGGGGGCTGAGTGCACAGCCCTGTGTGTACAGGGAGTACAGTAGGGGGCTGAGGACAGAGTCACTTGTGTACAGGGAGTACAGTAGGGGGCTGAGAGACACAGCCGTGGGTGTACAGGGAGTACAGTGAGGGGCTGAGGGACACAGCGATGTGTGTACAGGGAGTACAGTAGGGGGCTGAGGACACAGCTGTGTGTGTACAGGGAGTGAAGTGGCGGGTGGAGGTACGCAGCTGTGTGTGTACAGGGAATACAGTAGTGGACTGAAGACACAGTTGTTTGCGTACAGGGAGTACAGCAGGTTGTTGATGACACTGCCGTGGCTGTACAGGGAGGACAATAGTGAGCTGAGGGACATAGTCGTGTGTGAACAGGGAGTACAGTAGTGGCTGAGGGATACTGCCATGTGTGTACAGGGAGTACAGTAGAGGGCTGATGATACAGCCATGGGTGTAAAAGGAAGTACAGTAGGGGTCTGAGGACACAGCTGGTTGTGTACCGGAGTAGAGTAGGGGCCTGAGGACACAGCCGAGTGTGTACTGGGAGTACAGTAGGGCACTGAGTCCATAGCCATGTGTGTACAGGGAGTACAGTAGGGGGATGAGGGACACAGCCATGTGTGTACAGAGAGTACAATAAGCGGCTGAGGACACAGCTGTGTGTGTACAGGGAATACAGTAGGGGGATGAGGGACACAGCCGTGTGTGTACAGGGAGTACAGTAGGGGCCTGAGAACATAGCCGTGTGTGTACTGGGAGTACAGTAGGGGACTGAGGACACAGGCGTATGTGTACACGGAGTACAGTAGTGGGATGAGGGACACAGCCGTGTGTGTACAGGGAGTCAAGTAGGGGGCGGAGCACACAGCCGTGTGTGTACAGGGAGCACAGTAGAGTGCAGAGGGAACAGCCGTGTGTGTACACGGAATACAGTAGGGGGCTGATGACACATCCCTGTGTGTACTGGGAGTAGAGTTGGGGGCTGTGGGACACAGCCGTGTGTGTACAGGAAGTACAGTAGGGGACTGAGGACACAGCCGTGTGTGTACAGGGAGTACAGTAGGGGACTGAGGACACAGTTGTGTGTGTACAGGGTGTACAGGAGCGGACTGAGGACACAGCCGTGTGTGTAAAGGGAGTACAGTAGGGGACTGAGGACACAGCAGTGTGTGTACAGGGATTACAGTAGGTGGCAGAGGGCACAGCCGTGTGTGTACAGGGAGCACCGTAGGGGGCAGAGGACACAGACGGATGTGTACAGGGTGTACAGTAGCGAGCTGAGGGTCACAGCTGTGTGTGTACAAGGAGTAGTGGGCTGAGGGACACAGCTGTGTATGTACAGGGAGTACAGTTGGGTGCTGAGGGCACATCTCTTGGTGCACAGAGAGTACAGTCGGGGGTGATAACACAGCCTTGCGTGCACAGGGAATACGTTAGCTGGCTGAGGGTACAGCAGTCGGTATGCAGGGAGGGCAATAGGGGGCTGAGGACACAGCCGGTTGTGTACCGGAGTAGAGAAGGGGCCTGAGGACACAGCCGAGTGTGTACTGGGAGTACAGTAGGGCACTAAGGCCATAGCCATGTGTGTACAGGGAGTACAGTAGGGGGATGAGGGACACAGCCATGTGTGTACAGAGAGTATAATAAGCGGCTGAGGACACAGCCGTGTGTGTACAGGGAATACAGTAGGGGCCTGAGGACATAGCCGTGTGTGTACTGGGAGTACAGTAGGGGACTGAGGACACAGGCGTATGTGTATACGGAGTACAGTAGTGGGATGAGGGACACAGCCGTGTGTGTACAGGGAGTCAAGTAGGGGGCGGAGCACACAGCCGTGTGTGTACAGGGAGTACAGTAGGGGACTGAGGACACAGTTGTGTGTGTACAGGGTGTACAGGAGCGGACTGAGGACACAGCCGTGTGTGTAAAGGGAGTACAGTAGGGGACTGAGGACACAGCAGTGTGTGTACAGGGATTACAGTAGGTGGCAGAGGGCACAGCCGTGTGTGTACAGGGAGCACCGTAGGGTGCAGAGGACACAGACGGATGTGTACAGGGTGTACAGTAGCGAGCTGAGGGACACAGCTGTGTGTGTACAAGGAGTAGTGGGCTGAGGGACACAGCTGTGTATGTACAGGGAGTACAGTTGGGTGCTGAGGGCACATCTCTTGGTGCACAGAGAGTATAGTCGGGGGTGATAACACAGCCTTGCGTGCACAGGGAATACGTTAGCTGGCTGAGGGTAAAGCAGTCGGTATGCAGGGAGGGCAATAGGGGGCTGAGGACACAGCCGTGTGTGTACAGGGAGTAGAGTAGGGGCCTGAGGACACAGCTGTGTGTGTACAGCGAGTGCAGTGGAGGGTGGAGTGACACAGCTGTGTGTGCAAAGGGAGTACAGTAGGGGGTTGAGGGACACGGCCGTGTGTGTACAGGAAGTACTGTAGGGGGGCTGAGGGACACAGCTGTGTGTGTACAGGGTGTACAGTAGGGGGATGAGTGACACCGCCGTGTGTGTACAGGGAGTACAGTAGGGGGCTGAGGACACAGCCGTGTGTATACTGGAGTACAGGAGGGGGCTAACGACACAGCCTTGTGTGTGCAGGGATTACATGTAGGGGTCTGAGGGACACAGCCGTGTGTGTACAGGCAGTACAGTAGGGGATTGGGAGACTCAGCCATGTGTTTACAGGGAGTAACGTATAGGGCTGATAATACAGCCGTGTGTGTAAAATGAAGTACTGTAGGGGGCTGAGGACGCAGCCATGTGTGTACAGGGAGTGCAGCAGCGAGCTGAGGGACATGGACGTGTGTGTATACAGGGAGAACAGTAGGGGGCTGAGGGCACAGCCGTGTGTGTACAGGGAGTACAGTCGGGGGCTGAGGAAAGAGTCAATTGTGTATAGAGAGTACAGTAGTGAGCTGAGGACACAGCTGTGTGTGTATAGGGAGTACAGTAGGGGGCTGAGAGACACAGCCGCATGTGTACAAGGAGTACTGTAGGGTGCTGAGGACACAGATGTGTGTGTACAGGGTGTGCAGAGGCGGGTGAAGGTACACAGCTGTGCGTGTACAGGGCATACAGAAGGGGGCTGAGCGCACAGCCGTGTGTGTACAGGGAGTACAGTAGGGGGCTGAGGACACCGTTGTGTGTGTATAGGGAGTACAGTAGGGGGCTGAGGACACAGCCATGTGTGTACCGGAGTAAAGTAGGGGGCTGATGCACAAAGCCATGTTTGTACAGGGAGTTCAGTCGGGGGCTGAGGACACAGTCGTGTGTGCACAGGGAGTACAGTCGGGGGCTGAGGGACACAGCTGTGTGTGTACAGTGAGTGCAGTGGCGAGTGAAGGAATACAGCTGTGTGTGCACAGGGAATACGTTAGCTGGCTGAGGGTACAGCAGTCGGTATGCAGGGAGGGCAATAGGGGGCTGAGGACACAGCCGTGTGTGTACAGGGAGTACAATAGGGGGCTGAGGACACAGCTGTGTGTGTACAGCGAGTGCAGTGGAGGGTGGAGGGACACAGCTGTGTGTGTAAAGGGAGTGCAGTAAGGGGTTGAGGGACACGGTCGTGTGTGTACAGGAAGTACTGTAGGGGGCTGAGGGACACAGCCTTGTGTGTACAGGGTGTACAGTAGGGGGATGAGGGACACAGCCTTGTGTGTACAGCGAGTACAGTTAGCTGGCTGAGGGTACAGCAGTCGGTATGCAGGGAGGGCAATAGGGGGCTGAGGACACAGCCGTGTGTGTACAGGGAGTACAGTAGTGTGCTGAGGACACAGCCTTGTGTGTACAGCGAGTACAGTTAGTTGGCTGAGGGTACAGCAGTCGGTATGCAGGGAGGGCAATAGGATGCTGAGGACACAGCCGTGTGTGTACAGGGAGTACAGTAGGGGGCTCAGCACACAGCCCTGTGTGTACAGGGAGTGCAGTAGGGGGCTGAGTACACAGCTGTGTGTGTACAGCGAGTGCAGTGGAGGGAGGAGGGACACAGCCGTGTGTGCACAGGGCGTACAGTAGGGGGCTGAGGGTCACGGCCGTGTGTGTACAGGGAGTACAGTAGGGGGGCTGACGGACACAGTTGTGTGTGTACATAGTGTACAGTCGGGGACTGAGGACAGCGCCGTGTGTGTACAGGGAGTACAGTCGGGGACTGAGGGACACAGCTGTGTGTGTACAGTGAGTGCAATGGCGGGTGAAGGTACACAGCTCTGTGTGTACAGGGAATACAGTAGGGGGCTGAGGTCCCAGCCGTGGCTGTACAGGGAGGGCAATAGTGAGCTGATGGACATAGTCGTGTGTGTATAGGGAGTACAGTAGGGGGCTGAGGGCACAGCCGGGTGTGCACAGGGAGTACGGTAGGGGGCTGAGGACACAGCTGTGTGTGTACAGGGTGTACAGGAGCGGACTGAGGACACAGCCGTGAGTGTAAAGGTAGTACAGAGGTGCGCTGAGAACACAGCCGTGTGTGTGCAGGGAGTTCAGTAGGGGGCTGAGGGACACAGCTGTGTATGTACAGGGAGTACAGTTGGGTGCTGAGGACACATCTCTTGGTGCACAGAGAGTACAGTCGGGTGTGATAACACAGCCTTGCGTGCACAGGGAATACGTTAGCCGGCTGAGGGTACAGCAGTCGGTATGCAGGGAGGGCAATAGGGGGCTGAGGATACAGCCGTGTGTGTACAGGGAGTACAGTAGGGGGCTGAGCACACAGCCCTGTGTGTACAGGGAGTACAGTAGGGGGCTGAGGACACAGCTGTGTGTGTACAGCGAGTGCAGTGGAGGGTGGAGGGACACAGCTGTGTGTGCACAGGGAGTACAGTCGGGGGCTGAGGGACACGGCCGTGTGTGTACAGGGAGTACGGTAGGGGGATGGGGGACACCGCCGTGTGTGTGCAGGGAGTACAGTCGGGGGCTGAGGACACAGCCGTGTGTGTACCGGAGTACAGTAGGGGGCTGATGACACAGCCTTGTGTGTGCAGGGATTACATGTAGGGGTCTGAGGGACACAGCCGTGTGTGTACAGGGAGTGCAGTGGCGGTTGAAGGTACACAGCTGTGTGTGTACAGGGAATACAGTAGGGGGCAGAGGCCACAGCCGTGGCTGTACAGGGAACACAATAGTGAGCTGAGGGACATAGTCGTGTGTGTACAGGGAGTACAGTAGGGGGCTGAGCGCACAGCCGTGTGCGCACAGGGAGCACAATAGGGACTGAGGACACAGCCGTGTGTGTAAAGGGAGTACAGTCGGGGACCGAGGACACAGCTGTGTGTGTTCAGGGAGTAAAGTAGGGCGATCAGGATACAGCCATGTGTCTACACGGAAGACAGTAGGGGGCTGAGGACGCAGCCGCGTGTGTACTGGGAGTACAGTAGTGTGCTGAGGACACAGCCTTGTGTGTACAGCGAGTACAGTTAGTTGGCTGAGGGTACAGCAGTCGGTATGCAGGGAGGGCAATAGGATGCTGAGAACACAGCCGTGTGTGTACAGGGAGTACAGTAGGGGGCTCAGCACACAGCCCTGTGTGTACAGGGAGTGCAGTAGGGGGCTGAGTACACAGCTGTGTGTGTACAGCGAGTGCAGTGGAGGGAGGAGGGACACAGCCGTGTGTGCACAGGGCGTACAGTAGGGGGCTGAGGGTCACGGCCGTGTGTGTACAGGGAGTACAGTAGGGGGGCTGACGGACACAGTTGTGTGTGTACATAGTGTACAGTCGGGGACTGAGGACAGCGCCGTGTGTGTACAGGGAGTACAGTCGGGGACTGAGGGACACAGCTGTGTGTGTACAGTGAGTGCAATGGCGGGTGAAGGTACACAGCTCTGTGTGTACAGGGAATACAGTAGGGGGCTGAGGTCCCAGCCGTGGCTGTACAGGGAGGGCAATAGTGAGCTGATGGACATAGTCGTGTGTGTATAGGGAGTACAGTAGGGGGCTGAGGGCACAGCCGGGTGTGCACAGGGAGTACGGTAGGGGGCTGAGGACACAGCTGTGTGTGTACAGGGTGTACAGGAGCGGACTGAGGACACAGCCGTGAGTGTAAAGGTAGTACAGAGGTGCGCTGAGAACACAGCCGTGTGTGTGCAGGGAGTTCAGTAGGGGGCTGAGGGACACAGCTGTGTATGTACAGGGAGTACAGTTGGGTGCTGAGGACACATCTCTTGGTGCACAGAGAGTACAGTCGGGTGTGATAACACAGCCTTGCGTGCACAGGGAATACGTTAGCCGGCTGAGGGTACAGCAGTCGGTATGCAGGGAGGGCAATAGGGGGCTGAGGATACAGCCGTGTGTGTACAGGGAGTACAGTAGGGGGCTGAGCACACAGCCCTGTGTGTACAGGGAGTACAGTAGGGGGCTGAGGACACAGCTGTGTGTGTACAGCGAGTGCAGTGGAGGGTGGAGGGACACAGCTGTGTGTGCACAGGGAGTACAGTCGGGGGCTGAGGGACACGGCCGTGTGTGTACAGGGAGTACGGTAGGGGGATGAGGGACACCGCCGTGTGTGTGCAGGGAGTACAGTAGGGGGCTGATGACACAGCCTTGTGTGTGCAGGGATTACATGTAGGGGTCTGAGGGACACAGCCGTGTGTGTACAGGGAGTGCAGTGGCGGGTGAAGGTACACAGCTGTGTGTGTACAGGGAATACAGTAGGGGGCAGAGGCCACAGCCGTGGCTGTACAGGGAACACAATAGTGAGCTGAGGGACATAGTCGTGTGTGTACAGGGAGTACAGTAGGGGGCTGAGCGCACAGCCGTGTGCGCACAGGGAGCACAATAGGGACTGAGGACACAGCCGTGTGTGTAAAGGGAGTACAGTCGGGGACCGAGGACACAGCTGTGTGTGTTCAGGGAGTAAAGTAGGGCGATCAGGATACAGCCATGTGTCTACACGGAAGACAGTAGGGGGCTGAGGACGCAGCCGCGTGTGTACTGGGAGTACAGTAGCGAGCTGAGGGACATAGTCGTGTGTGTATACAGGGATTACAGTAGGTGGCAGAGGGCACAGCCATGTGTGTACCGGGAGCACCATAGGGGGCTGAGGACAGAGTCACGTGTGTACAGGGAGTACAGTAGCGAGCTGAGGGACACAGCTGTGTGTGTACAAGGAGTAGTGGGCTGATCGCACAGCTGTGTATGTACAGGGAGTACAGTGGGGGTGCTGAGGGCACATCTCTTGGTGCACAGAGAGTACAGTCGATGGTGATAACACAGCCTTGCGTGCACAGGGAATACGTTAGCTGGCTGAGGGTGCAGCAGTCAGTATGCAGGGAGGGCAATAGGGTGCTGAGGACTGTCTGTGTGTGTACAGGGAGTACAGTAGTAGGCTGAGCACACAGCCCTGTGTGTACAGCGAGTGCAGTGGATGGTGGAGGGTCACAGCTGTGTGTGTAAAGGGAGTACAGTAGGGGGCTGAGGGACACGGCCGCGTGTGTACAGGGAGTACTGTAGGGGGGCTGAGGGACACAGCTGTGTGAGCACAGGGTGTACAGTAGGGGGATGAGGGACACCACCGTGTGTGTGCAGGGAGTACAGTAGGGGGCTGAGGACACAGCCGTGTGTGTACCGGAGTACAGAAGGGGGCTGATGACACAGCCTTGTGTGTGCAGGGATTATATGTAGGGGTCTGAGGGACACAGCCGTGTGTGTACAGGGAGTACATTGGGGGAATGCGGGACACAGCTGTGTGTGTACAGGCAGTACAGTAGGGGATTGAGGGACTCAGCAATGTGTTTACACGGAGTAAGGTAGCGGGCTGATAATACAGCCGTGTGTGTAAAAGGAAGTACTGTAGGGGGCTGAGGACGCAGCCGTGTGTGTATACAGGGAGTACAGTAGGGGGCTGAGGGCACAGCCGTGTGTGTACAGGGAGTACAGTCAGGTGTTGAGGAAAGAGTCACGTATGTACAGGGAGTACAGTAGAGAGCTGAGGACACAGCTGTGTCTGTATAGGGAGTACAGTAGGGGGCTGAGAGACACAGCCGCATGTGTATAGGGAGTACAGCAGGGGGCTGATGGACACAGCCGTGTTTGTACAGGGAGTACAGTCGGAGGCTGAGGACACAGTCGTGTGTGCACAGGGAGTACAAAAGGGGGCTGAGGACTCAGCTGTGTGTGTACAGGGAGTGCAGTGGCGGGTGGAGATACACAGCTGTGTGTGTACAGGGAGTACAGTACCGGACTGAGGCCACAGCCCTGTATATACAGGAGTACAGTAGGGGACTGAGGACACTGCTCTGTGTGTACAGGGAGTACAGTACCGGACTGAGGCCACAGCCCTGTATATACAAGAGTACCGTAGGGGACTGAGGACACTGCTGTGTGTGTACAGGGAGTACAGTAGGGGACTGACGACACAGCCGCATGTGTACAGGGAGAACAGTAGGGTGCTGAGGACAGAGTCGTGTGTGTACAGGGAGTACAGTAGTGTGCTGAGGACACAGCCTTGTGTGTACAGCGAGTACAGTTAGCTGGCTGAGGGGACAGCAGTCGGTATGCAGGGAGGGCAATAGGATGCTAAGGACACAGCCGTGTGTGTACAGGGAGTACAGTAGGGGGCTCAGCACACAGCCCTGTGTGTACAGGGAGTGCAGTAGGGGGATGAGGACACAGCTGTGTGTGTACAGGGAATACAGTAGGGGGCTGAGGCCACAGCCGTGGCTGTACAGGGAAAACAATAGTGAGCTGAGGGACATAGTCATGTGTGTACATGGAGTACAGTAGGGGGCTGAACGCACAGCCGTGTGTGTACAGGGAGTACAGTAGAGGGCTGAGGACACATCCGTGTGTGTACAGGGAGTACAGTCGGGGACCGAGGACACAGCTGTGTGTGTGCAGTGAGTAAAGTAGGGCGAACAGGACACAGCTATGCCTCTACACGGAAAACAGTAGGGGGCTGAGGACGCAACCGCATGTGTACTGGGAGTACAGTAAGGGGTTGAGGGACACAGCCGTGTCTGTACACGGTGTACAGTAGGAGACTGAGGACACAGCCCTGTGTGTACAGGAGTACAGTAGGGTCTGAGGACACAGCCGTGTGTGTACATGGAGTACAGTAGGGGACTGAGGACACAGGCGTGTGTGTACAGGGAGTACAGTAGCGAGCTGAGGGACACAGCCGTGTGTGTACAGCGAGTACAGTTAGCTGGCTGAGGGTACAGCAGTCGGTATGCAGGGAAGGCAATAGGATGCTGAGGACACAGCCGTGTGTGTACAGGGAGTACAGTAGGGGGCTCAGCACACAGCCCTGTGTGTACAGGGAGTGCAGTAGGGGGCTGAGGACACAGCTGTGTGTGTACAGCGAGTGCAGTGGAGGGAGGAGGGACACAGCTGTGTGTGCACAGGGCGTACAGTAGGGGGCTGAGGGTCACGGCCGTGTGTGTACAGGGAGTACAGTAGGGGGGCTGACGGACACAGTTGTGTGTGTACACAGTGTACAGTCGGGGACTGAGGATACAGCCGTGTGTGTATAGGGAGTACAGTAGTGGGCTGAGGGCACAGCCGTGTGTCTACAGTGTTTGCAGAAGGGGGCTGAGGACACAGCCATTTGTGTACAGGGAGTACAGTAGCGAGCTGAGGGTCACAGCTGTGTGTGTACAAGGAGTAGAGTAGTGGGCTGAGCGCACAGCCGGGTGTGCACAGGGAGTACAGTAGGGGGCTGAGGACACAGCTGTGTGTGTACAAGGAGTAGAGTAGTGGGCTGAGCGCACAGCCGGGTGTGCACAGGGAGTACAGTAGGGGGCTGAGGACACAGCTGTGTGTGTACAGGGAGTACAGAAGTGCGCTGAGAACACAGCCGTGTTTGTGCAGGGAGTTCAGTAGGGGGCTGAGGGCACATCTCTTGGTGCACAGAGCTTACAGTCGGTGGTGATAACACAGGCTTGCGTGCACAGGGAATACGGTAGCTTGCTGAGGGTAGAGCAGTCTGTATACAGGGAGGGCAGTAGAGGGCTGTGGACACAGACCTGAGTGTCCAGGGAGTACAGTAGGGGGCTGAGGACACCATTGTGTCTGTACAGGGAGTACAGTAGGGGGCTGAGAGACACAGCCGTTGGTGTACAGTGAGTAAAGTAGGGGGCTGATGCACACAGCCATGTTTGTACAAGGAGTACAGTCGGGGGCTGAGGGACACAGCTGTGTGTGTAAGGGAGTGCAGTGGCGGGTGAAGGTACATAGCTGTGTGTGTACAGGGAATGCAGTCGGGGGCTGAGGTCCCAGCCTTGGCTGTACAGGGAGGACAATAGTGAGCCGAGGGAAATAGTCGTGTGTGCACAGGGAGTACAGTAGAGGGCTGAGGACACAGCTGTGTGTGTACAGCGAGTGCAGTGGAGGGTGGAGGGTCACAGCTGTGTGTGTAAAGGGAGTACAGTAGGGGGTTGAGGGACATTGCCGTGTGTGTACAGGGAGTACTGTAGGGGGCTGAGGGCCACAGCTGTGTGTGTACAGGGTGTACAGTAGGGGGATGAGGGACACCGCCGTGTGTGTGCAGGGAGTACAGTAGGGGGCTGAGGACACAGCCGTGTGTGTACCGGAGTACAGTAGGGGGCTGATGACACAGCCTTGTGTGTGCAGGGATTATATGTAGGGGTCTGAGGGACACAGCCGTGTGTGTACAGGGAGTACATTGGGGGGATGAGGGACACAGCCGTGTGTGTACAGGCAGGACAGTAGGGGATTGAGGGCCTCAGCCATGTGTTTACAGGGAGTAAGGTAGAGGGCTGATAATACAGCCTTGTGTGTAAAAGGAAGTACTGTAGGGGGCTGAGGACGCAGCCGTGTGTGTGTATAGGGAGTACAGCAGCGAGCTGAGGGACCTGGACGTGTGTGTATACAGGGAGTACAGTAGGGGCCTGAGGGCACAGCCGTGTGTGTACAGGGAGTACAGTCAGGGGTGGAGGAAAGAGTCACGTATGTACAGGGAGTACAGTAGAGAGCTGAGGACACAGCTGTGTCTGTATAGGGAGTACAGTAGGGGGCTGATAGACACAGCCGCATGTGTACACGGAGTACAGTCGGAGGCTGAGGACACAGTCGTGCGTGCACAGGGAGTACAAAAGGGAGCTGAGGACTCAGCTGTGTGTGTACAGGGAGTGCAGTGGCGGGTGGAGATACACATCTGTGTGTGTACAGGGAGTACAGTAGGGGACTGAGGCCTCAGCCCTGTATATACAGGAGTACAGTAATGGACTGAGGACACTGCTGTGTGTGTACAGGGAGTACAGTAGGGGACTGAGGACACAGCCGCATGTGTACAGGGAGAACAGTAGGGTGCTGAGGACATAGCCTTGTGTGTACAGCGAGTACAGTAGGGGGCTGAGGGACACAGCCGTGTGTGTACAAGCAGTAGAGTGGTTGGCTGAGGGCACTGCTGTGTCAGTACAGGGAGTACCGTAGGGGGCTGAGGACAGAGTCACGTGTGTACAGGGAGTACAGTAGCGAGCTTAGGGACACAGCTGTGCATGTACAGGGAGTACAGTTGAGTGCTGCGGGCACACTTCTTGGTGCTCAGAGAGTACAGTCGGGGGTGATAACACAGCCTTGCGTGCACAGGGAATAAGGTAGCTGGCTGTGTGTACAGAAGTCGGTATACAGGGAGGGCAATAAGGGACTGAGGAGACAGCTGTGTGTGTACAGGGAGTACAGTCGTGGGCTGAGGACACAGTCATATGTGCACAGGGAGTACAGTAGGGGGCTGAGGGACACAGCCATGTGTGTACAAAGAGTACAGTAGGGTGCTGAGTACACAGCTGTGTGTGTACAGGGAGTGCAGAGGCGGGTGAAGGTACACAGCTGTGTGTGTACAGGGAATACAGTAGGGGGCTGAGGCCACAGCCGTGGCTGTACAGGGAGCACAATAGTGAGCTGAGGGACATAGTCGTGTGTGTACAGGGAGTACAGTAGGGGGCTGAGCGCACAGCCATGTGTGTACAGGGAGTACAGTAGGGGGCTGAGGACACAGCTGTGTGTGTACAGTGTGTACAGGAGCGGACTGAGGACACAGCCGTGCGTCTAAAGGGAGTACAGTCGGGGACCGAGGACGCAGCCGCGTGTGTCCTGGGAGTACAGTAGGGGGTTGAGGGACACAGCCGTGTCTGTACACGGTGTACAGTAGGGGACTGAGGACACAGCCCTGGGTGTACAGGAGTACAGTAGGGTCTGAGGTCACAGCAGTGTGTGTACAGGGAGTACAGTAGCGAGCTGAGGGACATAGTCGTGTGTGTATACAGGGATTACAGTAGGTGGCAGAGGGCACAGCCCTGTGTGTACCGGGAGCACCGTAGGGGGCTGAGGACAGAGTCACGTGTGTACAGGGGGTACAGTAGCGAGATGAGGGACACAGCTATGTGTGTACAAGGAGTAGAGTAGTGGGCTGAGGACACTGCTGTGTATGTCCAGGGAGTACTGTTGGGTTCTGAGGGCACATCTCTTGGTGCACAGAGAGTACAGTCGGGGGTGATAACACAGCCTTGCGTTCACAGGGAATACGTTAGCTGGCTGAGGGTACAGCAGTCGGTATGCAGGGAGGGCAATAGGGTGCTGAGGACACAGCCGTGTGTGTACAGGGAGTACAGTAGGGGGCTCAGCACACAGCCCTGTGTGTACAGGGAGTACAGTAGGGGGTGAGGACACAACTGTGTGTGTAGAGCGAGTGTAGTGGAGGGGGGAGGGACACAGCTGTGTGTGCACAGGGCGTACAGTAGGGGGCTGAGGGCACGGCCGTGTGTGTACAGGGAGCACAGTAGGGGGGCTGACGGACACAGTTGTGTGTGTACACGGTGTACAGTCGGGGACTGAGGACACAGCCGTGTGTGTACAGGGAGTACAGTAGGGGGATGAGGGACATAGTCGTGTGTGTACAGGGAGTCCAGTATGGCGCGGACGACACAGTGTGTATGTACACGGAATACAGTAGGGGGCTGTGGGACACAGCCGTGTGTGTACTGGGAGCACAGTAGGGGGCTGTGGGACACAGCCGTGTGTGTACAGGGAGTACAGTAGGGGACTGACGACTCAACCATGTGCGTGCAGGAGTACAGTAGGGGACTGAGGATACAGCCGTGTGTGTACAGAGAGTACAGTAGGGGACTGAGGACGCAGCCGTGTGCGTACAGGTGTACAGTAGGGGACTGAGGACACAGCCATGTTTGTACAGGGAGTACAGCAGCGAGCTGAGGGACAGCCGTGTGTGTACAGTGTTTACATAAGGGGGTTAAGGACAGAGTCCCGTGTGTACAGGGAGTACAGTAGCGAGCTGAGGGACACAGCTGTGTGTGTACAAGGAGTAGAGTAGTGGGCTGAGAGCACATCTGTGTATGTACAGGGAGTACAGTTGTGGGCTCAGGTCACATCTCTTGGTGAACAGAGAGTATAGTCGGTGGTGATAACACAGGCTTGCGTGCACAGGCAATACGTTTGCCTGCCGAGGGTACAGCAGTCGGTATACAGGGTGGGCCATAGGGGGCTGAGGATACAGCCGTGTGTGTACAGGGAGTATAGTAGGGGGCTGAGGACACAGCTGTGTGTGCACAGGGAATACAGTAGGGGGCTGAGGCCACAGCCGTGGCTGTACAGGGAGCACAATAGTGAGCTGAGGGACATAGTCATGTGTGTACATGGAGTACAGTAGGGGGCTGAACGCACAGCCGTGTGTGTACAGGGAGTACAGTAGGGGGCTGAGGACACATCCGTGTGTGTACAGGGAGTACAGTCGGGGACCGAGGACACAGCTGTGTGTGTGCAGTGTGTAAAGGAGGGCGATCAGGACACAGCTATGCATCTACACGGAAGACAGTAGGGGGCTGAGGACGCAGCCGCGTGTGTACTGGGAGTACAGTAAGGGGTTGAGGGACACAGCCGTGTCTGTACACGGTGTACAGTAGGAGACTGAGGACACAGCCCTGTGTGTACAGGAGTACAGTAGGGTCAGAGGACACAGCCGTGTGTGTACATGGAGTACAGTAGGGGACTGAGGACAGAGGCATGTGTGTACAGGGAGTACAGTAGCGAGCTGAGGGACATAGCCGTGTGTGTACAGGGAGTACAGTAGCGAGCTGAGGGACACAGCTGTGTATGTACAGGGAGTACTGTTGGGTGCTGAGGGCACATCTCTTGGTGCACAGAGAGTACAATCAGGTGTGGTAACACAGCCTTGCATGCACAGGGAGTACGTTAGCCGGCTGAGGGTGCAGCAGTCGGTATGCAGGGAGGGCAATAGGGTGCTGAGGACACAGCCGTGTGTGTACAGGGAGTACAGTAGTGCGCTGAGCACACAGCTCTGTGTGCACAGGGAGTACAGTAGGGGGCTGAGGACACAGCTGTGTGTGTACAGCGAGTGCAGTGGAGGGTAGAGGGACACAGCTGCGTGTGTACAGGGAGTACTGTAGTGGGCTGAGGAACATGGCCGTGTGTTTACAGGAAGTACTGTAGGGGGGCTGAGGGACAGAGCTGTGTGTGTACAGGGTGTACAGTAGGGGGATGGGGGACACCGCCGTGTGTGTGCAGGGAGTACAGTAGGGGCTGAGGACACAGCCGTATGTGTACCGGAGTACAGTAGGGGTCTGATGACACAGCCTTGTTTGTGCAGGGATTACATGTAGGAGTCTGAGGGACACAGCCGTGTGTGTACAGGCAGTACAGTAGGGGATTGAGGGACTCAGCCATGTGTTTACAGGGAGTAAAGTATAGGGCTGATAATACAGCCGTGTGTGTAAAATGAAGTACTGTAGGGGGCTGAGGACGCAGCCATGTTTGTACATGGAGTAGAGTAGCGGGCTGAGGGACACAGCCGTGTGTGCACAGGGAGTACAGCAGCGAGCTGTGGGACATGGACGTGTGTGTATGCAGGGAGTACAGTAGGGGGCTGAGGGCACAGCCGTGTGTGTACAGGGAGTACAGGCTGGGGCTGAGGAAAGAGTCAATTGTGTACAGAGTGTACAGTAGAGAGCTGAGGACACAGCTGTGTGTGTACAGGGAGTACAGTAGGGGCTGAGGACACAGCTGTGTGTGTACAGGGTGTACAGAAGCGGACTGAGGACACAGCCGTGTGCGTAAAGGGAGTACAGTAGGGGGCGGAGTGACACAGCCGTATGTGTACACGGTGTACGGTAGGGGACAGAGGACACAGCCCTGTGTGTACAGGAGTACAGTAGGGGACTGAGGACACAGCAGTGTGTGTACAGGGATTACAGTAGGTGGCAGAGGGCACAGCCGTGTGTGTATAGGGAGCACCGTAGGGTGCTGAGGACAGAGTCACGTGTGTACAGGGAGTACAGTAGCGAGCTAAGGGACACAGCTGTGTGTGTACAAGGAGTAGAGTAGGGGGCTGAAAGCACAGCTGTGTATGTACAGGGAGAACAGTTGGGGGCTGAGGTCACATCTCTTGGTGCACAGAGAGTACAGTCGGTGGTGATAACACAGGCTTGCGTGCACAGGGAATACGTTTGCCTGCCGAGGGTACAGCAGTCGGTATACAGGGTGGGCAGTAGGGGTCTGAGGATACAGCCGTGTGTGTACCGGAGTATAGTAGGGGGCTGAGGACACAGCTGCGTGTGTACAGCGAGTGCAGTGGAGTGTGGAGGGTCACAGCTGTGTGTGTAAAGGGAGTACAGTAGGGGGCTGAGGGACATTGCCGTGTGTGTACAGGGAGTATTGTAGGGGGGCTGAGGGACACAGCTGTGTGCGTACAGGGTGTACAGTAGGGGTCTGAGGACACAGCCGTGTGTGTGCAGGGATTACATGTAGGGGTCTGAGGACACAGCCTTGTGTGTGCAGGGATTACATGTAGGGGTCTGAGGGACACAGCCGTGTGTGTACAGGGAGTACATTGGGGGGATGAGGGACACAGCCTTGTGTGTACAGGCAGTACAGTGGGGGATTTGGGGACTCAGCCATGTGTTTACAGGGAGTAAGGTAGAGAGCTGATAATACAGCCGTGTGTTAAAATGAACTACTGTAGGGGACTGAGGACGCAGCCATGTTTGTACAGGGAGTAGAGTTGCGGACTGAGGACACAGCCGTGTATGTACAGGGAGTACAGCAGCGAGCTGAGGGACATGGACGTGTGTGTGTACAGGGAGTACAGTAGAGAGCTGAGGGCACAGCCGTGTGTGTACAGGGAGTTCAATCGGGGTTTGAGGAAAGAGTCACGCGTGTACAGGGAGTACAGTAGAGAGCTGAGGACACAGCTGTGTGCGTACAGGGAGTACAGTAGGGGTCTGAGAGACACAGCCGCATGTGTACATGGAGTACAGCAGGGGGCTGTTGGACACAGCCGTGTTTGTACAGGGAGTACAGTCGGAGGCTGAGGACACAGTCGTGTGTGCACAGGGAGTGCAGAAGGGGGCTGAGGACTCAGCTGTGTGTGTACAGTGAGTGCAGTAGCGGACTGAGGCCACAGCCCTTTCTATACAGGAGTACAATAGGGGACTGAGGACACTGCTGTGTGTGTACAGGGTGTACAGTAGGGGACTGAGGACACAGCCGCATGTGTACAGGGAGAACAGTAGTGTGCTGAGGACAGAGCCATGTGTGTACAGGGAGTACAGTAGTGGGTTGAGGGACACAGCCGTGTGTGTACAAGCAGTAGAGTAGGTGGCTGAGGATACAGCTGTGTGAGTACAGGGAGTACCGTAGGGGGCTGAGGACAGAGTCACGTGTGTACAGGGAGTACAGTAGCGAGCTGAGGGACACAACTGTGCGTGAACAAGGAGTAGAGTAGTGGGCTGAGGGCACAGCTGTGTATGTACAGGGAGTACAGTTGGGTGCTGACGGACATAGTCGTGTGTTTACAGGGAGTACAGTAGGTGGCTGAGGGCACAGACATGTGTGTACAGGGAGTACAGTAGGGGGCTGAGAGACACAGCCGTTGGTGTACATGGAATACAGTATTGAGCTGATGGACACAACCGTGTTTGTACAGGGAATACAGTTGGTGGCTGAGGACCCAGTCGTGTGTTCCCAGGGAGTACAGTAGTGGGCTGAGGTCACAGCCATGTGTGTACACAGAGTACAGTAGGGGGCTGAGTACACAGCCGTGTGTGTACAGGGAGTACAATAGAGGGATGAGGGACACAGCCGTATGTGTACAGGGAGTACAGTAGGGCGCTGTGGACACAGCCATGTGTGTACAGGGAGTGCAGTTGGAGACTGAGGACACAGCTGTGTGTGTACAGGGAGTACAGTAGGGGGATGAGGGAGACAGCTGTGTGTGTACAGGTAGTACAGTAGGGGCCTGAGGACACAGCCGTGTGTGCACAGGAAGTATTGTAGGTGGCTGAGGACGCAGCCATGTGTGTACAGGGAGTACTGTAGGGACTGAGGACACAGCCGAGTGTGTAACGGTGTGCAGTAGGTGGCACTGGACAGAGCCATGTGTGTACCAGTGTACAGTAGGGAGTGAGGACACAGTCGTTTGTGTAGCATAGTAGAGTAGGAGGCTGAGGGCACAGCCGTGTGTGTACAGGGAGTCCAGTATGGCGCGGAGGACGCAGCGTGTATGTACACGGAATACAGTAGGGGGCTGATGACACAGCCGTGCGTGTACTGGGAGCACAGCAGGGGGCTGTGGGACACAGCCGTGTGTGTACAGGGAGTACAGTAGGGGACTGAGGACGCAGCTGTATGCGTGCAGGAGTACAGTAGGGGACTGAGGATACAGCCGTGTGTGTACAGGGAGTACAGTAGGGGACTGAGCATGCAGCCGTGTGCGTACAGGTGTACAGTAGAGGACTGAGGATGCAGCCGTGTGCGTACAGGTGTACAGTAGGGGACTGAGGACGCAGCCATGTGTGTACAGGGAGTACAGCAGCGAGCTGAGGGACAGCCGTGTGTGTACAGTATTTTCAGTAGGGGGCTAAGGACAGAGTCCCGTGTGTACAGGGAGTAGAGTAGCAAGCTGAGGGACACAGCTGTGTGTGTACAAGAATTAGAGTAGTGGGATGAGGGCACAGCTGTGTATGTACAGCGAGTACAGTTGGGGGCTGAGGTCACATCTCTTGGTGCACAGAGAGTACAGTCGGTGGTGATAACACAGGCTTGCGTGCACAGGGAATACGTTTGCCTGCCGAGGGTACAGCAGTCGGTATACAGGGTGGTCAGTAGGGGGCTGTGGACACAGCCCTGTGTGTGCAGGGAGTACAGTAGGGGGCTGAGGACACCGTTGTGTGTGCACAGGGAGTACAGTAGGGGGCTGAGAGACACAGCCGTGTGTGCGCAGGGATTACATGTAGGGGTCTGAGGGACACAGCTATGCGTGTACAGGGAGTACATTGGGGGGATGAGGGACACAGCCGTGTGTGTACAGGCAGTGCATTGGGGGATTGAGAGACTCAGCCATGTGTTTACAGGGAGTAAGTTAGAGAGCTGATAATACAGCCGTGTTTTAAAATGAACTACTGTAGGGGACTGAGGACGCAGCCATGTTTGTACAGGGAGTAGAGTTCCGGACTGAGGACACAGCCCTGTGTGTACAGGGAGTACAGTAGAGGACTGAGGACACAGCAGTGTGTGTACAGGGATTACAGTAGGTGGCAGAGGGCACAGCCGTGTGTGTATAGGGAGCACCGTAGGGTGCTGAGGACAGAGTCACGTGTGTACAGGGAGTACAGTAGCGAGCTAAGGGACACAGCTGTGTGTGTACAAGGAGTAGAGTAGTGGGCTGTGGGCACAGCTGTGTATGTACAGGGAGTACAGTTGGGTGCGGAGGGCACATCTCTTGGTGCACAGAGAGTACAGTCGGGGGGGATAACACAGCCTTGCGTGCACAAGGAATACGTTAGCCGGCTGAGGGGACAGCAGTCGGTATGCAGGGAGGGCAATAGGTGGCGGAGGACACAGCCATATGTGTACAGGGAGTATAGTAGGGGGCTGAGCACACAGCCCTGTGTGTACAGTGAGTACAGTAGGGGCTAAGGACACAGCTGTGTGTGTACAGCGAGTGCAGTGGAGTGTGGAGGGACATTGCTGTGTGTGTTCAGGGAATACAGTAGGGGGATGAGGGACACCGCCATGTGTGTGCAGGGAGTACCGTAGGGGGCTGAGGACACAGCCGTGTGTGTACCGGAGTACAGGAGGGGGCTGATGACACATCCTTGTGTGTGCAGGGAGTCAAGTAGGGCGATCAGGATACAGCCATGTGTCTACACAGAAGACAGTAGGGGGCTGAGGACGCAGCCGCGTGTGTACTGGGAGTACAGTAGGGGGTTGAGGGACACAGCCGTGTCTGTGCACGGTGTACAGTAGGAGACTGAGGACACAGCCCTGTGTGAACCGGGAGTACAGTAGCGAGCTGAGGGACATAGTCGTGTGTGTATACAGGGATTACAGTAGGTGGTAGAGGGCACAGACGTGTGTGTACCGGGAGCACCATAGGGGGCTGAGGACAGAGTCACGTGTGTACAGGGAGTACAGTAGCGAGCTGAGGGACACAGCTATGTGTGTACAAGGAGTAGAGTATTGGGCTGAGGGCACAGCTGTGTATGTACAGGGAGTACAATTGGGTGCTGAGGGCACATCTCTTGGTGCACAGAGAGTACAGTCGGGGGTGAGAACACAGGCTTGCGTTCACAGGGAATGCGTTGCTGGCTGAGGGTACAGCAGTCGGTATGCAGGGAGGGCAATAGGATGCTGAGGACACAGCCGTGTGTGTACAGGCAGTACAGTAGGGGGCTGAGCACACAGCCCTGTGTGTACAAGGAGTACAGTAGGGGGCTGAGGACACAGCTGTGTGTGTACAGCGAGTGCAGTGGAGGGACACAGCTGTGTGTGTACAGGGAGTACAGTAGGTGACTGAGGATGCAGCCGTGTGCGTACAGGTGTACAGTAGGGGGCTGATGACTCAGCCGTGTGTGTACTGGGAGCACAGTAGGGGGCTGTGGGACACAGCCGTGTGTGTACAGGGAGTACAGTAGGTGACTGAGGATGCAGCCGTGTGCGTACAGGTGTACAGTAGGGGACTGAGGACACAGCCATGTGTGTACAGCGAGTACAGCAGCGAGCTGAGGGGCAGCCGTGTGTTGTACAGTGTTTACATAAGGGAGTTAAGGACAGAGTCCCGTGTGTACAGGGAGTACAGTAGCAAGCTGAGGAACACAGCTGTGTGTGTACAAGGAGTAGAGTAGGGGGCTGAAAGCACAGCTGTGTATGTACAGGGAGAACAGTTGGGGGCTGAGGTCACATCTCTTGGTGCACAGAGAGTACAGTCGGTGGTGATAACACAGGCTTGCGTGCACAGGGAATACGTTTGCCTGCCGAGGGTACAGCAGTCGGTATACAGGGTGGGCAGTAGGGGTCTGAGGATACAGCCGTGTGTGTACCGGGAGTATAGTAGGGGGCTGAGGACACAGCTGCGTGTGTACAGCGAGTGCAGTGGAATGTGGAGGGTCACAGCTGTGTGTGTAAAGGGAGTACAGTAGGGGGCTGAGGGACATTGCCGTGTGTGTACAGGGAGTATTGTAGGGGGGCTGAGGGACACAGCTGTGTGCGTACAGGGTGTACAGTAGGGGTCTGAGGACACAGCCGTGTGTGTGCAGGGATTACATGTAGGGGTCTGAGGACACAGCCTTGTGTGTGCAGGGATTACATGTAGGGGTCTGAGGGACACAGCCGTGTGTGTACAGGGAGTACATTGGGGGGATGAGGGACACAGCCTTGTGTGTACAGGCAGTACAGTGGGGGATTTGGGGACTCAGCCATGTGTTTACAGGGAGTAAGGTAGAGAGCTGATAATACAGCCGTGTGTTAAAATGAACTACTGTAGGGGACTGAGGACGCAGCCATGTTTGTACAGGGAGTAGAGTTGCGGACTGAGGACACAGCCGTGTATGTACAGGGAGTACAGCAGCGAGCTGAGGGACATGGACGTGTGTGTGTACAGGGAGTACAGTAGAGAGCTGAGGGCACAGCCGTGTGTGTACAGGGAGTTCAATCGGGGTTTGAGGAAAGAGTCACGCGTGTACAGGGAGTACAGTAGAGAGCTGAGGACACAGCTGTGTGCGTACAGGGAGTACAGTAGGGGTCTGAGAGACACAGCCGCATGTGTACATGGAGTACAGCAGGGGGCTGTTGGACACAGCCGTGTTTGTACAGGGAGTACAGTCGGAGGCTGAGGACACAGTCGTGTGTGCACAGGGAGTGCAGAAGGGGGCTGAGGACTCAGCTGTGTGTGTACAGTGAGTGCAGTAGCGGACTGAGGCCACAGCCCTTTCTATACAGGAGTACAATAGGGGACTGAGGACACTGCTGTGTGTGTACAGGGTGTACAGTAGGGGACTGAGGACACAGCCGCATGTGTACAGGGAGAACAGTAGTGTGCTGAGGACAGAGCCATGTGTGTACAGGGAGTACAGTAGTGGGTTGAGGGACACAGCCGTGTGTGTACAAGCAGTAGAGTAGGTGGCTGAGGATACAGCTGTGTGAGTACAGGGAGTACCGTAGGGGGCTGAGGACAGAGTCACGTGTGTACAGGGAGTACAGTAGCGAGCTGAGAGACACAACTGTGCGTGAACAAGGAGTAGAGTAGTGGGCTGAGGGCACAGCTGTGTATGTACAGGGAGTACAGTTGGGTGCTGACGGACATAGTCGTGTGTTTACAGGGAGTACAGTAGGTGGCTGAGGGCACAGACATGTGTGTACAGGGAGTACAGTAGGCGGCTGAGGACACACCTATGTGTGTACAGGGAGTACAGTAGGGGGCTGAGAGACACAGCCGTTGGTGTACATGGAATACAGTATTGAGCTGATGGACACAACCGTGTTTGTACAGGGAATACAGTTGGTGGCTGAGGACCCAGTCGTGTGTTCCCAGGGAGTACAGTAGTGGGCTGAGGTCACAGCCATGTGTGTACACAGAGTACAGTAGGGGGCTGAGTACACAGCCGTGTGTGTACAGGGAGTACAATAGAGGGATGAGGGACACAGCCGTATGTGTACAGGGAGTACAGTAGGGCGCTGTGGACACAGCCATGTGTGTACAGGGAGTGCAGTAGGAGACTGAGGACACAGCTGTGTGTGTACAGGGAGTACAGTAGGGGGATGAGGGAGACAGCTGTGTGTGTACAGGTAGTACAGTAGGGGCCTGAGGACACAGCCGTGTGTGCACAGGAAGTATTGTAGGTGGCTGAGGACGCAGCCATGTGTGTACAGGGAGTACTGTAGGGACTGAGGACACAGCCGAGTGTGTAACGGTGTGCAGTAGGTGGCACTGGACAGAGCCATGTGTGTACCAGTGTACAGTAGGGAGTGAGGACACAGTCGTTTGTGTAGCATAGTAGAGTAGGAGGCTGAGGGCACAGCCGTGTGTGTACAGGGAGTCCAGTATGGCGCGGAGGACGCAGCGTGTATGTACACGGAATACAGTAGGGGGCTGATGACACAGCCGTGCGTGTACTGGGAGCACAGTAGGGGACTGAGGACGCAGCTGTATGCGTGCAGGAGTACAGTAGGGGACTGAGGATACAGCCGTGTGTGTACAGGGAGTACAGTAGGGGACTGAGCATGCAGCCGTGTGCGTACAGGTGTACAGTAGAGGACTGAGGATGCAGCCGTGTGCGTACAGGTGTACAGTAGGGGACTGAGGACGCAGCCATGTGTGTACAGGGAGTACAGCAGCGAGCTGAGGGACAGCCGTGTGTGTACAGTATTTTCAGTAGGGGGCTAAGGACAGAGTCCCGTGTGTACAGGGAGTAGAGTAGCAAGCTGAGGGACACAGCTGTGTGTGTACAAGAATTAGAGTAGTGGGATGAGGGCACAGCTGTGTATGTACAGCGAGTACAGTTGGGGGCTGAGGTCACATCTCTTGGTGCACAGAGAGTACAGTCGGTGGTGATAACACAGGCTTGCGTGCACAGGGAATACGTTTGCCTGCCGAGGGTACAGCAGTCGGTATACAGGGTGGTCAGTAGGGGGCTGTGGACACAGCCCTGTGTGTGCAGGGAGTACAGTAGGGGGCTGAGGACACCGTTGTGTGTGCACAGGGAGTACAGTAGGGGGCTGAGAGACACAGCCGTGGGTGTACAGTGAGTAAAGTAGGGGGCTGATGCACACAGCCATGTTTGTACAGGGTGTACAGTAGGGTGCTGAGGGACACAGCTGTGTGTGTGAGGGAGTGCAGTGGCGGGTGAAGGTACACAGCTGTGTGTGTACAGGGAATACAGTAGGGGGCTGTACAGGGAGGACAATAGTGAGCTGAGGGACATAGTCGTGTGTGTACAGGGAGTACAGTAGGGGGCTGAGGGCACAGCCTTGTGTGCACAGGGAGTACAGTAGGGGGCTGAGGACACAGCTGTGTGTGTACAGCGAGTGCAGTGGAGGGTGGAGGGTCACAGCAGTGTGTGTAAAGGGAGTACAGTAGGGGGATCAGGGACACCGCCGTGTGTGTGCAGGGAGTACAGTAGGGGGCTGAGGACACAGCCGTGTGTGCGCAGGGATTACATGTAGGGGTCTGAGGGACACAGCTATGCGTGTACAGGGAGTACATTGGGGGGATGAGGGACACAGCCGTGTGTGTACAGGCAGTGCATTGGGGGATTGAGAGACTCAGCCATGTGTTTACAGGGAGTAAGTTAGAGAGCTGATAATACAGCCGTGTTTTAAAATGAACTACTGTAGGGGACTGAGGACGCAGCCATGTTTGTACAGGGAGTAGAGTTGCGGACTGAGGACACAGCCCTGTGTGTACAGGGAGTAAAGTAGAGGACTGAGGACACAGCAGTGTGTGTACAGGGATTACAGTAGGTGGCAGAGGGCACAGCCGTGTGTGTATAGGGAGCACCGTAGGGTGCTGAGGACAGAGTCACGTGTGTACAGGGAGTACAGTAGCGAGCTAAGGGACACAGCTGTGTGTGTACAAGGAGTAGAGTAGTGGGCTGTGGGCACAGCTGTGTATGTACAGGGAGTACAGTTGGGTGCGGAGGGCACATCTCTTGGTGCACAGAGAGTACAGTCGGGGGGGATAACACAGCCTTGCGTGCACAAGGAATACGTTAGCCGGCTGAGGGGACAGCAGTCGGTATGCAGGGAGGGCAATAGGTGGCGGAGGACACAGCCATATGTGTACAGGGAGTATAGTAGGGGGCTGAGCACACAGCCCTGTGTGTACAGTGAGTACAGTAGGGGCTAAGGACACAGCTGTGTGTGTACAGCGAGTGCAGTGGAGTGTGGAGGGACATTGCTGTGTGTGTTCAGGGAATACAGTAGGGGGATGAGGGACACGGCCATGTGTGTGCAGGGAGTACCGTAGGGGGCTGAGGACACAGCCGTGTGTGTACTGGAGTACAGGAGGGGGCTGATGACACATCCTTGTGTGTGCAGGGAGTCAAGTAGGGCGATCAGGATACAGCCATGTGTCTACACAGAAGACAGTAGGGGGCTGAGGATGCAGCCGCGTGTGTACTGGGAGTACAGTAGGGGGTTGAGGGACACAGCCGTGTCTGTGCACGGTGTACAGTAGGAGACTGAGGACACAGCCCTGTGTGAACCGGGAGTACAGTAGCGAGCTGAGGGACATAGTCGTGTGTGTATACAGGGATTACAGTAGGTGGTAGAGGGCACAGACGTGTGTGTACCGGGAGCACCATAGGGGGCTGAGGACAGAGTCCCGTGTGTACAGGGAGTACAGTAGCGAGCTGAGGGACACAGCTATGTGTGTACAAGGAGTAGAGTATTGGGCTGAGGGCACAGCTGTGTATGTACAGGGAGTACAATTGGGTGCTGAGGGCACATCTCTTGGTGCACAGAGAGTACAGTCGGGGGTGAGAACACAGGCTTGCGTTCACAGGGAATGCGTTGCTGGCTGAGGGTACAGCAGTCGGTATGCAGGGAGGGCAATAGGATGCTGAGGACACAGCCGTGTGTGTACAGGCAGTACAGTAGGGGGCTGAGCACACAGCCCTGTGTGTACAAGGAGTACAGTAGGGGGCTGAGGACACAGCTGTGTGTGTACAGCGAGTGCAGTGGAGGGACACAGCTGTGTGTGTACAGGGAGTACAGTAGGTGACTGAGGATGCAGCCGTGTGCGTACAGGTGTACAGTAGGGGGCTGATGACTCAGCCGTGTGTGTACTGGGAGCACAGTAGGGGGCTGTGGGACACAGCCGTGTGTGTACAGGGAGTACAGTAGGTGACTGAGGATGCAGCCGTGTGCGTACAGGTGTACAGTAGGGGACTGAGGACACAGCCATGTGTGTACAGCGAGTACAGCAGCGAGCTGAGGGGCAGCCGTGTGTTGTACAGTGTTTACATAAGGGAGTTAAGGACAGAGTCCCGTGTGTACAGGGAGTACAGTAGCAAGCTGAGGAACACAGCTGTGTGTGTACAAGGAGTAGAGTAGGGGGCTGAAAGCACAGCTGTGTATGTACAGGGAGAACAGTTGGGGGCTGAGGTCACATCTCTTGGTGCACAGAGAGTACAGTCGGTGGTGATAACACAGGCTTGCGTGCACAGGGAATACGTTTGCCTGCCGAGGGTACAGCAGTCGGTATACAGGGTGGGCAGTAGGGGTCTGAGGATACAGCCGTGTGTGTACCGGGAGTATAGTAGGGGGCTGAGGACACAGCTGCGTGTGTACAGCGAGTGCAGTGGAGTGTGGAGGGTCACAGCTGTGTGTGTAAAGGGAGTACAGTAGGGGCTGAGGGACATTGCCGTGTGTGTACAGGGAGTATTGTAGGGGGGCTGAGGGACACAGCTGTGTGCGTACAGGGTGTACAGTAGGGGTCTGAGGACACAGCCGTGTGTGTGCAGGGATTACATGTAGGGGTCTGAGGACACAGCCTTGTGTGTGCAGGGATTACATGTAGGGGTCTGAGGGACACAGCCGTGTGTGTACAGGGAGTACATTGGGGGATGAGGGACACAGCCTTGTGTGTACAGGCAGTACAGTGGGGGATTTGGGGACTCAGCCATGTGTTTACAGGGAGTAAGGTAGAGAGCTGATAATACAGCCGTGTGTTAAAATGAACTACTGTAGGGGACTGAGGACGCAGCCATGTTTGTACAGGGAGTAGAGTTGCGGACTGAGGACACAGCCGTGTATGTACAGGGAGTACAGCAGCGAGCTGAGGGACATGGACGTGTGTGTGTACAGGGAGTACAGTAGAGAGCTGAGGGCACAGCCGTGTGTGTACAGGGAGTTCAATCGGGGTTTGAGGAAAGAGTCACGCGTGTACAGGGAGTACAGTAGAGAGCTGAGGACACAGCTGTGTGCGTACAGGGAGTACAGTAGGGGTCTGAGAGACACAGCCGCATGTGTACATGGAGTACAGCAGGGGGCTGTTGGACACAGCCGTGTTTGTACAGGGAGTACAGTCGGAGGCTGAGGACACAGTCGTGTGTGCACAGGGAGTGCAGAAGGGGGCTGAGGACTCAGCTGTGTGTGTACAGTGAGTGCAGTAGCGGACTGAGGCCACAGCCCTTTCTATACAGGAGTACAATAGGGGACTGAGGACACTGCTGTGTGTGTACAGGGTGTACAGTAGGGGACTGAGGACACAGCCGCATGTGTACAGGGAGAACAGTAGTGTGCTGAGGACAGAGCCATGTGTGTACAGGGAGTACAGTAGTGGGTTGAGGGACACAGCCGTGTGTGTACAAGCAGTAGAGTAGGTGGCTGAGGATACAGCTGTGTGAGTACAGGGAGTACCGTAGGGGGCTGAGGACAGAGTCACGTGTGTACAGGGAGTACAGTAGCGAGCTGAGGGACACAACTGTGCGTGAACAAGGAGTAGAGTAGTGGGCTGAGGGCACAGCTGTGTATGTACAGGGAGTACAGTTGGGTGCTGACGGACATAGTCGTGTGTTTACAGGGAGTACAGTAGGTGGCTGAGGGCACAGACATGTGTGTACAGGGAGTACAGTAGGCGGCTGAGGACACACCTATGTGTGTACAGGGAGTACAGTAGGGGGCTGAGAGACACAGCCGTTGGTGTACATGGAATACAGTATTGAGCTGATGGACACAACCGTGTTTGTACAGGGAATACAGTTGGTGGCTGAGGACCCAGTCGTGTGTTCCCAGGGAGTACAGTAGTGGGCTGAGGTCACAGCCATGTGTGTACACAGAGTACAGTAGGGGGCTGAGTACACAGCCGTGTGTGTACAGGGAGTACAATAGAGGGATGAGGGACACAGCCGTATGTGTACAGGGAGTACAGTAGGGCGCTGTGGACACAGCCATGTGTGTACAGGGAGTGCAGTAGGAGACTGAGGACACAGCTGTGTGTGTACAGGGAGTACAGTAGGGGGATGAGGGAGACAGCTGTGTGTGTACAGGTAGTACAGTAGGGGCCTGAGGACACAGCCGTGTGTGCACAGGAAGTATTGTAGGTGGCTGAGGACGCAGCCATGTGTGTACAGGGAGTACTGTAGGGACTGAGGACACAGCCGAGTGTGTAACGGTGTGCAGTAGGTGGCACTGGACAGAGCCATGTGTGTACCAGTGTACAGTAGGGAGTGAGGACACAGTCGTTTGTGTAGCATAGTAGAGTAGGAGGCTGAGGGCACAGCCGTGTGTGTACAGGGAGTCCAGTATGGCGCGGAGGACGCAGCGTGTATGTACACGGAATACAGTAGGGGGCTGATGACACAGCCGTGCGTGTACAGGGAGTACAGTAGGGGACTGAGGACGCAGCTGTATGCGTGCAGGAGTACAGTAGGGGACTGAGGATACAGCCGTGTGTGTACAGGGAGTACAGTAGGGGACTGAGCATGCAGCCGTGTGCGTACAGGTGTACAGTAGAGGACTGAGGATGCAGCCGTGTGCGTACAGGTGTACAGTAGGGGACTGAGGACGCAGCCATGTGTGTACAGGGAGTACAGCAGCGAGCTGAGGGACAGCCGTGTGTGTACAGTATTTTCAGTAGGGGGCTAAGGACAGAGTCCCGTGTGTACAGGGAGTAGAGTAGCAAGCTGAGGGACACAGCTGTGTGTGTACAAGAATTAGAGTAGTGGGATGAGGGCACAGCTGTGTATGTACAGCGAGTACAGTTGGGGGCTGAGGTCACATCTCTTGGTGCACAGAGAGTACAGTCGGTGGTGATAACACAGGCTTGCGTGCACAGGGAATACGTTTGCCTGCCGAGGGTACAGCAGTCGGTATACAGGGTGGTCAGTAGGGGGCTGTGGACACAGCCCTGTGTGTGCAGGGAGTACAGTAGGGGGCTGAGGACACCGTTGTGTGTGCACAGGGAGTACAGTAGGGGGCTGAGAGACACAGCCGTGGGTGTACAGTGAGTAAAGTAGGGGGCTGATGCACACAGCCATGTTTGTACAGGGTGTACAGTAGGGTGCTGAGGGACACAGCTGTGTGTGTGAGGGAGTGCAGTGGCGGGTGAAGGTACACAGCTGTGTGTGTACAGGGAATACAGTAGGGGGCTGTACAGGGAGGACAATAGTGAGCTGAGGGACATAGTCGTGTGTGTACAGGGAGTACAGTAGGGGGCTGAGGGCACAGCCTTGTGTGCACAGGGAGTACAGTAGGGGGCTGAGGACACAGCTGTGTGTGTACAGCGAGTGCAGTGGAGGGTGGAGGGTCACAGCAGTGTGTGTAAAGGGAGTACAGTAGGGGGCTGAGGGACATTGCCGTGTGTGTACAGGGAGTACTGTAGGGGGGCTGAGGGACACAGCTGTGTGTGTACAGGGTGTACAGTAGGGGGATCAGGGACACCGCCGTGTGTGTGCAGGGAGTACAGTAGGGGGCTGAGGACACAGCCGTGTGTGCGCAGGGATTACATGTAGGGGTCTGAGGGACACAGCTATGTGTGTACAGGGAGTACATTGGGGGGATGAGGGACACAGCCGTGTGTGTACAGGCAGTGCATTGGGGGATTGAGAGACTCAGCCATGTGTTTACAGGGAGTAAGTTAGAGGGCTGATAATACAGCCGTGTTTTAAAATGAAGTACTGTAGGGGACTGAAGACGCAGCCATGTTTGTACAGGGAGTAGAGTAGCGGGCTGAGCATACAGCCGTGTGTGTACAGGGAGTACAGTCGGGGGTTGAGGAAAGAGTCACGCGTGTACAGGGAGTACAGTAGAGAGCTGAGGGACACAGCTGTGTGTGTATAGGGAGTACAGTCGGAGGCTGAGGACACAGTCGTGTGTGCACAGGGAGTGCAGAAGGGGGCTGAGGACTCAGCTGTGTGTGAACAGGGAGTACAGTAGCGGACTGAGGACACAGCCATGTGTGTACAGGGAGTACAGTACCAGACTGAGGCCACAGCCCAATATATACAGGAGTACAGTAGGGGACTGACGACACAGCTGTGAGTGTACAGGGAGTACAGTAGGGGACTGAGGACGCAGCCGCATGTGTACAGGGAGTACAGTAGGTGGCTGAGGGCACAGCCGTGTGTGTACAGGGAGTACCGTACGGTGCTGAGGACAGAGTCACGTGTTTACAGGGAGTACAGTAGCGAGCTGAGGGACACAGCTGTGTGTGAACAAGGAGTAGAGTAGTGGGCTGAGGGCACAGCTGTGTATGTACAGGGAGTACAGTTGGGTGCTGACGGACATAGTCGTGTGTTTACAGGGAGTACAGTAGGTGGCTGAGGGCACAGCCATGTGTGTAAAGGGAGTACAGTAGGGGTTTGAGGACAGAGTCACGTGTGTACAGGGAGTACAGTAGCGAGCTTAGGGACACAGCTGTGTATGTACAGGGAGTACAGTTGGGTGCTGAGGGCACACCTCTTGGTGCACAGAGAGTACAGTCGGGGGTGATAACACAGCCTTGAGTGCACAGGGAATACGGTAGCTGGCTATGTGTACAGAAGTCGGTATACAGGGAGGGCAATAAGGGGCTGAGGACACAGCCATGTGTGTACAGGGAGAACAGCCGGGGGTTGTGCACACATCCCTGTGTGCACAGGGAGTACAGTAGGGGTCTGATAACACAGCTGTGTGTGTACAGGGAGTACAGTAGAGGGCTTAGCACACAGCTGGGTGTGTACAGGGAGTGCAGTGGAGGGTGGAGGGACACAGCTGTGTGTGTACAGGGAGTACAGTAGGGGGCTAAAGGAAATGGCCGTGTGTCTACACAGAGTACAGGTTGGGACTGATGACACAGCCGTGTGTGTACAGCGAGTACAGTAGGAGACTGAGGACACAGCCATGTGTGTACAGGGAGTACAGTAGCGAGCTGGGGGACATAGTCGTGTGTGTACAGAGAGTACAGTAGGGGCTGAGGGCACAGCCTTGTGTGTGCAGGGTGTACAGTAGGCGGCTGAGGACACACATATGTGTGTACAGGGAGTACAGTAGAGGGCTGTGGACAGAGTCACATGTGTACAGGCAGTACAGTAGCGGGCTGAGGGCACAGCTGTGTATGTACAGGGACTCCAGTTGGGGGCTGAGGGCACTGACATGTGTGTACAGGGAGTACAGTAGGGGGCTGAGAACACACCTATGTGTGTACAGGGAGTACAGTAGGGGGCTGAGAGACACAGCCGTGGGTGTACATGGAATACAGTACTGAGCTGATGGACACAACCGTGTTTGTACAGGGAATACAATCGGTGGCTGAGGACACAGTCGTGTGTTCCCAGGGAGTACAGTAGTGGGCTGAGGGTCACAGCCATGTGTATACACAGAGTACAGTAGGGGGCTGAGTACACAGCCGTGTGTGTACACTGAGTACTGTAGGGTACTGAGGCCACAGCCGTGTGTGTATACAGGGAGTACAATAGGGGGATGAGGGACACAGCTGTGTGTGTACAGAGAGTACAGTAGGGCGCTGTGGACACAGCCATATGTGTACAGGGAGTACAGTAGGGGACTGAAGACACAGCCGTGTGTGTGCAGGGAGTACAGTAGGGGGATGAGGGCACAGCTGTGTATGTACCAGGAGTACAGTTGGGTGCTGAGGGCACATCTCTTGGTGCATAGAGAGTACAGTCGGGGGTGATAACTCAGCCTTGCGTGCACAGGGAAAACGTTAGCTGGCTGAGGGTACAGCAGTCGGTATGCAGGGAGGGCAATAGGATGCTGAGGACACAGCCCTGTGTGTACAGGGAGTACAGTAGGGGGCTAAGGGGCACGGCCTTGTGTGTACAGGGAGTACAGTAGGGGGGCTGAGGGACACAGTCGTGTGTGTACATGGTGTACAGTCAGGGACTGAGGACACAGCGTGTGTTTACAAGGAGTACAGTAGGGGGATGAGGGACATAGTCGTGTGTGTATACAGCGAGTACAGTAGTGGGCTGAGGGCACAGCCGTGTGTGTACAGTGTTTTCAGTAGGGGGGCTAAGGAAAGAGTCATGCGTGTACAAGGAGTACAGTAGGGGGCTGAGGGACACAGCCGTGTGTGTACAGGGAGTACAGTAGCGAGCTGAGGGACACAGCTGTGTGTGTACAAGCAGTAGAGTAGTGGGCTGAGGGCAGAGATGTGTATGTACAGGGAGAACAGTAGGTGGCTGAGGGCACAGCCGTGTATGCACAGGGATTAGAGTTGGGGTCTGAGGGCACATCTCTTGGTGCACAGAGAGTACAGTCGGGGGTGATAACACAGCCTTGCGTGCACAGGGAATACGGTCGCTTGCTGAGGGTACAGCAGTCGGTATACAGGGAGGGCAGTAAGGGGCTGTGGACACAGCCCTGAGCGTACAGGGAGTACAGTTGGGGGCTGAGGACTCCGTTGTGTGTACAGGGAGTACAGTAGGGGCTGAGACACAGCCGTGGGTGTACAGTGAGTAAAGTAGGGGGCTGATGCACACAGCCATGTTTGTACAGGGTGTACAGTCGGGGGCTGAGGGACAGCTGTGTGTGTACAGTGAGTGCAGTGGTGGGTGAAGGTACACAGCTGTGTTTGTACAGGGAATACTTTAGGGGGCTGAGGTCCCAGCCGTGGCTGTAAAGGGAGCACAATAGTGAGCTGAGGGACACAGCCGTGTGTGTACAGGGAGTACAGTAGGGGGCTGAGGACACAGCTGTGTGTGTACAGGGTGTACAGGAGCGGACTGAGGACACAGCCGTGTGTGTACTGGGAGTACTTATGGGGCTGAGGGACACAGCCGTGTGTGTACAGGGAGTACAGTAGGGGGCTGAGGACACAGCTGTGTGTGTACAGGGTGTACAGGAGCGGACTGAGGACACAGCCCTGTGTGTACAGGAGTACAGTAGGGGACTGAGGACACAGCAGTGTGTGTACAGGGATTACAGTAGGTGGCAGAGGGCACAGCTGTGTGTGTACAGGAAGTACAATAGGGGGATGAGGGACACAGCCGTATGTGTACAGGGAGTACAGTAGGGGCTTGAGGACACAGCCGTGGCTGTACAGGAAGTATAGTAGGTGGCTAAGGACACAGCCATGTGTGTTCAGAGAGTACTATAGGGACTGAGGACGCAGCTGTGTGTGTAACGGAGTGCAGTAGGTGGCTATGGACACAGCCATGTGTGTACCAGTGTACAGTAGGGAGTGAGGACACAATCGTTTGTGCAGCGGAGTAGAGTCGGCACCTGAGGACTCAGTCGTGTGTTCCCAGGTAGTTCAGTAGGGTGCTGAGTGACACAGCCGTGATTGTACAGTGAATACAGTAGAGGGCTGAGGACACAACCGTGTGTGCACAGGGTTTACAGTAGGGGACTGAAGAGACAGCCGTGTGTGTACAGGGAGTATAGTAGGGGGACGAGGGACACAGCCGCGTGTGTACAGGGAGTACAGTAGTGTACTGAGGACACAGCCATGTTTGTACAGGGAGTACAGTAGGAGGCTGAGGGACACAGCACTGTGTGGGCAGGAGTACAGTAGGGGACAGATTACACAAAAGGGTGTAAAGGGAGTCCAATGGGTGGGCTGACAGAAAAAGGCGTGGACGTACAGGGAGTAGTATAGGGGACTAAGGACACAGAAGTGGGTGTACAGGGAGTACAGTGGTTGGCTGACAAAACTGCCGTGGATGGGCAGGGAGTACAGTAGGGGTGTGAGGGACACAGCCATGTGTGTACAGGGAGTACAGTAGTGAGCTGAGGGACATAGCCATGTATGCACAGGAAGTACAGTAGGGGGCTGAGGGCACCGTAGTGTGTGTACAGTGAGTACAGCAGTGGGCTGAGGACACAGCCATGTGTGTACAGGGAGTACAGTAGGGGGATGAGGGACACAGCCGTATGTGTACAGGGAGTACAGTAGGGGACTGAGCCACACAGCCATGTGAGTACAGGGAGTACAGGAGGGAGCTGAGGACACAGCCGGGTATGTACAGGGAGTATAGTAGGGGACTGTTGACACAGCCGTGTGTGTACAGGGAGTACTGTAGGGGGGCTGGGGACACAGCGGTGTGTGCACAGGGAGTACAGTTGGGCGCTGAGGACACAGTCGTGTATGTACACGGAGTACAGTAGGAGTCTGAGGGACACAGCCATGAGTGTACAGGGAGCAGAGTAGTGGGATGAGGTCTCAGCCGTGTGTGTACAGGGAGTACAGCAGGGGGCTGAGGACACAGCCGCGTGTGAACTTGGAGTACAGTAGCAGGCTGAGGGACAAAGCCGTTTGTGTACAGGGAGTAGAGTAGGGGACTGAGGACACAGCTGTGTGTGTACAGGGAGTACAGTAGGGGTCTGATGACAAAGCCATGCGTGTACAGCGAGTACAGCAGAGGGCTGAGGACATAGCCGTGTTTGTACAGGGAGTACAGTAGTGGTCTGGGGACACAGTGTTGTGTGCACAAGGAGTACAGTAGGGGGCTGAGGACACTTCTATGTGTGTACAGGGATAACAGTAGGGGTCTGAGGACACAGCCGTGTGTGTACAGGAGAACAGTAGGGACAGAGAACATAGCCCAGAGTGTAACGGAGCACTTCTATGTGTGTACAGGGATAACAGTAGGGGTCTGAGGACACAGCCTCGTGTGCACCGGAGTACTGTAGGGACTGAGTACACTGCCGTGTGCGTACAGGGAGTGCAGTAGGGGCTGAGGGACACAGCCGTGTGTGTACCAGAGTACAATAGGGGGCTGAGGACACAGCTGTGTCTGTACAGGGGTACAGAAGCGGGCTGAGGACCCAGCCGTGTGTGTACAAGGTGTACAGTAGTGCGCTGAGGACACAGCCATGTGTGTACAGGGAGTACAGTAGGTGACTGAGGACACAGCCGTGTGTGTACAGGGAGTACAGCAGGGGGAAGAGGGACACAGCCGAGTGTGTACAGGGAGTACAGTAGGGGCCTGAGGACACAGCCATGGTGTACAGGGAGTACGTCGGGAGTCTGAGGACCCAGCTCTGTGAGTACAATCGGAACTGAGGACACAGCCGTGTGTGTACCAATGTAGAGTAGGGGACTGAGGACACAGCCGTGTGTGTACCGTAGCACAGTAGGGGGCTTATGACACAGCCGTGTGTGTACAGGGAGTACAGTAGAGGGCTGAGGGACACAGCCATGTGTGTACAGGGAGTGCAGTAGAGGGTTGAGCATACAGACGTGTGTGTAGAGTGAGTACAGAACGGCGCTGAGGACACAGCCATGTGTGTACAGGGAGTACAGTAGGTGACTGAGAACACAGCCATGTGTGTACAGGGAGTACAGCAGGGGGAAGAGGGACACAGCCGAGTGTGTTCAGGGAGTACAGTAGGGGCCTGAGGACACAGCCGTGGTGTACAGGGAGTACGTCGGGGGGCTGAAGACCCAGCTCTGTGAGTACAGTAGGAACTGAGGACACAGCCGTGTGTGTACCGTAGCACAGCTGGGGGCTTATGACACAGCCGTGTGTGCACAGGGAGTACAGTAGAGGGCTGAGGGACACAGCCATGTGTGTACAGGGAGTACAGTAGGGGGCTGAGCACACAGACGTGTGTGTACAGTGAGTACAGTCAGGGGTTGAGAACACAGCTCTGTGTGTACAGGGAGTACAGTAGGGGGATGAGGGACACAGCTGTGTGTGTACAGGGACTACAGAAGGGGACTGGGGCACACAGCCATGTGTGTACAGGGAGTACAGTAGGGCGCTGATGACACAGCCGTGTGTGTACAGGGAGTACAGGAGGGAGCTGAGGACACAGCCGGGTATGTACAGGGAGTACAGTCGGGGACTGTTGACACTGTCGTGTGTGTACAGGGAGTACAGTAGGGGCCTGAAGACACAGCCGTAGGTGAACAGGATGTACAGTCGGGGGCTGAGGACACAGCTCGTTGAGTACAGGGAGTACATGTAGGGATTGAGGACACAGCCGTGTGTGTACCAAAGTCGAGTAGGGGGCTGAGGACACAGCCCTCTGTCTACCGAAGCACAGTAGGTGGCTTATGACGCAGCGGTGTGTGTACAGGGCGTACAGTAGGTGGCTGAGTTACACAGCAGTATGTGTACAGGGAGTACAATAGGGGGCTGAGCACACAGCCGTGTGTGTACAGGGATAACAGTAGGGGGCTGAAAACACAGCCGTGTGTGTACAGGGAGTACAGTAGGGGGCTGAGGACAGCCATTTGTGTACAGGGAGTACAGTAGGGGGATGAGGGGCACAGCCGTGTGTGTACAGGGAGTACAGTAGGGGGCTGATGACACAGCCGTATGTGTACAGGGAGTACAGTAGGGAGCTGAGGACACAGCCATGTATGTACAGGCAGAACAGTAGTGGACTGAGGGACACAGACCTGTGTGTGCAGGGTTTGCAGTAGGGGACTGATGACACAGCCTTGTGTGTACAGGGAGTACTGTAGGGGACTGAGGACAGGTATTAGAGTATCGGGCTGAGGACACAGCCGTGTGTGTACAGGGAGCACAGTAGTGAGCTGAGGGACATAGTCGTGAGTGTACAGGGAGTACAGTACGGGGCTGAGGACACAGCCATGTCTGTACAAGGAGTACAGTAGGGGGCTGATGACAAAGCCATGCACGTACTGCGAATACAGTTGAGGGCTGAGGACATATCCGTGTGTCTACAGGGAATTCAGTAGGGGGGCTGTGGACACAGCCGTGTGTGTACAGGGAGTACAGTAGTTCGCTGAGGACACAGCCTTGTGTGTACAGGGAGTACAGTAGGGGACTGAGGACACAGCGGTGTGTGTACAGGAATACAGTAGGGACTGAGAACACAGCCGAATGTTTGACAGAGTACAGTGGGGGCTGAGGTCACAGCCGTGTGTGTGTACAGGAGTCAATAGGGACTGAGGACATAGTCATGTGTGTACAGGGAGTACAGTAGGGGGCTGAGGGACACCTCCGTGTCTGTACCGGAGTACAGTAAGGGGCAGAGGACACAGCTGTCTCTGTACTGGAGTTCCGTTAGGGGGCTGAGGCCACAGCCAGGTGTGCACAGGGAGTACAGTAGTACGCTGAGGACACAGCCATGTATGCACAGGGAGTACAGTAGTGGACTGAGGACACAGCTGTGTGCGTACAGGGAGAAGGGGGCGAAGGGACACAGCCGTGGGTGTACATGGAGTACAGTCGTGGGCTCTCCTCCCACTCCACCGAGGACATGCAGGTCCTTGGACTCCTCCACCAGCAGAACACAACAACACGACGGCTGGAGGAGGAGCGCCTCATCTTCCGCCTGGGAACCCTCCAACCACAAGGTATGAATTCAGATTTCTCCAGTTTCCTCATTTCCCCTCCCCCCACCTTGTCTCAGTCGGTTCCCTCAACTCAGCACCGCCCTCCTAACCTGCAATCCTCTTCCTGACCTCTCCGCCCCCACCCCACTCCGGCCTATCACCCTCACCTTGACCTCCTTCCACCTATCCCACCTCCATCGCCCCTCCCCCAAGTCCCTCCTCCCTACCTTTTATCTTAGCCTGCTTGGCTCTCTCTCTTATTCCTGATGAAGGGCTTATGCTCGAAACGTCGAATTCTCTATTCCTGAGATGCTGCCTGGCCTGCTGTGCTTTGACCAGCAACACATTTGCAGCTGTGATCTCCAGCATCTGCAGACCTCATTTTTTACTGGCTGAGGACACAGCCGTGTCTGTACAGGGAGTACCGTAGGGGACTGAGGGCACAGCCATATGAGTGCAAGGAGTACAGTTGCGAGCTGAGCGACACAGCCATTTGTGTCCAAGGAGTACAGTAGGGGGCTGTAGAAATCTCCGTGTGTCTACAGGGAGTACAGTAGGGGGCTGATGACGAAGCCATGCGTATACAGCTATACAGTAGAGGGCTGAGCACATAGCCGTTTGTCTACAGGGAGTACCGTCTGGCGGCTGGGGACACAGCGATGTGTGCACTGGGAAAACAGTAGGGCGCCGAGGACACAGCCGTGTGTGTATAGCGAGTACAGTAGGGGTCTAAGGAAACAACTATGTGCGTGCAGGGAGTACAATAGGGACTGAGGACACAGCCGTATGTGTACAGGGAGTGCAGTAAGGTGCTGAGGGACACAGCCGTGTGTGCACAGGGAGTACAGTAGGGGACTGATGACACAGCCGTGTGTGTACAGGGAGTACAGTATGGCGCTGAGGACACAGCCATGTGTGTACAGGGAATGCAGTAGGGGGCTGAGGAGACAGCCGTGTGTGTAGTGGGAGTACAGAAGGGGACTGAGGGACACAGCCGTGTGTATACAGGGAGTACAGTAGGGGACTGAGGACACAGCTGTGTGTGGACCGGGAGTACAGTAGGGGACTGAGGGACACAGCCGTGTGTATACAGGGAGTACAGTAGGGGACTGAGGACACAGTTGTGTGTGGACAGGGAATACAGTAGAGTACTTAGGACACAGCCATGTGTGTACAGTACAGTAAGGGACTGAGGATACAGCCGTGTGAGCACAGGGAGTACATTGGGGGGCTGAGGACACAGCCCTACGTGTACAGGGAGTACAGTAGGGGGCTGAGGACACAGCTGTGTGTGCACAGGGAGTACAGTAGGGGGCTCGGAGACACAGCCGTCGGTGTACAGGGAGTACAGTTGGGGCTGAGGACACAGCCGTGTATGCACAGGGAGTACAGTAGGGGGCTGAGGGACACAGCCATATGTGTACAGGGAGTAAGTAGGGGGCTGAGGACAAAGCTGTGTGTACAGGGAGTGCAGTGGAGGTTGAGGGACACAGATGTGTGTGTACAGGGAGTGTAGTCTGGGTCTGAAGGACGCGGCCGTGTGGGTACAGGGAGTACAGTAGGGGACTGAGGACACATCCCTCTGTGTTCAGGGAGCACAGCCGTGGGTGTACAGTGGGTATAGTACGGGGCTGAGCGACACAGCTGTGTTTGGACAGGGAGTACAGTCAGGGGCTGAGGGACACAGCCATGTGTGTACAGGGAGTGCAGTGGAGGTTGAGGGGCACAGCTGTGTGTGTACAGGGAATACAGTAGGGGGCTGAGGAGACAGCCGTGTGTGTAGTGGGAGTACAGAAGGGGACTGAGGGACACAGCCGTGTGTATACAGGGAGTACAGTAGGGGACTGAGGACACATCCCTCTGTGTTCAGGGAGCACAGCCGTGGGTGTACAGTGGGTATAGTACGGGGCTGAGCGACACAGCTGTGTTTGGACAGGGAGTACAGTCAGGGGCTGAGGGACACAGCCATGTGTGTACAGGGAGTGCAGTGGAGGTTGAGGTACACAGCTGTGTGTGTGCAGGGAGTGCAGTCTGGGTCTGAAGGACGCGGCTGTGTGTGTACAGGGAGTGCAGTAGGGGGCTGAGGGACACAGCCATGTGTGTCTACAGGGAGTTCAGTAGGGGGCTGAGGATACAGCCGTGTGTGTACAGGGAGTACAGTAGGGGACTGAGGACACATCCCTCTGTGTTCAGGGAGCACAGTAGAGGGCTGAGGGACCTAGCTGTGTGTGTACAGGGAGTGCAGTAGTTGGCTGAGGGCACCGTCATGTGGGTACAGGGAGTTCAGTAGGGGCTGAGGATACAGCTGTGTGTGTACAGGGAGTACAGTAGGGGACAGAGGACGCATCCCTGTGTGTTCAGGGAGCACAGTAGGGGGCTGAGGGACATTGCTGTGTGTGTACAGGGAGTGCAGTAGTTGGCTGAGCACAAAGCCGTGTGTGTACAGGGAGTACAGTAGGGGGCTGAGGCCACAGCCGTGTGTGTACAGGGAGTACAGTAGGGGGGTTGAGCGACACGGCCGTGTGTGTACAGGGAGTACAGTATGGGGCTGAGTGCACAGCCGTGTGTGTCTAGTGAGTACAGTAGGGGACTGAGGACACATCCTCCAGAAGCTCCATTGTTGAATGTTGTTGTGGCAGTACTGCAGATACCTATCTTCATTAATTGTGGTCTGTTGGTCAGAAACCTGGGGATCCAGTTGCTGTGGGTGGAGCCGCAACTCAGGTAACGGAATTTTGAGATCAGTCTGGAGGGGATAATGATATTTAAGGTGGAGCTGTCATCAATGAACAGGAGTCCGGTGTAGGTGTCTTTGTTGTCCAGATGTCCTCGGGATGAGTGCAAGGCTCGGGATATGGGATCTGTTGTGGACCCGTTACATCAGTCGGCATATTATAGAGGATCAATTCAGGCTGGGAGATTGGAGATGTTGTGGGCCATAACCAGCCTTTCAAATCACTCCATGTTTATTGAGTTTAGAGCCACTGGGCGGCAATCATCAATCATTAAGGCATGAGCTTTCTCACTTACGAGGTTGATGTTATGATTTGGAGATGCTGGTGTTGTTTTGGAGTGCACAAAGTTAAAAATCACACAACACCAGGTTATACTCCAACTGGTTTAATTGGAAGCACAATGATGAAGGTTGATGTTGGTCTTCTTGAAGCAGATTGAGACTTCAGCTTGTGGGAGGGAAAGGCTGAAATTGTATGTGAATACCTCTGTCAGTTGGTCCTCACAGGATCTGAGTGCTCAGCCGGGAACACTATCCAGGTCCTTCGCTTTCCTTGATTTGACCTGCAGGAAGACTGATCATGCCTGCAGCGGTGACAGGGAGCACAGGTACATCCGAGTCTGTCGGGGCAGCTTTCAGCCTGGCAGTCACACAGTTATTCATCATAGACATCCCCTCGCCGATCTCCCTCCATCGTCATCAATACACAGTGACATGGTTGGTGTGACCACTACTCAGTTAGTGTTGAGACTGGGATTGTGCGCCGTAATGAAGTAAACTCACAACAAAAGGGGGTAGGGTGTGCTTCTACTGAGAGTAAGTGGTGCAGGGAGTGTAGACTTACAGGTGTAATTCAAGTCAAGCCACTGCTTCAACCTGAATGGAGTCAAGCACCTTGACTGTTGTGCCTTATAGATTGTGGACGGTCCTTAGGGAGCCAGGAAATGTATTAAATATGAACAATATGAACAATCTGAACAAAGGACTTGAGGGCAGTTTTGCTAAGTATGCAGATGATATTGAGGAAGTGGGGAAGCTGCAGAAAGGCTTGAACAGTTTAGGACTGTGGGAAAACACATGGCTGATGGAACACAATATGGGAACGTGTGAGAATATGCACTTTGGTAGACGGAATAGGGGAGATACTATATTCTAATAGGATCCATTAAATCTGAAGCACAAAAGGATTTTGAAGCACTCGTCCTCTCTTATGGTTAACGTGCATGTTCAGTTGGCAGTTAGGAAAGCAAAAGCAATGTTCGCATTCATTTCAAGAGAGCAAGAATGCAAGACGGGAGACATTCTGTTGAGAATGTAATAGGCAATGGACAGACAGCATTTGGCCAATTGTGAGCTGTTTTAGACACTATCTCTGGAGAAAGATCTGCTGGTGTTGGAGGTGATCCATCCTGGGGATGATGGCTTGTCATATGAGCGGCAGTGTGTGCACTCGATTGAATTCAGAATTGTGGGGGGTGGGGGTGGGGGTGGGGGTCTGACAGAAACTAATGGATTACTGAAAAAAATGATACAGGCAGTATGTAGAAGATATTTCTACTTTTCATAGAGACAATGACAAAAAGGCAATGTAACAGAATGAAGAAATGGGCTGAATGGCCTAAGTCTATTGCTATATCTCATGCCTTTTAAGACTCAGGGTCTATTATTCAGTATAGACTTGTAAATGTCTAACTTGCTCTTGTAACCATTGTATTTGCATGTTGATTTAACTTCAGGTTCTGGTCAATGGTAACCCCTGTAATATGGACGGTGGGAGGATTCAGTGTCAGCCAATATTCCATTAATATTTTGAATATGAGCTGCTATCAGTGAGTCTCATCTGGCGGGAGTACATTCTCTGTACGATGATTGCCATTTTCTGTCTGGTATTTTTGAAGGATAGATCCTGTTACACCAGTATTGTTGATTTAAACAGACCAGATGCAATTTATCACAGCATTCAGCAACAATATGTCATCGAATACTGAACACCCTTTAATAACAGAAAAGTCTAAAATGTTCAATATTAGAAACACTGCTTTCCTGTTCGTGTTCAAATCAGATAACCTGTCCCATCGAGATGCTCAACTTGGAACTATTTTTAAAAAAAGATTTTTTAGATGTGGGCATCGCTGGATGTGCCCAACATTTCTTGCCAGTCCGCAGTTGCCCTTGAGACGGTGGTGGTGAACTGCCTTCTCCAACTGCTGCAACCTACCTGCTGTGCAGTGACCCACTAATGACTAAAGAGGGAATTCCAGGGTTTTCACGCAGCAACAGTGAAGGAACGGCAATGCATATCCAAATCAGGATATTGACTGCCTTGGAGAGGAATTTGAAGGTGGTGGTGTTCCCAAAAATCTCCTGCCCTCATCATTTCAGATGGAAGTGTTCGTGAGATTGCAAGGAGCTGTCTGAGGATCTTTGGGGAATTCCTCCATTGTGTCTTGTAGGCAGTACACACTGCTGCTCCTGAGTGACTATGGAGAAGGGAGTGAATGCTTGTGGATGTGGTGCAAATCAAATGGGCTGTTTTGTCCTGGATTGTGTCAAGCTTCTTTAGTGTTGTTGGGGCTGTACCCATTCAGGCAAGTGAGGATATTCCATCTCTTTCCTGACTTGTGCCTTGTAGATGATGGACAGGCTTTGGGTAGTCAGGAGGTGAGTCACTCGTGCAGTATTCCTAGCCTCTGATCTGCTCTTAGATTCATGTGGCGAGTCCAGTTGATGTTCTGGTCAATGACCCCCCCCCACCACCCCACACCACCACCCCCACCACCACCACCAGAATATTGATATTGGGGGAGTTTAATGATGATAATGCTGCTGAATACAAAGTGGTTGTATTGTTTCTTACTGATGACAGTCATTGTCTGAATTTATGTGGCGCAAATGTTGCTTGCCATTTGCCAGCCCAAGCCTGGATATTGTTTGGGAATGGACTGCTTCCATATCTGAACATTTGCGAATCGAAATAAACATTGTGCAGTCATCATCAAATACCCCCAATTCTACCTTATGATGGAAGGAAGGTCATTGTTCAAGCAGCTGAAGATGTTTGGACCGAGAACATTATCCTAAGGGACTACTGCAGAGATGTTCTGGAGCTGAGATGACTGACCTCCAACAATAATGACCATCTTCCTATCTGTCAGGCATGACTCCAATAATGGAGTGTTGGCCCGCGACTACGTTTTTGCTTGGGCTCCTTGATGTCACATTTGGCAGAATGACGCCTTGATGTCAATTCAATTCGAATTCAGTTCCTTTTTCTGTTTGAACCAAGGCTGTGACGAGGTCAGGAACTGAGTGATCCTGGCAAAACCTAAACTGGGCGTCACTGAGCAGGTTATTGCTGAGCAGGTTCAGCTTGATAGCACTGTTGATGACACTTTCCATCATTTTACTGATGATAGGGAATAGCCTGATAAGGCGGGATTTGGACGGGTCGAATTTGTCCTGCGTTTTATGTACAGAACATCCTTGAACAGTTTTTCCCTATTGTCGGTTTGTCAACATACTGGAACAGCTTGGCTAGGAGAGCGGGATGTTCTGAATCACAAGTCTTTAGGACTATTGTCGGCATGTTATCAGGGCCTATAACCTTTGCAGTATCCAGTGCCTTCAACCGTTTCTTGATATCAGTTAATCGAATTTGCTGCAGACTGCTATCTGTAACGATGGGGCCCACCGGAGGAGGCCGAAATGGATCATCCACTCGAAACTTCTGACTGAAGATTGCAACGAAAGCTTCAGCCTTATATTTTGCACTGATGTGTTGGGCTTTTCCATCACTGAGGATGGGGATATTTGTGGAGACTCCTACTCTGGTGAGTTGTTTAATCGTCCGCCACCCTTCATGATCAGATTAGCTGGACTGCAGAGCTTAATTCTGATGCATTGGTTCTGTGATCGCTAATCTCTGTCTGTCCCTTGCTGTTTATGCTATCTGGCATGCAAGTATTTCTGCTTGGAAGCTTCAGCAGATGAACATTTTATCTTTATATATTCCTGGTTCTGCTCCTGGCATGCCCTCCTGCATTCTCCATTGAGCCAGGGTTAATCCTCTGGATTGATGGTAATGATTCAGTGGGGGACATGCTGGGCCGTGACGTTGCAGGTTGTTCTGGAGTATAGTTCTGCTGCTATTGATGGTCCACAGTGTCTTATGGACGCTCAGTCTTGAGTTGCTCGATCTGCTAAAAGTCTGTGCCATTTAGCATGGTGATAGTGCCACACAACACAGTAGAGTTTATGGAGACAAAAACTTTTTGTATGGTGGTCACTTTTACCGATACTGTCATGGACATATATATTTGCGGTTGGTAGATTGGTAAGGATGAGGTCAAGTATGCTTTTTACCCTCAAGTTCATTGCCTCATCACCTTCTGCAGACCCAATCTAGTAGCTATGTCCTTAGGACCCGACCAGCATGATCAGTCATACTGCTGCCAAACCACTCTTGACAGTCGACTTTGAAATCCCCCAGCCAGAATAAACTATGTTCCCTTGCCAGAGTCAGTGTTTTCTCCAAGTGTTGTTTAACATGGAGGAGGACTGATTCAGCTGAGGAACGACGTTACGTGGTAATCAGTAAGAGACTCCTTTGTCCATGTTAATTTCTGTTATTTCTGGAAGGTATGATTCCGTGAGTATGGCTATGTCGGGCTGTTGCTTACCTAGTCTGTAAGGCAGTTGTTCCAATGTTGGCACTAGACTTCAGATGTTAGTAAGGAAGACTTTGCAGGTTCTACAGTGATGCTTGTAATGTTGACTTTTCCGGTGCCCATTTCAATGCCAGGTGGTCCATCCGGTTTCATTTGTTTGTAACTTTGTAGCGATTGGTACAACTGAATGACTCATTAGACCTTTTCAGGGGGCGATTGGGAGTCAATGACATTGCTTTGGGTCTGGAGTTGCATGTCAGCCAGACCAGGTGAGGATGGAAGATTCCTTCATCGCAGGATATTAGTGAACCAGATGGATCTTTCTGACAATCAGCAATGATTTCATTCTCAGCAGTAGATTATTAATTCCAGGGATATTTTTTACATTGTTGAAATGAATTTCCACCATCTGCAGTGGCGGGATTCAACCTGGATCCACAGAACAGGAGCTGATTTTTCGGGATAGAAAATCTATTGGTCATACCATTAGACCTACTTGGAACCACATGTTGTACTCAGCTGCCATTCCTTGTGTTGCCCTGTTTTTCATTCATTGCTTATGTTATTCTGGAATCTCATCCTTCATTATATCCTGATTAAAATGCACAGTCATGAACGTCTTCTCGACTGCTCGGATTTCATTCAGTCTGTTTTGTTTGAACACACATTTCAAGGCAGCTGTACACCAGAGAAGAGCAGGAAAAGATAATAGGTGATCGTGCACTGTACCTGTCATCGGGCCAGCATGTCTATCCAGGAAGTATTTATTATGGGTCAGAGAACCTCAATAATTATGGAGTGGATGGAGGCCATTCAGCTCAATGTGGAATCACAAGTTCTCCAACTGCACAATTGGAGATCGAGAGAGTGTGTGAAGAGAGAATGTGTGAGAGAGAAATAAACAGAGAGAAAGCAAGTGAAGGGAGATAAACTGAGAGAGGATTGAAAGGGGAGTGACTGACTGAGTGCGAGAGGAAGAGATGTTAGATGAGTGTGAAGTTAGAAAGATCAGAAGACTGCATTACGGTAGATAAGTATGGACAGACAGAAGTTAGAAATTCCTCTGGATGGCAAGCCCTTTGCCTGGGCGCCATACACTGTGAGCACTGTGCTGATACTGGCTGTCATCCCAGATTATGTGTTTCCAACAATATCACAGAGCTGGGTTACTGACAGCTAAACAGAACCCATTAGGCCAATAGATCGGTTCCATGGAGAAAGCATAGTTTTTAAATAGATTGTGCCAAGAGCAGCAGGAAATGAGAACCACTACCCCGCCTTCACGACTCCCCCGCCCACACCGATACTGTATGAGAGACTAGGCCAGAGAATCTCAGTGGGGGGACTCACTAACAGAGGTGAAATCATGATCTTAGCTGTGGGTCAAATAATGATTGATAAAGTTTGCATACCTTTTTCCTAGTTATGTAATTCACATTTCACTTTATATAGCTCAATATCAGGAGTGTATTTTAACAACCTTATCTCTTTGTACGTTGGTGTGTGCAGAAAATCATTTTGTTTCTGTATTTTATATTGCATAAACGCATTTCATTAACATTATCTCTGCTCATTCCTCATTGTAGGTGTACTCTTGAATCTGTACTTCATATGAGTTATAAGGAGTTACATTGCAATTCTGGTAACTGGGGAACATCACTGTCCCTCCGCCCAATCTAAACAGCCATGTGGCCCAGCCGTCTCCGTCTTTTGTCTTTTCCCCAATATCATAATCGCAATGCAATTGAAGTCCATTAAATGACACTTCATGACAGTTCCTTAACATCAATAACATCAACATCATGACCCACACCTGCCCTCTCTGATCCTGGAATAACAATCTGACCTGTGTTTGTCAAGTGCAATTCTCTGTTAACGTATCCATGCTGTTTGTTTGTTGTAACCCACGATGTTTTTGGCACATTTTGCTATCAGATCATCGATGATAGTTGTTTTCTCAATGTTTTGCAGATATTGCAATGAATGATCAGTAGTTATGGGATTTATTTCTGTATTTATGAACAGAGAAGCATGTTTATGTTCCACAGGTGAGATTAGATTAGATTAGATTTACAGTGTGGAAACAGGCCCTTCGGCCCAACAAGTCCACACCGACCCGCCGAAGTGAAACCCACCCATTCCCCTACATTTACCCCTTACCTAACACTACGGGCAATTTAGCATGGCCAATTCACCTGACCCGCACATCTTTGTGACTGTGGGAGGAAACCGGAGCACCCGGAGGAAACCCACGCTGACACGGGGAGAACGTGCAAAGTCCTGAGACGGGAATTGAACCTGGGTCTTCAAGCGCTGTGAGGCAGCAGTGCTAACCACTGTGCCACCGTGCCGCCCACAAAACTTCCGTTAAACTTCTGGCATTACTTCCATATCCAAGACTGACTGAATAATTACACACAATCAATCTGGCATCTTCAAAGTTCCTTCCTTCAGTCACACTCGCATATCACACTCAGAATGCATAAATATTCAACATTATTTTGAATTTTAATAAAGTGGCATTGAATTCAAAGGGGTTAACTGGAGCTATTTGTTCAGCGATTGTAATACTGTCAGTCTCCATGGATCGTATGCGTCCCTAGAGAGTGTCTCTCTTCTATCAATAAGAGAATGCTTTCAGTGTTTTACTCCACAGTGTGAGCGGGAGCATGTCCAACAGCAATAAGAGGGATTAGCATCTTCAGAGAGAAGGGCAGGAGAGATGGAAATCTGGGAACATTAGACTGGAATGTTCCAACAATGGATCAGACCCGGGGAACTTTAGACTGGAATGTTCCAAAAATGGATAGGAGTTTATCCTATGGTCTTTACTGGCTTTCCCAGCCTTGGATATCATTAGCATATCGGATTGAAGATGTACAGATGGTTATTCAAGCTGGTTACTATCCTATCCTTGCTATAGTTGGTGTTCCTGGTAAGTCACTCTGTCTGTTTAGTGAAATGGTCTGAACTGAATCGATGCTCGTGATATGCAGATTTTGTAAAGGTGCAAGCCGACGTTTTCAGCTCCAATCAAATTTCCATTCCTTAGAAATTAGAACTAGCAAATTATTATTTATAAATTATTCACCAATACGCCTGGATAAAACACACTGTTCTCAACCTCTTTGATTCATTTTTTCCTGCAAAGTGTACATCTCCATATCCTCCCCACATGCCAATTCTGTCCAGTACCATCATTAAGACGTCCAGTCTCCTCCTCGGCCTCAGTTCAATTACGGAATAAACAATTGTTTGTTCCTTTTTTAATTCCAGATACATCTTTTTCAAGTCCCTTCAAGCCACGTGTCCTAAGGAAAATAATTGCATTTGAGATGTTTAACTTGTTCTCTGCACAAAATCTGAAAGATGGGAGAACAGTGTATGGTGGGTCACGTCATTGGCTCGTATTCTAGAGCCACAGAATGATGCTCTGTTGATATCGGCTTGCCTTGTGCCCATTAGAGAAGGCAGTGGGTCATCCTTCTCTGGTAAAATCTCTGTTTAACTGCAAACCCCCGGCAATGTGATTTACTATTTATCGTCCTATGGAACAGCTGAACCAGCCACTCAGTTCAAGATCGGCATAACAAGCTGGCCTGACCATGGCTGCACACATCCCGTGAGGGCAGAACAACAGGAAAGGTAGCTCCCTTCCTCTGCCTGCATCCCATATTCCAACGGCTCATTTCCATTCAGGTCGGTAGCCATTCACTGTTTTAGATGTACTCTCTGTGATTGAGTCTCTCCCAAGAGTGATGCCCATCTCCATGGGCACCTCTGGTGCTGGCTTTATTAATGTTAACCTACAGATATAAGGATGATTTTAAATTCTACGTCAGTGGCAGTGCGTTGTAAATGAATAGTTTCCTGTGCCACACGAAAGAAATGGAGCCAGCTAAATGAGGGAAAGGAATTATTGTGATCAAACCTGAGAGTGTTATTGAGGCAGTGTTTGGGATATTGTGGACAGATTTTCTTTCCTTTATATGGATTGATCTCCTTATCACAGAGAGAGTGAAGAGGAGTCCCACCAGATTAATCCCTGGGATGATGGCACCGTGAGGAGTGAGTGAAGGTTGATCTCCAGTGCTGTGAGAGAATAAGAAGAGATTATATTGAGAGGGATGGACAATCACTCCTTATATTCTAAACAGACCATGTGATAAATTCCATGACTGCTATTTCACTCAGAATGCATGATTCAGGATAGTTTAAGTGCTTGGGCAGATGTTACGCCTACCCACCCCATCCCTTACTTCCCATTGAGAGAGACGGAGAGGTCCAAGTTTTGAATAAACTCTCCCCACATTAACAGAGTCAAGTTGGTGTGTGATCTTTCACTGAATGTCATGTTATCCACCACCCCGACAGCAGCCACAATGCATTCATTCTAAAACAGTTAACTATTCCTAAAAGCTTCAGACCTTCATGAAGAACATGAATCTATCTTCTCAGAGATGCAAGGTACTTCCTTAAGGTTTAGACCAGAAGACTATAAGGCATTGGAGCATAAATTAGGACAGTTAGCCCATCGGGTCTTCTCCGTCAGTCAATCATCGCTGATAGGTTTCTCAAACCCATTCTCCGACCTTCTCCCCAAAACCCCTCATCCCCTGGATAATCAAAAACTATCTATCTCCATCTCAAATATACTCAATGACTTGCCCTCACAGCCTTCTGGCAATAAATTTCAAAGATTCACCATTTTATGGTTAAATAACTTTCACGTCATCACTGTTCTCAAAAGTGAGCACTTTTACCTAAGGCTGTGCCCTCGGATCCTTCTCCAATGGAAACATCTTATCAACATCCACTCTCTCCAGGTCATTCAGTATCCTGTCTATTTCAATTACATTCCCGCTCATCCTTTCAAACTTCATCAAGTATAGATATAGAGTACTCAAACATTCCTCATGCAATAACCTTATCATTCCTATGAACATTTTCGTGAAACTCTTCTGAACACGCTCCACGATCAGTATGTCCTTCCTGAGAGATGGCGCTCAAAAATGAGCACAATACTCCAAATGTGGTCTGACCAGAGCCGTGTACAGTCAGTTCCTATATTCAATTCCTCTCGTAGTAAATGCTCCCAATCATAATTGCAATTGCTCTCCTAACTACTGCCTCAACCTGAAAGCTGACCTTGAGAGAATCCTGCACTAGAACTCCCAGGTCCCTTTGCACTTCAGATTTCTGAATTTTCTTGCCATTTAGAAAATAGACCATACTTCTATTCTTCATGAAAAACTGCATGACTTCACACTTTCCAACGATGGAATGCATCTGACGATCTCTTTACCTGTCCAAGTTCTTGTTCAGTCTCTCCATTTCCTCAGAGCGACCTGTCCATCTGCCTATCCTTGTATCATCTGCAAACCTAACCAGAGTACCCTCAATTCCCTCATCTAGATTGTCAATGTAACAAGTAAAAAGTTATGATTCCAACACTGAGCTTTCTGGATCACCACTTGTCACCGGCTGCCATCCTGAGAAGTACACGTTTATTCCTACTCTCTGCTTTCTGCCTGAGAGACAAGCTTCTATCCATGCCACTACCTTGCCTCTAACACCACTGACCTTTATCATACACAGTAATCTCCTGTGTGACACCTTGTCAAAGGCTTTGTTGAATTCCAGGTGGATAACATCCATTGGCTGCGCTTGGTCGAGCTGCTCATTTCCTCTTCAAAGAATACCAATAGATTTGGCAGGCATTAACTTGCCTTGACGAAATCATGCTGACTTTGCGCTAGTTTACCAAATACTTTCAAGTATTCAGAAATCTCATCCTTCACAATGGATTCCAGGATCTTACCCACGACAGAGGTTAAACTATTCATGGTGTTTTTTAAAAATCTTTTTCCTTACTCTCTTGTTAAAAAGGGGTGTCACGTTAGTGGGTTTCCTGTGCTCTGGGGTCGTTCCTTACTCTAGTGATTCCTGAAAAATCACCACGATTGCCTCCACTCCCTATTCAGCTATCTTCCTTACCACACTGGGATGTAGTCCATCTGGTTAAGGATATTTAACCACCTTCAGACCATTAATTTTTTTCTCTAGCATGTTCTCCATGGTGGGGGCCATCATACTCAGCCCTGGCTCCTCAATCTCTTGAATGTTTAAGGTATTACTCGTGCCTTCAACCATGAAAGCTAATGCAAAGTAATTATTCAGTTCCTTGACCATTTTCTCGTTCCCAATAACATCTCTCCAGTATCATTTTCCAGCAGTCCAATGTTCACAGAAGGAAACTGTTACAGCATTCCTTTATAATACTGGCTAGCTTACCCCCATATGTAATAATCTCCCTTTTTGTTTTATGTTGTTTGCCCTCTGCTTTGTCTTTGTAAGCTTTCCAATCCTCAGGTTTCCCACTGCACTTTGCCACATTATATCATTTCTCTTTTGCTTTTATGCTATACCTCAGTTCCCTAGTCAGCGATGGTTGTCCCATACTCCCTACACAAGCCTCATTTTCCTCAGGATAAATCTCTGCTGTATGCTGAATAACTCCAAAAATCTCCTGCCATTGCTGTTGCACTGTCTTTCCTGCTGGGCCCGTCTTCCAGTCAATTCTACCCAGTTCCTCACTCATGTCTGTGTAATTGCCTTTATTCAGCTGTAATACCGTTACTTCTGATTCTAACTTCTCTGTCTGAAGCTGCAGACTAAATTCAATCATATTATGATCACTGTCACCTTAAGCTCCCCTCATCTAGTCTGCCTGCACAAGCTGCTCCAAAAAGCCATCTCATAGACATTCCACAAATTTCTTGTCCTGCCAACCAGTATCAATCTGAATTCCCAGTCGATCTGTACAATAAAATCCCACATGATCACTGTAACTTTGCCTTTCCTGCAGATCTTTCTAGCTCCTGGTGTATCTTACACCCCAACTCCCTGTATATAACTCCAACTGCATTTTCTCACCTTTTTGATTCCTCAATTCTACCAACACAGATTCTATACCATCTGACCTTATTACATTTCTTAATATTGATTATTGATTCAATTCCATTCTTAATACTGAGAAAACTCTATCTTTCTGTCCACCTGCCTATCTTTTCGACAGGATGAATATCCTTGAATATTCAGCTCCAAATCCTGATCCTCTTGCAGCGATGTCAATGTAATGCCCACTATGTCATACCTGCCAATTTATGGATGAGTCACAATCTCATTTACCTTATTCCTTATACTTCATGCTTTCTGATATAATAGTTCAGTCCTGTATTACCCGTCGCTCTTCTCATTGTCATTTGTTTGCCCAGCTGTTGGTACCTCCACGGACCCTGAAAATTGGAGCATTCCCCTCCCTTTCCAAGTTCTGTAATCCAGATGATATATCCCAAACCCGAGCACCATGTAGGCAACACAACCTTCAGAACTCTTAATCCCGATCACGGAGAACGGTATCTATGCTTTTCCCTAATTATCCGTCTTTGGGCAGCATGGGGGCACAGCAATGCTGCCTCACAGTGCTTGGGACTTGGGTTCATTTCCAATCTCTGGACCCGGTCTGTGTGGACTTTGTACATTCTTCAGGTGTCTGCATTGGGAGCATTATCTCTTTTCTCTCTCCACAGTACGTCTCCGTGTTTGCTTCAGATTTCTACCATCTACAGCATTTGTCCTTTTGTTTGATGGACAAATGCAGGAAATGTGACAGGTTTTTGTAAAAGAGCCGTGGTTCGGGGATTCCTCTGAGTGTTTAGGAATCTTGCCTGTCCATTTGTCTGAGTACAGTGTCCCTGGATGCCCATTCCATCTCTCTCGGTTCACTCAGTCCATCGTCACTACATGCAGCCTTTCCTTGTGCCACCCTTGGGACTCCCCACATCCCATTGCCTGGCACTGGATACATCCTTCGCAGGACTGTGCACACAACGACAATGAGACCTTTCTGACCTGCTGGGGATTCTGTGTAAAGACCCTGCCATTGAAAGGAACAGAATAATTAGAATCCAATTGAAAAGCAAAGCTGAGTAAACAACTGAATTATATCCAACTGCTCTGACATTTTCTAATCGTCTGTTTATCCTCATCCCTCTGCAAATAGAAGGTCCATATGTATGCCTTGTCAGACAGGATTGGTGGCGCGGATAGATATCAGATCTGCTGGTCATTGGACTGATTCAGTGGTCTCCCTTTCCTGACGTCACACTTTTTATTATCAAGTCTATCCAGATTAAAGAAAAGGCCTTGCTGGAGTTGTGCTGAAAGGATATTTGAATTCTGGAGACATTAAAATATGTCACGTGCGAGTGAGGTGATGAATAGTAAGGTAGCGCAGTTAATTACACTATCAAAGTGCTGGTCGGGGAGTGGGGAGGCAGCATTTCCGATATGTGGGTCATTGGGATTCCCGAGTCGGGAGGATATACACAAAAAGGACGGTATGAACCTGAACCGGCAGCACTTTTACGATATAGTGGATTATTGGGATTCACAGGTCAATGGGATACACGCAAAAAGGACGGGATGCACATGAACCGATAACAATCTCTGATATGTGGATCATTGGAATTCCTGGATTGGTAGGATGTACACAAGATGGACGGGACAGACCTGAACTGGCAGCAATCTGTCTCCTGGCAGGCAGGTTTGCTATTGTCCTTTATGAGGGTTTAAACTAGTGTGTGGTGGCAGTGGTGGAGGGGTGTGTGGAAACACAGAATAGGTCCACAGGTACAGTGACTGAGGAGGATTAATCCCAGTAAGACCAACAAAACAAAACAGAGGGTACAGAACACAGTGACCTGGCAGTCTGAAGTGTGCTGATTTTAATATGAGGAATCTGTTTGTTTGAACAGATATTTCGATGTTGCTGCATGTCAGAAAACAGGAAGAGATAATGGTTAATTGTCTGGACCAGCTTGTCTATCCAGGTACCAAAACTTGTTACTGTGGGTCAGTGAACGTCAGAATTAGTACAACACAGGATGAGGCCATTCAGCCAACCATGCATCCATGAGCTCTCCAACTTGACAACTTGAAAATAGAGGTAATGATCGGAGCTAGACTGAGAGTGAGAGTAATAAGCAGAGAGAAAGACAGTGAAGTGAGATAAACAGAGTGAAAAATGGAGCGACAGAGTGAGTGACAGCAAGGGGTGTCAGACGAATGTGAAGTTAGATCAGGAGATAGCATGAGGAGAAATACACATAAACTTTTCTTAGAAACTCTCACAGACTGTAAGCCCTTTGTCTGGTGCCATACCCTGTAAGCACCATGTTTATACTGGCTGTCATCCCAGATCATTTATCTCCAATAACATCCCAGATCTGAGTTGCTGACTGCTAAACACAATCCAATAGACCAAAACATTGGTCCCAGGAAGAAGGTGGATTAATTTAAATATTCTGGGCCAACAAGAACTTATAGCCTCTCTAGAAACTGCGTGAGAGGCAGGGTGGAATCTCAGTGAAGTGAATCACTGAGGGAAAATCAGGATGTCAGCTTTGGTTAAATAATGATTGATAAAGTTTGTACACCACTTCCATGGTTTGATAATTCACATTACAATTTATATAGCTCCACATTGTAAGTGTATTTTAACAATATTATCTTTTTGTAGTTTCCATATTTTGGTACGTACAGAAAAGCGTTTTTTATCCTTGTATTTTGTGTTGAATAAACGCATTTTATTACTGAGGAAGAAATGACCTGCTCCGATGGGACAGTCGTCATCTAAACTGTGCTGGGACCAGAATCCGAGTGAATCCTAATCAGGGCTGGAGACAGAGCTTTAAACTGATTAGGTGTGTGTGTGTGTGTGTGTGTGTGTGTGTGTGTGTGTGGTGGGGGTGCAGTTATAGGGTTTAATTAGAAATGCCGAATTAAAAGAGGAGGTAAGAGTACAGAACTCAGGAGAGATTATTAAAATCTTCTGCACAGACACAAATAGGATAGAGAATCTGGAAATGTTTAACATATCAAACTTCAAGCACACTGCACAAATGAATGACAACGAGAAGAGGGACGGTTAATGCAGGACTGAAGGGGTTACAACTGAATGCATGTTGTATAATGGATAAGGTAAATGAGCTTGTGGCACAGAATTAACTCTGCAAGTATGCAGCGATGGACATTACGGAGATGTTGCTGCAACGCAATCTGAATATTTAAGGATATTTATCCTATCAAAAAGATAGGCAGGTGGGCAGAGGGAGAAGATTTGCATTATTAGTAAGAAATGACATTAAACTAATAGTTAGAAAGGAAGTAAGGTCAGATGGTGTAGAATCTGCGTGGGTAGAATTGAGGAACCACAAAGGTAAGAGAACCACAGTTGAAGTCTTGTACAGGGCTCCAAAGAGTAGTCAGGAGCTGGGGCACAAGATACACCAGGAGATAGAAAAGATGTGTAGGAAAAGCAAAGTACAGTAATCATGGGTGATTTCAGCATACGGGGAACTGGTAACATCAGATTGGTAATGGTTCGCAAGAAAAGGAATTTTAGGCATGTTTATGAGATGGCTTTTTGGAGCAGCTTCTGATGGACCCCACTCGGGAACAGATGATACTGGATTTAATGATGCAGGATTCGTAATGGAGAGTAGGGTGAAGGTAAACTTCAGAAGCAATGATCAGAACATGGTTGAATTTCTTCTCAATTTGAGAGAGAGAAGATAGAATCAGAGATAACAGTATTTCAGCTGAATTAAGGCAATTACAGAGGCATAAGGGAGAAGCTGGGTAGAATTGACTGGGAAAGGGGTCAAGCATGAAAGACAGGGGAACAGCAATGGCAGCAAATTCCAAGAATAATTCAGGAGACACAGCAGAGGTTCTTGCCAAGGAATAGAGGCATGGTACAGGGAGAATGAGGCAGCCAGGGCTGACGACGGAAGTCAGGGATTGCATACAAGCAAAAGAGTAAGAGAATAATGTGGTGAGGGGCAATGAGAAACTAGAGAATTGGGAAACTTACAAAGAGTAACAGAAGGCAAAAAGGGACAGAGAAGATTAGATATGGAGGTAAGCTAACCAGTAAAACAACGGCGACTGTAAGAGATTCTTTGATTATATAAAGTGCAAAAGAGAGGCAAAAGTGAATATGAACCACTAGAAAATGATGCTGGAGAGACAATTGTGGAAAACAAAGAAACGAATGAGGAACTTTGCATCAATGTTCATCGTGGAAGACACGAGTAATTTCCCAAAAATTGAAGAGAGTGAGAGACCAGAGCTGGTATGGTGGTCATCACAAAGGAGAACATGCTGGAAAACAGAACAGCCTGAATTTGGATAAATCACCTGAACCACATGGACTACACCCCAGCATTGTAAGGGAGATAGCTGAAGAAGTAGTGAAAGTGAAAGTTGTAATCTTTCAGGAATGACTACAATCAGGAATGGCTGGAAAATTGCTTAAGTGACACTCCCTTTCATAAGCGAGTTAGGCAGAAGACGGAAAACTACAGACTGATTAGCCTAATCTTGTTTGTGGGTAACATCCTGGAATCCATCGTGAAGGATGGGATTTCTGAATACTTGGAAGTATTTAGCAAAATAGTGCAAAGTCAGCATTGTTTCATAAATGGGAGGTCATGCCTGACAAACCTGCTGGAATACTTTGAGGGATTAAAGAGCATGTTTGACCAAGGAGACCCAGTAGATGTTATCCAGCTGCTTCTCTAAACTTCTTTCATAAGGTGCCACGCAGGAGGCTATTGAGAAAGCTTAGGGTCCCAGGTGTTACAGGCAATGCGCTAGCTTGGATAGATGCATAGCTGTCTGACAGAAAGCAGAGAGTGGGGATAAAAGTGTCTTTCTCAGGATGGCATCCAGTGGCAAGTGGTATTCCTCAAAATTCAGACTTGGGATCACAAAAGTCGCTTTGTGTATTAATGGTCTACATGAAGGTACTGAGGGAATTCTGGCTAAGATTTCAAACAGTGCCAAGATGGAATAAAGGGATAGGTATCATCGAAGAGGTGGTTCGGCTGCAGGAGGGTGCAGTAGCACCCTCAAGCACCCCTCTGATGCTAGCCTTCCAGACCACTAACCTCAGGATACAACGCATCATCTTCCGCCATTTCTGCCACCAACAGTCAGACCACAACACCAGAGATATACTTCCTTCCCCACCCCTACCAGCATTCTGCAGAGACCATTCCCTTCACGACTCCTTCGTTAGGTTCACGCGTCCCCCCTCCCACACCCTAACAAGCCACCTTCAACTCCTGGCACCTTCCCTTGCCATGGCAAGAAGTATGAAACCTGTGCCAACAACTTCCTCCTCACCTCAATCCAAGGCCCCAAAGGATCCTTCCACATCAAGCAGAGAATATTCTGTGCATCCAAACACGTCATCTACTCTGTGTATTGCTCCTGGTCTCCTCTACACTGGGGAGACAGGACGTCAACTTGCAGAACGGTTCAGCAAACACTCTCTGCCACATATTCAACAACCCCATTTCCCTGTGGCTGAATACTTCGCCTTCCCCTACCACTCTTCAAAGGACATGCAAGTTCTTGGCTTCCTCCAATGCCACATTCTAGCCACAATTCGTCTGGAGGAAGAGCGCCTCGTCTTCCACCTTGGAACCCTTCAACCACATGGCATCCAGCGCAATGTCACCAGTTTTCTCATCTCCTCTCCCTCCACCTTATCCCAGATCTAACCCTCCAACTGAGCACTGCCTGTTGAACAGTCCTATCCGTCTATCTTCCTTCCCATCTATCCACTCCACCTTCCACTCTCACCAATCACCTCGATTTAGCCATCGCCTTCCAAGCTACCTTCCTCCCACCCCCTCCCATTCATCTCTCAAACCCCTTTCCACCCACCCACTTCATTCCTGATAAAGGCTTTATGACTGAAACGTCGAATATCCTGTTCCTCAGAGTCCACCTGACTGGCTGTGCACTTCTAGCACCACACTTGTTGACTCTGATCTCCAGCATCTGCGGTCCTCATTTTCTCCTGCTGAAGGATTTGCACAGGTCAGGGGAGTGATCAAAGAAGTGGCGGGTGGAGTATAACTTGAGCAAGTTTGAGGTCATGCAGTTTGCCACGAAAAGTAAAGGCATGGATTATTTTCTAAATAATGCGCAAGTTCAGAAGACTTGGTTTTGGGGGTGGGGGTGTGAGGGGGCGTTGCTAGTCCAAGGATCTTGAAAGGTAAACCTGCAGGATGTCAGCAGTTGGGAAGGCAAATAAAATGATTCCATTTATTTCAAGAAGGCTTGAATATAAATACAGGGATGTACCTCTGAGGCTGTATAAGATTTTGGCCAGGCTACAGTTGGATTATTGTGCACAGTTTTGGGTCCCATATCTCAGGAAGGATGTACTGGCCCTGGAGCATTTTTCGATAAGATTCACGAAAGTGGTCCCAGGAATGAAAAGCTTAACATATGAAGAACATCTGAGGGCTCTGGGTCTATATTTGATAGAGTTCAAAAGAATGTTAGGAGGTTTAATTGAGACTTACAGAATATTGAATGACCTGGAGAGGGTGGATTTTTGGAAGATATTTCCAATGGAGGGGAGATTAGGACCCAGGGGGCAGAGTAAAGAGAAGACCTTTTCAAACACAGATAAAGATGAACCTCTTCAGCCAGAGAGTGGTAAATCTATGGAATTCACTGCTACAAGAGGCTGTCGAGGCCAGGTAATTGAGCATATTTCAGAGTAAGACGGATAGTTTCTTGATTGTAAAGGGGATGAAGGGTGACAGATAGAAATCGGAAGAATGGGGTTGAGAAGCTTAACAGCCATCATTGAATAGCGGAGCAGGCTCAATTGGCTGAATGACCAAATTTCTGCTCCAATGTCTTCTGGTCGTATGGTTACTATTGGCTTTCCTCATTCCTCATTGGAGATGTATCCTGGAATTTGATTTTCTTATGATTTATAAAGAGTAACATTCCAATACTGATGATTTGGAAATATCATGTTCCCTCCCTCCAGTCTCTGCAGCCATTTCCGCAAGAACATACTCACACTGAAATTGAAAACCAATGCATGGTACTTAATCACAGTTGATTGACGTAGACAACATTAAAAGCATGACCCTCAGCTGCCCTCTCTGGTCCTCGACTAACCATCTGAATTGTGTGTCAAATCATAATCTCTGTTAACATATACATTCCATTTGCCTGTTATAACTCATGTTGTCGAAGGCACATTTGTCTGTCAGATAATGGACTAGAAAAGGTCTCTCCATATTTTACTGACATTATAATCACTGATCAGTAGTTACAGACTGTATGTTTCCATGTATGAACGGAGAAACTTGTTTATGTTCTGACAATCCTTTGACATTACTCCCATATCCAAGGCAGATTGAATGAGTACACGCAATCAATCTACCATCTCCAATATTCCTTCCCTCAGCCACCCCCACATATCCAAAGCTAAATGAGTAAATTTTAAACGTTCTTTTGATTTTTAATAAAATCAATACAGAACTGAAAGGGGTTAAATGGAGCTATTTGTTCAGTGACTGTGATTAATGTCAATCTCCGTGAATCCTAATTATCCCAGTGGAAAGTTTTCATTGTTGAAAGATAAATGGGCTCTGTTCAATGTGCTATCCCATAGTGTGAGTAGGACCATCAATTACAGCACTAACAGGGATCAGCAGCTCGAGAGAGAGGGTGAGGAAAGATCAGAATCTTAGAACATTGGACAGGAACGTTACAATAATGATTCATAATCTGAGGACCATGGATTGGAATGTTCCAACAATGGATCAGAATCTGAGAACATTAGACTGGAATATTCAAACAATTGACAGGAGTTTATCCTTGGGTCTTTACCGGCTTTCTCAGCCTTGGATATCATTAGCATATCTGATCCAGGATATCCTTTGGATTATTCAAGGTAGTTACTTCCCATCCTCGTGATAGTTGGTGTTCATGGTAAGTCTTTATATTTGTCTACTAAACCAGGTTGAACTGAATTTCTGCTCATAATATGTAAATTTTGGAAAGTGCAAGTCAATATCTTCAGTTCGAAACAAAAAAAAAATCTTATATATTATAACCATCAAACTACGATTTCTACATTATTCACTGATACGTGAGAAGGAACCAGACTCTTCTCAAACTCCATAATCCATTTTGTCCTTCACAGATTTACATCTCCAAGTCCTCCCCACTCACTAATCCTGTCGAATACTACCCAGTCTCGTCCTCAGTCTCAGTGCAATATCTGAATAAACCATTTGTGCCTTTGTTCAATCCGGATGCAACAGTTTCACGTTCTTTGTAATCACATGTACGTCACTAAATAGTTGCTATTGAGAATGTTTAACTTGTTCTCTGCACATAAGGGAAGACAGTTTATGGTGGTCAAGTCATGAACACAAAATCTAGAGCCACAGAATAATGGTCTGTTGACATCTCATGAATATAATTCGGGAGTTTAAAAGCAACCATTATCATTTGTTATAAAAATCAATCTACTTGCCTGAAGTCCTTTAGGGAAGTCAATGTGTCATGCTTCCCTCGTCAGGTTTCCGTGTGACTTCTGTGATGAGCACGTGGGAGTACTGTACCTTCGAGAGAATGAAAAACCAACAATAACTAACTGACAGCACCAAGAGTTCTGAAAAATAGATATAATGTAACATTTGTTCGAACAACCCAATTAGCTCATTGTCTCGAATAACAAATCAACTGTAACAAATTTTAAATTATACCCCAAAATACCCACCTCCAACCAGGTTTTAATTTATTATATTGACAATCGTAACAACCAATGATACAATCCAATAGTTTGCCGGTACAAGACCATGGAAAATTGGACTCTTGAGAGGAGAACTGCCAAGCTACCAGCATGGAAAGACTGTCTGAAAAATAGCTCTCCTATAGGTACCTTTATTGATTAGTAACTGGCGAAGCAGAGTCCCTAAAAAGAAAAGAAGACAGGAATATGGAGAAGAACCGAAAGTTTCCTGGTTTTGAGATAAGAAATTTTGTTTTGTAAATCTTATTTAGGAGTCTTATCGGACTAGTATTGTGGAGGGGGAAGGTCAAAGACAGGTTAGAGGAAGAAGTTGTAAATAGTCATTCGTTTATTATTCTCTATTATACTTTAAGAAATAAAGTTGTTAATTTTTATTTTAAATACAATTGGACTCTAGAAGTATCACAGATTACTGCATGGGATAAATCTTTTCTCTGTTTCTCGTTTTAATTAATCAGGAAGATTTATCCTGTGTTGTAAGACTATGAACCCATAGTTTTACTCTTTACGGTATTGTGGAACAGCTGAGCCAGCCACTCAGTTCAAGATCTGCATAACATGCTACCCTGACCAGGGCTTCATACATCCTGTGAGAGAAGAATAAAGGTAAAGATAACTCCCTTTCTCTGCCTGTTTTCTGTATTTCTAAGTCTCATTTCCATTCAGGTACGTGATCATCCCCTGTTTTAGGTGTATTCAATCTCATTGAAATTCTCCCTGAGAGTGATGCACATCTTCATAGGTATCTCTGGTGCTGGCTTTATTGATGCTGATGTACAGATGTCAGGGACTTATAAATTCCATGTCAGTCGTAGGGCATAGAGAAGGAATGGCTTTTTGTGGAACAGGAAAGAAATGGCAATGTCTAAGTGAGAGAAAAGATGTTTTTTGACAATCTCTGAGAGTGTGGTTGAGGCAGTATTTGGGGTACTGTGGATAGAATTTATCTCAAGTTTCACCTGACTAATCCCTGGGATGATGGCACCATGAGCAGTGAGTGAAGCTCATAAGAAGAATAAGAGGTGATTGCATTGAACCTTAAGGGGGATGGACAATCACACATGATGTTCTAAACAGACAATGATACAGTGCTAAGTTCCATGGCTTTTCTTCACTCAGATTGCATGATTCCCGATAGTTTAAGAGCCTCTGAGGACGTTCCACCGAATGACCCCCACTCCCTATTTCAACTGAGCCAGAGAGAGAAAGAGAGGAAAGAGAGAGGAGAGAGAGAGCGACAGAGAGAGAGAGAGAGAGAGAGAGAGAGAGAGAGAGAGAGAGAGTCTCTGGCTTTTGAATAAACTCTTGCAACATTAATACAGTTCAATTGGTGCGTGATCCTGCCATGAACGTCACATTATCCGTACTCCTGACAGCAGCAACTATACCTTCATTATAAAAGCGTTCACTCTTTCCAGCAGTGTAGAGAGAAGGAAAGTCTTTTTACGCCACAGGAAAGAAACGGAGATGTCGAAGAGGAAAAGGAGTTATTGTGATCATTGCTGAGAGTGTTGTTGAGGCAGTATTTGGACAGTTGTGGACAGACTTTCTCTCCTTTATAAGGAATGATCGCCTTGCCACAGAGAGAGTGCAATGGAGTTTCACCAAACTAATCCCTGGGATTATGGTACCATGAGGAGACAGTGAAGATTTATCTCTGGCGTTGTGAGAGAATGAGAGGCGATTGCATTGAAACTTGAGGGGGAGGGACAGTCACTCACCATCTAAATAGACACTGATACGGTGAAATATTCCATGGCTTCTTTTTTACTCGGGTTGCATGATTGTTGATAGTTTGAGAGCCTCTGAGAATATTCCCCACACTCCACACCCAATCCCCATTTCGCATGAGAGAGACAGAGAGCCAGCCTTTGAATAAACTCTCCCCACATTAATGCAGTGCATTCGGTGTGTAGTCCTGCACTGAAAGTCTCGTTATCCGCAATCCCTACAGTAGCCACAATACCTTCATACTAAAACAGTTAACTATTCCCACCAGATTCTGATCTCCATGGAGAACATGGGTGTGTCTTCTCGGAGATGGAAAATACGTCCTTGAGACTTGGCACAAATAATTTAGCTTCCCTCCTCATTGCCAGCAAACTATGTTAAAGCAGCACACGTTCTACAAACAATCGAACCATGATTAACATCATGGAGGACTCTACCAGTGCCGTCTCGGTTTCATTGGTTTGTCATGTTGGAATATCAATGACCCCCTCTTGTTCCTGCATAACTGTCTCGTGGGGATGAATAGCCCCCTCCTGGTCTCATGGAACAGGTTTAAGGGTCTGATTGGGCTCTGCCTGTTCCTGTTTAACAGCTCGATGCAATGAACAGACCACTCTTCTTCCTGTGTAACAGGCAGAAGTATTGAATCTGCTGTCACTCTTCCTGTTCCTGAATGCTACCTCATACCCGTCAGCAACCAGCTTTAGATGCTGAATCAGCTCCTCTTTTAACTGTGGAAATGTGCAGGGTCTGGCCGTTCTCTTACTTAAATGTTGCCGACACTTTATCAGCACAAACCAGAATGCTGTCCGGCTCTTGCTGCACATGGACACAGAATGGTTCAGGGGCTGATGGGGGATGAAATATTCTGAACATTCTGTGATCTTCAGTCATCATACCTACTCCAGATCTTATGATGGGAAAATACATTGATGGACCAGCTGAAGATGTTTGTGCTGAGGGGGCTAACCTGAGGATCTCCTGCAGAGATGTCCCGGGACTGAGAGGATTGTTGGCGACTGACCCCAAACCTCTTTATTTGTGTTCTGAAAGACCTCGTCCAGTGAGAAGTTTACACCAGATCCACATTCAGATCAAACAAGTAGGTGGTCCCGATGCCATCCTCAGTCAAATAATGCCTTGGTATCAAAGCCATTCGCTCTTTCCTGAGCCCCTGTGTTCGCCTCTTGTTCATATCAATAGGTGACGGTGTATGTGTAGGGAGGGCTTTCCTCTCACAGAAGGTAATCACTGTCACGAATTATTTGGGCTAGAGAGCTAGGGGAGCTGCATCACTGAAAGCATTTAAAGAGGAGATAGATGGATTTTTGAACTGTCAGAGAGCTAAGGGGTGAAGAATTAGGCATTAAAGAGGAGTTAATGTCAACAGTAGATCAGCCATGATGTTATGCAGTGGCTTGATCATCCGAATTACCTGATCATGTTCCTTTTGTTCTCATATTCAGTAATTGCAAAGTTAATGGCTGTAATTTTCCTGAATGTTCTTTTATTGAACGTTGCGATCAGTGAGAGTAAAGTATTTTGTGAGTCTTCTCTGGTTGAGGTATGGGGACTGTATTGACGTTGAATCTGGATCTATAATATCACCAACAAATGAACCACAAGTTGCAGAGAGGATACACTCTGTAAAGAGAACAGAGGCGTCTTTTGAGCCAAATAACATTTTCCAACCGACATCAAACCATGTGTGACAGTCTTGAGGGACTGATGAGATCCTGTATTATTGTTGACCAGGTATTTGGAGCAAGTGGCCTCCATCTGCTCCTTGTAGGAGCTGTGAGGGGTTGAATAGAACATTGCGACACACGACTGAGCAGCAGGAGTGGGCTATTAGATTCTTTGTCACCGCTCCATGTGCTTTTGGTCACAGCAGCACGTTTCTGTCTGTATACCATTTCACTGCATAACAAAAACAGCTTTGAATAAATGCAAACATCCAGGCACCACAACTCTCTGGGGAAGGGAATTTCCACTTGAACAGACCTTTGAGAATTTCTTATTTGTGTTCCAACAAATGTTCGATGGTTACTATGTCCTTTTCCAGTCCCACTCCTCCACTGGTTACACCTATCTCATTGAAGCCAGTTGAATGCTGTGGTCAATGATTTAGTTCTCAGACCAGGCCATTCTCCAGAAAAATGTGAGACACAGAAATTTGAACTCAAAACAAATGGTAAAATGATAGAGTGGCCCAAATATCATTCTGCTTCTTAAGTTATTCTGCACACACAAGCTACAGGTAGTGGGATTTCTTTCTGAAACAGTGGAATTTGGCTGAATTCCTTTCATCTCAGGCAGTGGAGAGATTCCAATGAATCCTCACCAGGAATCCTTCACACGTGGTGAAGGTGACACAAGGATTTTATGATCTCACACTTTGCTATCGGGCGGAACAAAGTAAGAGAGAGGGATCAATCGGCTGCTACTTCTCAGGCAGGGAACAATTTTCTCCCTCTCTGTGTTGGAAGATACAATCTTGTCAACTGAACATCAAACTGGGCCATGTGCGATCTCATGGAACATTCTCTGGAAAAACTGATTATGGATTATATGCAGGTGCATCATTGCTCTTGTTGTACACAATTCCTTCCAATCGCAAAAAAAAATGTCCCCACTTTATAATTTGAAGATATACTTACATGTGTCTGTGTAATTTGTAAATATTGGTAGGTGTCTTCATAGTCTGTGTGTTAATATCAATGCGTCTTTTTCTTAAAGTTTATTCTCTAGCTTTAGTCTCCCTGACAGGAGATAATATGCACCCAGCTGATACACTTTTCAGAAAGTCATGGATGGTTCAATACTATTTCTCAGCTAAGATCAAACTGATAATCCCCCATAACAAAAGGCCGGCATTCCAGGAATGAGTAAAGGGAAACCTCTTTGAAAATCTTCGAAAATAATTATATCTTTTTATTTTAGTTTAGGGGGTCAATCCTGCACACAGTACATCAGGTGTGATCTCAGCAATTCCCTGTACAGATGCAGTAAATCATTCCTCCAATTAAACCTGATACCTTTTGGCAAAAACAGCATCATTCCACTTACCTTCCAAATCACTTGCTACATCTGACTTCATATGATTCATGTCGCAAGAACATGGAAACCTCCTGTATCACAGAGTTCGGCAATCTCTCTCCATTTAAATTGATAACCATTGTTTCAAATTTCATGCCAAAATAGACAACTTACCTTATGTTATTTCTGCTGAAGGTTTGCTCACTAGCCTTCCCTGCCTGTATCACATTGCAGACTTACTACCTCCATTTGATGACACATTGAATGACCATCTTGGTGTACGAGCTAATTGAGATCCAAGCCATTCCCTCCCCTTCCTCCCAATCTTTGACACAGATTGTTGATCATTGATGACCCCACAGTGATCCCTGAGGTACTTCATCAGTTACCCCTTTGCAGCCTGAAAATAAACATTAATCTCTAATCTTTACTTCCTGTTAGTGACAGCTTCCCTGTTCCTGTGTAGCTGCTAAAGTGGGTTGAATGTCCTCCCCTGGACTGTGTAGTGTACTGAACGAGCTGAATTACTTCATTCTTTCCTCCTGTGTAATTCCTTAGAGGGGCGGAATGGTCTCCTCCTGTGTCATTGTAACGATCCTGTCTGACTGAATGGAGTGGTCCCCAACCCTGTTACAGCATCGAGGGTGGATTGAGGGAACAACACATGGGATGGGGCAGAAGTTGGCCATTCGGCTGCACCATACAGAACGTTCATGGCTGATCTGTGTGTGCCTGACCATCCATTTCCTGTCTGTTCCCAATAAACACTGACCCTTTTGTTCAGTAAAGATCAGTCGAGCTCAGCCTTGAATATCTTCAATAACCGAGTCTTCACTGTTCGCTGAGGATGAGGACACCACAGGTAGCACAACACTAAAGTGAAATGGACGTCCTTATTTCATTGTGGGACTTATTTTAAAACTGCGTTAACTGAACATCAAACCACCACCTCTTTTCAGACATAAGAACAGAATAATTAGGAATAACTAGGAACATAATCCATTCCGGACTCCAAACCTATAACCACATTCCCACTGACCCTTTCCATTCAAATATGTATCGCACCCAGTCTCTGCTGCTGTCTCAGGAAGAGAATGCCTGACAGCATAATACCGCAGGAACATTAAGGAAATTACCAGATTGAGGCTAGTCAGCCGATCGAGTCTGAAATTCCGTTCAGTAATTTCTTATATGTACCTCTGCCTTCTCCCTAGAATCCTTGATCTCCTTACAAATCAAAATCATACCGATTTGTGTCTTAATGACACTAGTGTCTGTGCCTCTGTGTATTTATATGCGAGTTAAGTGCTTGTGCGTGTGTCTGTGTGTGTCTGTACATGTTCATTTGCCTGTGTGTGTGTGTGTGTGTGTGTGTGTGTGTGTGTGTGTGTGTGTGTGTGTGTGTTCATGTGCTTATTATCTGTGTGTTTGCGTGTCTACGTCTGTCTGTGTTTCGGCTTGTGTTTCTGTCTGTATCTATGTCGATTTATATGTGACTGTATATGTATTTGTGTGTTTATACGTGTATGTATACCTATCTCCTTGTAAGTATTGTGTTTGTTCATCTGTGTATTTCTGTGTCTGCGTCTCTGTGCAATGAGGTATCTGTGAGTTTTTTTTTTGGAAGTGAAAGGACTGTTGTTGGAACTGCCAGTGGTTTTAAACTGAAAATTGTCTTTCACTGAACATTGCTCCTTAACTGGTCAGTAGGACGTGGATGTTTCAGATATTCCACAGGAGGCGTCCTGGTCCTCTCCAGCTCTTTAAGAATCCTTCCCTCATGGCGGTGGCAAGGGAGTGAGGGAACGGATATCGGGTACTCCACTACCCAGCTTGGCCCTTTCGATCCTATTCCAGGCTGTTTCTCCTGGAATGGGAGAAAGGGATGGAGGAAGAGTTGGAATGGGTGACCCTGCTGTTTGTGCTGGTGTAGGTGGAGGAGATGTGAGGTGTCTGGAATGACTAAGTCGAAAGTTTTGAATCCATATAGTATTATTAGTTGCTGAAATCAATAGTGAGAATGGCACTGCCTGGGCCTTATTTGGAGACAGAGTGTGAACCTTGTTCGAGGTTAGGTGCCATAACAGATACACAGTGAGTGTGAGGGAGCAGAGAGTATACGGTAACTCTTATCCTAACAGAGCGAGGAGGATATTGCTGGTTGTCCAGTATTGTGGGACATTTCTTCAGATTATCTCAGCGTCGAGGTGAGCCTCCTGAACGTTTTGTCCACATCTATCACTAATAATGACAGGGACCTGTCCCTCAGCTTCCACAGAATCAGTTTAGTTAGAGCTTACAGATAGCAAGGAGAAGCAAATATTGGTGTGTTATATATCGAAACGAAAATCGTAGCAGAAAATCTGAGCATCACATGCTTTGGAAATTAGATAGGCAAGTATTGTGGATACCGCAGTCTTATTGGGTGCTCTCAAGTTGTAGCTAAACTGCGTTAACTAAGTGACTGATGAAGCTGTGAAAAATAAGTTCCGTAAGTGTATATGAAGTGGGTTGAAGAGTATGTTGTGAAGCAAACTAGAGAGCAGGTTATTTCGGATTTGATGTTGTGTGGTCAGAAGGACGAATTATAACCTTGGTCTGAAGCAGCTTTTAAGGAATAATGGCATTTCTAACGTGTATTTTACAAAGTGTCTGCATACAATATAGAATGCTTGAATATTCTAGACAAACATCATGGAAGACTGGAGACTAGAGTGTCAAGATATCTTCTGTGAATTTGGAAAGTACAATATACCATTCAGTGGGAAATAAGCAATGGGTGTTCGAGTCATAGAGTCCGACAGCACGGAGACAGGCCCTTCAGCCCAAACTGGTCCATTCCGACCAAAACTCCCATCCATGCGAAACCCATTTCCCTGCCATTGCCGGTATCTTTCTAATCCTTTACTATCCACGTCTTTGTTCAAATGCCTCTTAAAGTTTGCTAATGTATCCGCCTCAACCACTTCTCATTCCATATGCATATCAGCCCCTGTGTTAAAAAGTTGTTCCTCAAGTTCCCTTTAAATCTGTCCCCTCTGACCTTAAACTGATGCCCTCTAATCTGTGATTGCCCAGCCCTGGGAAAAAAAGACTAGGTGCGTTCACTCTATCCATGCCTGACATGATCTTATAAACTTCAAAATGATCCTCTCTCAGCCTCATACACACAAAAGTAAAAAGTCCTAGCTTGTCCAACCTCTTTCTGTAACTCAGACCATTGAGACCTTGGCAACATCCTTGTAAATGTTTTCTGCACTCTTTCCAGTTTAATAACATCCTTCCTATAACAAAGTGAACAAAACTGAACATAACGCTACCAATACGGCCTCACTAGCATCCTGTATAACTGCATCATAACTCTCTAATTTCGATACTCAGTGATATAAACCAATTAAGGCCAGTGTTCCAAAAGCTTTCTTCACTGTCATCCTCAGAATCAACTTTCAGTGAACCATGTACCTGAATTCCAAGGTCCCTCTGTTCCCCTACACTCCTTAAGACCCAACCATTCACCATGAAACTCCAAACTTGATTTGACTTTCTAAAATGCAAGAACTTACACGGATCAATATTAAAATCCATTTGTCATTTCTCAGCCCACCTCTCCAGCTGATCAAAGTACTGCTGTAATTTCTGATAACCTTCCTCAGTCTCCATGATGCCACTTGTTTTAGTACCGTCTTTAAACTTACAAATCATGCCTGTACATTCTCATGCAAATCATAGATATATGTAAGATGTAGTGATCCCAGCATCAACCCCTGAAGCCTTCCACTATTCACAGGCCTCCAGTCTGACCAGCATGTTTCCAGTATTAATCTCTCCTTCCTACAATTAAGGCATGCGATCTAACTTTCCAGAGCAACGTACCATGTGGAACCTTATTGAAGGCCTTACTGTAATCAACCTAGACTACGTATACCACCCGGACCTCCTCAACGTTGCTGGTCACTTTCTCAAAGAACTCCACCAAAATTGTGAGTCATGATCTCCCTTGCACAAACTCCTGTGCTGAATTTGATGAAGGGTTTATACCCGAAACATCGATTTTCCTGCTCCTCGGATGCTGCCTGACCTGCTCTGCTTTTCCAGCACCATTCTAATCTTACTCCGAACCATGCCCTGTCTTTCCAAATGCATGTATATCCAATCTCTCCGAATCTTCTAAAGTAACTACCCAGTAGATTTTAGGTTTACTGGTCTTTAGTTCCCAGGTTTATCTTTGTAGCATTTCTTGAACACAGGCTCAGTTTTCGCTACACTCCAGTTGTCCGGGACCTCACTCGTTGGCTAGTGATGATAGAAAAGCGCCAAGCAGTGCTCCCGCCTTTTTTTCTCTATCCTCCTAGCCTCCTGCGGTGTTCCTGAATATAACTGGTCCGGGCCAGGAGTTTTTAGAGATACTGCAAAGTCTGAAACATACATCTATTTATTTCAGGTGAAAACACCAAAGAGTGAGAAAGTGACTCAGTGATGGTTAACATAACAAATTTAAAAATATGTTAATCGTAGGAAGTGACTTCAGAAGAATTCCACCTATTGTGGAAACCTGAGAATTCTCAGAAATTAATGATCCAGAAAAGAAAGGCCATGAAACTGAAAAGGAAATCAAAAAGAGAACATGCATGCTAACAAACAAGACCACAAAGACTGCATCAATTTGCGATCTATATTTCAAAGGAAACAAAATAAAAGCAAGGTCAAATGTGGAAATTTGTAATCGGGAGAGGAGAGGTCATTGTGGAGAACAGGGAAATGGCCAAGAAAACAACCAGTTACTTTGCATCTGTCTTCATGGAGGAAGATCCAGAAAATCATCCAGTAATACCAAGTGATCATATCGGACTCCTGGAGCTAAAGACAAAGTCAATTCATATCAGTAACAAGGTAGTACTTAAACATGGAGCTGGATTGAGCATTGCTAAGTCTGCCGAAACAGATGTAGTTCCTATCAAAATGTCGGAAATTAACCAACAATAGTAGTATCAATTGCACTGTCAATGACTGTGTTTTATTTTCCTGTACATTCTGCAGAGACCTGAAACTATTGTGGATAAACTATAGATGAATGGAAGGGATCCAAACAGCTACAAAGGGAAAAAGACATAATGTGGAGAACTGTAGACCAGTTAACTTGACATATGTCGGGAAACTGTTGGAATCTATTACGCAGGGTGACATTTTTGCTATTTAGAAATTAGCAGCAACAATGGAGAGATTCGGCATGCATTTCTGAAAGAGACATCATACTTGACAAACATTGGAATTGTTTGAAGTTGTTTCTTACAGCACAGATAATGGGGAAACAGTAGAAGTGGCATATATTGGATTTTCGGAAGGGTTTCTATAAGATCTCAGGGAGTTCGGAAATGCAATGAATGTGAATGGTATTTGGAGGGATATATGTAAGTGGAAACTTAAAGTTTGATTCGCCTTCATTTAAGAGAGTCAGAACATTGATGTAAAGAATGTTGAAGCAGTTTCAACGCGTGTTGATGGGACTGTACCTGGAGTATTGTGTACAGTTTTGGTGACCGAATCTCAGAAAGAATATACTGACCACAGAGGAAGTGCAATGGACATTCTCCAGATTAATCCCTCAGATGGTGAGATTGCGTGATGAGGAAACTCGGCCTGTGTTCTCCAGAGTTTCAAAGAATGAGAGGTGGGTCACAGTGAAATTTAGAAAATTCACAAAACATATGACAAGTTGGAAATTAACAGAATGCTTCCCTCGCTGTCTATTCCACATTTAAGGCAAATAATGACAGAATCTGGGACAGGCCAGTTAAGACTGCAGTAAGACGGAAATTCTTCACTTGGAGGGGACTGACTAACACAGGGGCAAGGAAACCTACTGGCAGACAAGATGCAGGAGATTCTCCAGATAATCTACAAGTGTCTCCAGCAGAACAGAATAACCAGGAAACAGGTAGGAATCATTTGCGACTTGCCAAGTTGCAACCAAATCAACTTTAGTTGTAGGAGACAGAGGATGGTGTTATAAGGCTGTTCGTGTGATTAGCGGCTGGTGTCCAATGGTGTACCACAGGGATCAGTGCTGTGTCTCTTAATATTTGTGATTCGGAGATGTTGGTGTTGGGCTGGGGTGGACAAAGCTAAAAATTGCATAACACCAGGTTATACTCCAAAAGGTTTATTCGGCGGCACTAGCTTTCAAACTGCTTCATCAAAGCGCACAACAACCTGGTGAAGAAGCAGCGTTTTGAAAGCTTGTGCATCCGAATAAACCTGTTGGACAACAAGCTGATGTTTTGTGATTTTAAACCTTATCATAAAGGATGCAGCAGTGATTATAGACGAGGGGTGGGGAGTGTCATAAGTAAGTTTGTGTTTGATACAAAGATTGGCCGGGTAGATGACAGTGAGGAGGAAGGCCTTATGTTACAGGAAAATACAGGTGGAATGGTCAGATGGTCACATCAATACAGAGAAAATGGGCAGATGGGTGGATCAATGGCAGATGGAAAGTAACCCTGATAAATATGAGGTGATGCACTTTGGAAGAAGGAAACAGGCAGGGGAGGACTCAATGAATGGCAGTACACTAGGAAGCTGAGAGGGTGCTTCTCCACACATCCCTGAATGTGGCTGGACAGGGTAACACACAATTTGAGAAAGAGTACGGGAGTGTAAACACAGCCTTCACACATCGAGGCATAGATTATAAGAGCTATGTGGAACTTTCATTAGCCAAGATGGAATACTGTGTGTAGTTCTGGGAGCTACATGACAGGAAGGATGTGATTGTACTGGAGGGGGTGCAGAGGAGATTCACCAGGATGTTCCCTGGGATGGAGCATATCAGCTATGGAGAGAGACTGGATAAGCTCGGGTTGTTTAGTTTGGAGCAGAGAAGGCTAAGGGGGAGGTGGATCAGGAGGATAAGATTACGAGGGATATGGATGGAGTGGATAGACAGCAGCTGGTCCTTTTAATCAAAGGGACACACTTTTAAAGTGAACAGTTTGAGGCTTAGTGAGGACTTGAGGACTGTTTTTCAAGCAAAGTGTGTTTGGGTCTGGGATGCACTTCGTGAGAGGTCAATTGTCATGGTAACCTCAAAACCATTAGAAAATACATGGTTGTGCACTTGAAACGCCATAAAATTCACAGCGACAAGTTTTGTGTTAGAAAGTGGGGCTAATGTAGACCGTGCTGTATTTCTGATAGCACAGAGTCTGTGCTTCTGTGATTGTATGGCTGTGAAAGGTCAATCATTCAGTAGCTCAAGATAGGAACTGATGGGTTTCTGAAGAATATCTTATCACAGTGTATATGAGTGAACTTGTAATATCTTCTGAAAATACGTCAATGGCAAAATTAAGAGAAAAAGGTGCAGCTTTCTTACAGTCTGATACCAGACAATTGAGGACAGGGAAATAACAGATCAATGGAGCAAATACTTTGGTTATGTCTTCACAGAAGAAGAAAAAAACAAGAATAAAATTTCCTCGCAATACTAGGGAACTTCAGTCTGATGAGAAAAAGGGAATAGAATGAAATTATTAACTAAAACGTTTTAGAGAAAATATTGGACTGAAATTAATGGGCATAGACAAAGTCAACAGAGGTTTATGAAATAGGAATCATGTCTGAGAAAATGACTTTTAGCAAAATTATGGATAAGGTATCAACGCAATGCGATTGGATTTTCAGAAAGATTTTTGATAAAGCCCCAAGCCTATTGTGCAAATTCAAATCCTATGGGACTGGGGCTAATATATGGTCATGGTTTTAGAATGGGAGAGCTGGCAGGAAACAGTGAGTATGAACAAAAATATGATTTTTGAATGGAAGGCTTGGAGGATATAACAAGGATCGGGTTTTGGGATCCAGTTAATCCCAATACACATCATATCTTTGGTTGAGGGGCTCAATTGCAATATTCCCAAAACTGTTGACAGCTCTAAATGATGTTAGCGTGTGAGTAGATGAGGAAAATGTAAAAAAAGGCTCCAAGGTGATTGAGACAAGTGGAGTGATTGGGCAAATACCTGGAAGATGGAGAGCAATGGCAGAAATGAGAGGTTGTGTACATTGATGGGATCAATTGAATGGCAGGCTATCATTTGAAAATGGATCGGTTGAAAATTGTTGATCTATAAATGAACTTAAGCTGCATTTTTGTTTATTTCTACGCAGCCTTCCGAATCCATGTAGGGCAGTGAGTTCTGAATACGGAAGTCAATGCTGGGAATGGCATTGGCATGCTGTATACAGTCTACATAGACCCAGCAAGTGGGAGCTGTAACATAGAACGGAATCTGGATCTCCCTGTACACCAGTCACTGAAAGCAATATTGCTTGAGCAGAAAGCAGATAGGAAGATAAATGGTTTATTCACCTTCACTTCAGGGGGATTTAGAATACAGGAGTAAGCGTCATTTACTGCAAATATACAGGGCCTTGGTGGGACCCCATCTCCAACATTGTGCAATATTGCATGCAGTTTTAGTGTCCTTACCTAATAAAGGGCACCTGACATTGAGGGAGTGCAGTGAAGGATGACAGACTGATCTCTGTGATGACAGTTGGTTGTGGGAGCAGAGTTTGAGGTGACTGGGCCTGTATTCCATGGGTTTTGGGAAATGAGTGGAGATCTCAGTGAGATATGTAAAACTCTGACAGGGTGTGACAGATTGGAAGCAGGGATGATAGTTCACTTTATAGAAAATGGTTCACGAATCGCATTGCAGTCAAATCGCACTTAATAAACACGCATTATCAGAGAACTCCCTATATATTGATGGGCCGAAGGCATTATTTCATAATGTTTAAACATATTTTGGGATATGAACATTGTGTGGGGAAAACTGCATTGAGGAGATGCTCGGCCAAGAAATAGCATGGGGTAAGCTCAATGTGCTGAATAACCTCCTCCTCTCCTGATGTTTCTGTGCAGTCTGTGGGAAAGCTCGGTAAATGTTGGCACAAGCTCTCAGATGTTAGGAAAGATGTCTATGCAGGGTCAACAGGACTGTGTTTCCCGTTCCCTTTTCTGATAACGAGGTTGATGCCGGGTGTTCTGTCAGGTTTTATCCTTTAAGACCTCAGAGTAGGTTGATACAATTGAGTGTCTCACTTGGCCGATTCAGAGACCATGTCTGTGCGTCTGGAATCACTTTTAGGCCAGACCAGTAAAGCACGGGAGATTCACTTCCTGAAAGTATATTGGTGAAGGAAATCGATGTTTACAATCAACATTGGACACAAGATCAGTATTACTGACACCAGATTTTAGGTGTCAATATTTTATTAATTATATTTAACTTCCACCAGCTGCCAGAGCATTGGCCTGGTCTGGGCTTGTAATCCAATGATACGTCCACTACAGCACCATCCCCACATGGGACCTATCAGAAACAACACTGACCTGATTACTTCGCTGCTAATTAACAGCTCTGTCAAAAAGCATTCCCACCAATTTGGCTGTCATGATTGGACTGAGGGTGTGGTAATTGGTCAGATTGTGATTATTCTCCTCTTCAGGGACGGGACATAGCTGAGTAATTTTCCACATTGCCAGGGAGATGTCAGAGTTGGAGCTGGAATGAAACAGCTCCAACAGGGATACTGCTTGTTGTGCAGCACAAGTCTTCAGTCCTATTGCAGGAATGGGGTCAGGGCCAATTGACTATGTCGTATCTGCTGTGTTCAGCTGTTTCTTCATGTCATGGGCAGAAAATCAAATTGTTTGAACACTACCATCTGCGATTCTGTGGGAATCATGATGAATGTGAGGTGGATCATCCACGCAACACGTCTGGCTGAGGATAGTGCAGACACCACATCCTTGACTTTTTTCACTGGCGTACAGAGCTGTTCCGATATTAAGGATGAGGATATTTGTGGAGTACTCTGCTACAGTAAATTGTTTAATAGTCCATCGACATTTTTGTTTGCATTTGGCAGGGCGACAGAACTTAGATCTCATCTGATAGTCTTGGGATCATTTCCCCTCTCCATCAGACATTAGTTCTGCTGGTCGGAATGTAACCAGTTAAGTGTGGTAGCTTTAATGGGTTGTCAACAGGTTTAGGTCCACGTGATTCCGACCCTGGCATGTTCACCCACATTCATCACTGAAACATGGATCGGCTTGATGGTAATGGTAGGCTGATGAATTTTCTTCGGGAAAATGTTACAGATTGTCATTGAATACAATTCTGTTTCTGTTGCTGCTGAGGTCTACAGCATCAAATGATAACCCAGTTTGAGTTACAATATCTACAATTCAATTCTACTGACTGTCCCCCAGTTCACACCGAGACCCATTCACCCAAAAGCCCTGTATTCTCTACCTAACCTGATTTCTGATGCAGTAACACTTGCATTTTCATATTCTCATTCTGCTGAAGGCCTCTCCCTGGTGTCACGCCTCTAATTTGATACTTTAACTCTATCCATTTAAAGTAATAATCTAAATCGTTTCTTTTCCACAATGTCAACTTCTGTATTTGAAGTGAATGTGTTTCCCTCTGTTTTTCTTCCTGACGATTATTTAGAGCACTGTCGTGTCAGTGATGCCAGGCTTATGTAGTTTCAGAGTCAATGAACTTGCGCACCATGCGTTATTGTTCAGTTCCCAGTGTACGGCACTCCATGTTGGACAGGATGTTTGAGCATCTTTGACATACTTCTTTGGAAATTGTCCAAAAACAGAAATTACTGAAGAAATTGCTGAAGATGTTGCAGCAACTTCTGGAATGAATGCAGTGTTAAACTTTCAGGTCCAGTGACCCTCTACAAAACTCTCAGTTTCTCAAGCAATTTTGGTATTTTTATTATCAGTATCCATAGTTATTTGTTTTGTGAAAATTTGTTCTGTGCTTATTCATGTCGGGAGAAGCTTAGCAGGTCTTTCAGCATCTGCAGAAACAGAGAAACAGCGTCAGCATTTCAAGCCCAGTATGACACTTCTTCACGACTGAAAAGCATTGTAAACTCGGCTTTTTAATACCTTGCCAAGGTGGGAGAAGGTGACAGGGAAAAGAGGGCTTGGCAAAGATAAACAGGCTTTTAGCAATGGTGAACGAGAAGATGATATAAAGTGGGTTTAAATTAAAGTGTGAATGGGGAAAGGGGTTCTGTCTATTGAGTTGAAGATAAAGAAGACACAATCACACAAGGTCATAGGGAGGCGAGGAGGGAGAATGTTGACTATGTGGCATTATGAAGATCTGGCCATAAATACGTTTTCACTGTCGAGATCATCATCTCCTTCAGCCAAAGGATATCAGGTGCTTGACCCCTTATTGGCACCAGTGAGAGTTTCATGCTGCCTTAGTTTTGTAATAGGGGGAAAGAAACAAATCACAGTATGAAGTTTGGGCTGAGTATTGCTTACCTGTCATGTTTACCCTAGCTTCAAATTTGCAGTATTTATCTTTATAGGCTTGTTCTTGAAGTTATTATTTGATGGATGTAGAAGGTTGAGGGATGACATTATAGAAGTTTCTAAAATCATGAGAGGTATGGATAGGGTGAGTTGCTAAGGTCTTTTACACAGGATGGGGGAGTTCAGTCATAGTAGGCATAGGTTTAACGTGAAAGAGGGAAAATTTACAAAGGAATCAGGGACAGTGTTTTAACACAGAGGATGGTGTGGGTATGGAATGAACTGCCAGAGGAAGAGTGGTAGATGCATGTACAGCTAAAACATTTAAAACTCATTTGGACAAACATATGGATGGTAAACATTTAGAGGCATATGAGCCAAATGAAAGCAGATGGGATGAGCTTAATTTTGAAAACCTGGCTTACATGGACATTTAGAAAAGCTTCACGCAGGTTCACAATGGTTTTGTGAAAGGGAAATTATACTTTGCCCTGTAAAATCATGCAAAGTATATCTGGAGATGCCTGAAAATGTAACAAGCGGACTTGATAAAGGTGATCTGTTAGACGCAAGGCTTTTCAGAGTTTTTCCATAAGGTATTGCAAAATAAAAGTTCTTACACAAGACAGAAGCTCGAAGGATGATGGAGAATGTATTAACATGGGATGATGATTGCATAACATATAGAAATCGGAGAGTCAGGATTAATGGATCTTCATGATAAAGGTATATCGGCTGGAGGACCACAGCCATCAGTCCGATGGCATCAGTTATTTACATTCTATACTGATAGTCTGAAGGAGGGAACTGAGTGCAAAATATATCTGAGTTTGAGGATGACACTGAGAGTCAAAAGGCAGGCTGTTATTTAATGGAGAGAACTTCCAGAAATTGAACAGTACAAAGAGATTGGAGTGTTCCTATGTATGAAACATAAAGTTAGCATGCTGATGCAGCAAATAGCTAGGTTGGTTCATTAGCCGGCTTCCACGGATGAAAGGGCTGTGTTATTGAGAATCTCTAAAATGGTGAGACGATTATTCATTGGGGTTTAAATAAATGAGGAATGATACTGCTGAAAATTACAAGACACAGAAGGGACTTGAGACGGTAGATGCTGAGATGTTGTTACCATTCCTGAGTAGAGTCTCGAACTCGAGGACATAGATACCGAATATGGAACATCGATTTCTATCTGAGATGCAAAGTGATGTCTTCTCTCAGAAGGTAGTTAATGTCTGGAATTTTCTTAACCAAGAGAGGTGTGGAGGGATACAAGGAGTCGGCAAGAAAGTGGAATTAGACCTGAAGTAGATCAGCCGTGTTCGTATTAAATGACAGGGCTAGCTTGAGGGGCCGAATAGCCTAATCTTATTCCTACTTAGTAATTTCCCATGTTATGCTTTTGAAAAGTAATAGGTTATTATCCCGGAGGTTGTGTTGCGTAATGCTACATACGGGTGAGCAGATGATTTATTTGAGTTAACGCTGGATGGGGTATGAGGGCTGTATTCACAGTAAATCTGGGTCTGTAACACGACCCACATCTGGAGCAGACTTTGCAGAGAGGGGAAGCCTGGAAACAGAAATTGAGGGTGAGTGTCACTTCCTGACGCAGCCTGGATTTTCCAAGTATATTTCCAAAACTACACCTAACCATCGGAGTGGCCTTGATCTGCCCCTGTGTAGCAGGTCCGAAGGGCTGAAAGGAACATCAGAACATAAGGTTGAGGGACACGAGTGGGCTCTTCGGCCCTTTGACACTACTCCACCAGCAAATGAGGTCATGGCTCATCTCATTGTGGTCCCAGCTGCACTTTTCTCTCCATGTGCCATTATCCCTGATTCACCTGTCTATGGCAAATCAGACAAAGCCAGCCTCGTTATAATATAAAGATTCAGCCATCCCATACTTCTGGGAAAGAGAATTCGCACTTGAATGAATTCCCACTTTGTGATTGTTTTTTCTCACTACAGTTGTGACTGAGGATGGAGGTTGTCACTCTTTCCTTTTCTAGTCCCACTCCTCCACTGCTCGCAACAAATGTTAAATATAACCAGGTTGGTGATATTGCCGATGGTAAAGGTCTCAGACTGGGTTAGGTTCAGTGATAAGAAGAAGTCAGGCAGATTTCTTTAATCAGCCACAAGTTACTAACAGAATTAATGGGGGAGTGTGTTGGATCTATGGGTAGCACTGCTGTCTCACATCACCAAGGAGCTAGGTCCAATTCCAACCTCGGGCGACCCTCTATGTGGAGTTTGAACATTCTCCCCATGCCTGTGTGGGTTTCCTCCCAGTGCTCCAGTTTCCTGCCACAGTCCAAATATGTGCAGTTTAAAGTGAATTGCCCATAGTGCACAGGGATGCGAAAGTTAGGTGAGTTAGTTATGGGAAATGCAGGGTTACATGGATAAGCCGGGGGAGAGGGCACGTCCAGGTGGGGTGCTGTTTGGTGGGTTAGTGTGGACTTAATGGACGCAATGCCCTGCCTCCACACAGTAGAGATTCTATGACAATGACAATAAATTTGGACGAAACAAACACCCAGTGGATACATACCTAATCCAGTCTTATCAACGCCTTCTCTGTTTCATTCTCATTCCAAGAGTAACCTTCTAAAGCCTTCATAATAAAAGCCCTTCACCACAGAACTACGTGAATTGAAATATCTCTGACCTGGTTCCAATGTAATTATATCCTGTCTCATATAAGGAGATCCAAAAAACTAATGTCACACTCAGATCATAATGTTTATAATTGTTATCTCAAAGTGCTGTGAGGCTTTGAAACACTCTTCCCTACAGAGCATTGGAGGCAGAGATACTGAATATTTTTGAGGCACAGACGGAGGGTTCATAAATAGCAACAGAGTTAAGAATTATCGAGGAATGGGCAGCCATGTGCAGGGTGAGGGGAAATGTAAACAGTGATATCAAATAACATGGCTTCAGAACCTCCAGGAATATAATGCAAAATCAAATAATAATAACGATAAAATGTTAAGGGCGAATACAAGATGGCGGCGATCCAGAAGGTCTGCTTTGCTGGGCTCTGCATCAACACACGGGCAAGTAGTTCTCTAACCTACCCCATCCCAGCCATTTACTTAAAATTCAACATTAAAAGAGCAACAGAATCTTTACTAATCCCGATTTGTCAAAGGGCAATGACAAAACACAGGAAAGGATCGAGTAAGTCCCAAAAGTGGGTGCACCCGTCAGAAGCATCGAGCATGCCTGAGGCCATAGCTACACTCCACTCTGCTCGTTCGATGGACCCAGTTACTCAACAGGCCTTGGTCACTGAGTTCACCAAGTTACGTGAAATGATTGAAGGCACGATTGAAGAACAGTTCAGCAATGGCAAGAGCCGCTCTCAGCCGTGCTCCAGAAACATGAGCAGCAACTTGACAGCCTTGGAAACAGAACAGAAGATGCCAAGGGCCGAACTGCAGCGGCAGAGACCGTGATCGATTCCTCTTGGGAGAGGATCCTCGTCCTTGAAAAACAGGTCTGCACCTTCACTGAACAAGATGACGACCTCGAGAACAGGGGTAAGATGAAGAATATTCACATCGTCGGTTTGCTGGAGCGGACAGAAGGTGGTCAGCCGGTGAGTTTGTTCAAGAACTGGCCACAGTGATCATTTCACTTCGAAACTGAGGAGGGACGGGTGAAGGCTGAGATAGTTCATCAGATTACAGCGCGGAAGTCAGACTCAGACCAACGCCTTCATCCTGTCCTTGCACGATTACGTAGTTATGGGGACAAACAAAGACTGATGGAAGCTGTCAGAACCTAGCAACTATAGGCCAGTGAGTCTGACTTCAGTGGTGGGCAAAGTCTTAGAGAGAATGGTAAGGGATAAGATTTATGAACATCTGGGTAGGAATAACGTGATCAGGGATAGCCAGCATGGTTTTGTGAAGGGCAGGTCGTGCCTCACAAACCTTATTGAGTTCTTTGAGAAGGTGACCAAGGAAGTGGATGAGGGTAAAGCAGTAGATGTTGTGTATATGGATTTTAGTAAGGCGTTCGATAAGGTTCCCCATGGTAGGCTAATGCTAAAACTTCGGAGGTATGGCATTGAGGATACATTAGAGGTTTGGATTAGGAATTGGCTGGCTGGAAGGAGACAGAGGGTAGTAGTTGATGGATTATGTTCATCTTGGAGCGCAGTTACTAGCGGTGTACCACAAGGATCTGTTTTGGGACCATTGCTTTTTGTTATCTTTATAAATGATCTAGAGGAAGGACTTGAAAGCTGGGTAAGCAAGTTTGCGGATGACACAAAAGTCGGTGGAGTTGTGGATAGTGAGGAAGGAAGTGGTAGGTTACAGCGGGATATAGATAAGTTGCAGAGCTGGGCGGAAATGTGGCAAATGGAATTCAATGTAGCTAAGTGCGAAGTCGTTCACTTTGGTAGGAATAACAAGATGATGGATTACTGGGCTAATGGTAGGCTACTTGGTAGTGTGGATGAGCAGAGGGATCTTGGTGTCCATGTACACAGATCTCTGAAAGTTGCCACCCAGGTAAATAGTGCTGTGAGGAAGGCATATGGTGTACTGGGCTTTATTGGCAGAGGAATTGAGTTCCGGAGTCCTGAGGTCATGTTGCAGTTGTATAAGACTCTGGTGCGGCCTCATCTGGAGTATTGTGTGCAGTTTTGGTCACCATACTATAGGAAGGATGTGGAAGCTTTAGAACGAGTGCAGAGGAGGTTTACCAGGATGTTGCCTGGAATGGTAGGAAAATCTTATGAGGAAAGGCTGAGGCACTTGGGGCTGTTCTCATTGGAGAAGAGAAGGTTTAGGGGAGATCTGATAGAAGTGTATAAGATGATTAGGGGTTTAGATAGGGTAGATACTAAGAACCTTTTACCGCTAATGGAGTCAGGTGTTACTAGGGGACATAGCTTTAAATTAAGGGGTGGTAGGTATAGGACAGATGTTAGGGGTAGATTCTTCACACAGCGGGTTGTGAGTTCATGGAATGCCCTGCCCGTATCAGTGGTGAACTCTCCTTCTTTATGGTCATTTAAGCGGGCACTGGATAGGCATTTGGAAGTTATTGGGCTAGTATAGGTTAGGTAGGATTCGGTCGGCGCAACATCGAGGGCCGAAGGGCCTGTACTGCGCTGTATCCTTCTATGTTCTATGTTCTATGTAACCCAGGGGAAAGATCCGATGGGTTTAATTCACGAGAGCTCCAGGATTATGTTCTTTCAGGACATTTTTGAGCGGCAGTGATTCAGGAAAGAAAATATTTTGATGACATCAAGAGAAGAGCAAGGGAACTCTGGATTCAGTATTCCTTACAGTACCCAGCGGTGTTCCGTACTGCTTTCAATGGATCCACGAACTCGTCTGACTCTCCAGAGAAAACGAAAACTTTATGGACATTTTAAAGGAAGCTGGATATTTAGATAATCATGTTTCTCTCTTAAAGAAATGTTGTTGGATTTTTCTGGTATTAACCAGTATTAAATTATAGCCGGGACTGGGTTGAGTACTCATTTTTAACTTCTTCATTAGAATGACTACTTTTTCTCTCTTTCTTTGTTTGTGTCTGGTGTGCAGCTCAAACTGGAGGGAGTTATAACGGTAGTTGTGATGACTAAGTGCTGACCGAAGGGCAGTTCAAGCCCGATCTTTGGTGATAATTGCCCTGGATTCCATATTGGTAGCGGGCAGAAGATAAAGCTTTAAGATATGTAAGCATCCCCAGTTGGCGGGGGAGGTAAATTCCCCTTTCAGGTGTTATTGGAACTTTGGATTTTATTTTGTTCTTTGGTTTTTTTTTTTATGTGTTTAGCTTTGGAAAGTTTTGAGAGCTTGTTAGTTGTAGTAGTTTTAGTTTGTACAGTTTTTAGGCTCTATGAGTCTTCTACACTAATGTTCAGCGATGTGTAATTGAAATGTGTAATTCAACTCTAGAGTTGAAATGTTGCTGCAATGTGTTATGGATAATGATGTGCTTAAATGGTGTACCTGGAACATTAAGGAGAGCTATCTGCCAGTCAAGAGGAAAAATATACTTTCTAGTCTTAAAACAGAGAGGGTAGATGTTGTCCTATTTCAGGAGATGCACTTTGATGACAAGGAACATTTGACGTTACAACAGGGCATGTTTGATAGGGTTTATTTTTCATCTTTTAATATTAGGAGTAGGGGAGAAGCCATGCTAGTTAGGAGGAATCTTCCATGAACTATGGGAAATAATACTGTATTTTGAATGACTCTTGCCCCCCACCCCTCCCCAACTCCCAGCGCACCCTCTTAAAATCCTGGTCGATGTATTTTCCAAAGTAAGATATCTTGCATCGTGGCACATATTGTCGAAGGAGATTTCAACTGTCTTATGGCCCCACGGTGGACAGGGTGTCCAAAGATCCCCCAATACCCTTGTTATAATGTAAGCAATTAGTGGATTTGTGTGCAGAACCAGAGCTGGGGGATGTCTGGAGGCAGATCTACCTCACAAGTAGCAATTTTACTTTCTTCTTTAACCCGCACAAATGCCACACGAGGGTTTCTCTTCCCCATCCCTGAAACAATCTTCGACACGGTGGATCCTGCTACAATTGGGAATATTACCCCAACCTACCTGCCCCATAAGTGGGATAGAAGTCACATAAGATTATGTTCTATGCAGATGAGGGTTTTATGTTTTTGTCAAATCCCACAATTTCGGCAGCTCACGTGATGTAAAACATTAATTTGCTTGTCGCCTTTTCTGGCTATAAGATTAATTTTACCAAATTTGTGGCCATGCCTATGGGAGGTCTTAGGGAAATATCTGATATTGAAGGCGAATCCTGGTTTCCTTTTAAATGGTCTCGGGAGTGGAGGGTTTCTCTATTTCAGTATATTGATTACATCTGTTTTTGAAAATTTATTTAACGTGAACTATGTCCATTTGTTTGACAAAATTATACAAGAACTTCAAAGCTGGAAGGCACTTCAAATATCCTGGCTAGGTCAGATAGCTGTTCTTAAAATGAATGTCCTTCCTTATTTGCTATGCCCCGTGTGAATGCTTCCTTTGATGTTTCCCAGGCAGATATTTAGGAGAATTAATGGCCAGTTTAGCTCTTTTATTTGGCATCACAAGCGACTCTTTGTCAAGCTAACCAAATTGCAACGACCCCACAGATTGTGGGGAGTAGATGTCCCAGATTAAAAGCTATCAATTAAGCTTTTTATTATGCTATGTTAGTGGCTGGGCCGCTGAGGACCCGGCATCAATACGGTTAGATATTGAACCCTCTCAGACAAAGTGAACCCTTATTATCTGTTGTTCTTAGACAAAATGACAACAGTTACGGAGTATTGTCATAACCCAATAATTATCAATAAAGTTAAAGCATGAATGGCAATGCGTCAGTTCGAGGGCACTACAGCCAAAACGATGTTTCTTACCCGTACGATTGGTATACCGAGTGTCAACTGGGGATAATGGATTTCATGTTTAAACTGTGGACAGCCAGGGGTGTGCCTTGCTTGAGTGATTTAGAATTAGTAGAATCCCTACAGTGTGGATACAAGCCCTTGGGTCCAGCAAGTCCACTTCGACCCTTTGAAGAGTAGCCCACTCAGAACCACTCCCCTACCATCCTATATTTACCCTGACTAATGCCCCAACCTTCACATCCCTAAACACTATGGGTGATTTATCAATAGCCAATTCATTTAACCAGCACATCTTTGAATCCTGGTGCTGCGAAGCCGCAGTACTATTTATTGAGCCACCCCGTTTTATTTGAGGGAGAAAGAATGATACCATTTGATCAAATAACTCGTAAGTATGGACTACCTAGTAGAGTCCTCTTCTGTATTTTGTTCCAGATCAGAGAATTGCTTTTTTTTAAAAAAAACACACACTTTTAACAGACTCTTACAGATCCGATTGAGAGATGAGAATGCCTATTGCTTAGAATATACTCACTGTCAGTACCCTTTATCATTGGTTGGATAGTGTCCCCTCAGACGAGACTTTGCAGCTTTGTGATGTCTGCAAGAGAGAATTGTGGGTCCAGAACACCTCGGAGAGATGGGAGGATATTTGTGAAAATGCTGGAAGGATTTTGATCTGTAATAGAACCTATTCCATGCAGTTGAAAATTCTTCATAGGGTCTATCTAAGTCCAGATTGTCTCTCAAAATGCAAAGTAGGATTATCTTCATCATGTCCAAATGCAGAATGACTACAGGCACTCTTACTCATTGCTTGTGGTCCTGTTGCAGGCTTCATCTATATTGGAGCACTGTGTCAGGTGTGATAGAATGGGTCTTGGGGACTCAATTGGAGATGGACCTGCGTTCTCCTTTCCTGGGCCTGCCCAGGGTACTTTACACAGATGCCCATGTGAAAAAAATCATATATTTACTTTCCGTGCTAGGAAAAATATGTGTTGTGTTGAATGTCTGAACCCCCACCGCCCCCACCCACCCACTCAACCACCCAACCGTGCCTGTTGGTTTGTCGTAAGCTCTCCATGCAGAATATCCCTTTGGACTTTCTCACCAGTATGGTGCACCAAAAAACATAGCTTTATATAAGACATGACAGCCTTTTTTGGATTACTGTGATACAGGCTTATCTGCCACTCTAAGAAGGGCATTTATACAGCCATGATGATATTGTGTAATGAATCTAGTATCCAGAGATGAAGAACTATGAACATAAAAGTATGTACCAATTAATGCTCTTGATGAACGAGAGCTATCGTTATGTTATGCTGAGCTGTATTATTAATTCATTATTTATTGTTTAGTTTTGTTTATTTCTTCAGTCTGTGTAGTGTTTTAACTTGTTTTGTATGTAAATGCAATTGGACGATTTTTCAGTTATTTGAGTTGTGTTGTTATTGGTTTATTATAATATTAAAAATTTCTTTATCAATAAAAATATTTTTAATTTAAAATGCTAACATTGATAGAATAGTGTCCCAAAGGAAGCTTGTTATAGAGACCACTCATGGTTGTTTATCCTGAGGGTCACCACACCTCGGGTGATGGGGTGATGGTGAGAGAGCGTCCCGTTTATTGTAACCTCTGTCAGTGTGAGGAACTGAACCTGCACTGTTGGCCTCCCTCTGCATCACAAACCAGCCGTCCAGCCAACTGAGTGGGAGAACTATGTAGCTGTTAGAGACAGAAACAGTTACAGACAAAGGCTAAGAGAAACATTCATAACAAGGCAGGTTGTACAATTCAGATAACGGTCAAGATAAAGGCTGAGGATAAAAACGTTCTGTACTCGAAAATGTGTTTTATAACAAGACTTGTTTAGAAGCTGTTTTTGGTTTAATATCATTCAGGTGAGTCAAGTGAATTAACCAGAATTACTAAGTGTGATTGGATATCTATAACCATAATATAAGTGTATATTTTTGTTTGGTCTGTGTACAGCATGCTGACCGTTGCATGAAAGTATAAAGATGATGGAATATATTGTTAGGAGTGGCTCTCCCCATGGGAAATGCCCTCAAACAGGCGCTTGAAAAAACCAGGAATAAAAGTGCTGGAGTGCTGCCTGGCCATGGACAGGACCCAGGGGGTTGAATGACTGAAAGTGCACGTAACATGGAGCTGAGAAGACCATCAGTTCAGCGGGGACCGTATTAAATGCTAGACCACGTTTGAAGGGCTGAATGGTCTCAGCATGGTTTGAATTGTGTGTGATTTGAAAAAAAAAAATTCTCTACTCCTTCCTCTTATGTGTTACACACTGGGACACTGCCATTTTCCTGAAACTGGGAATTATTTGGAACATTATCTGGAACATTCCATAATCGGCATTCTCCAGAATATTCTATAACTGTGTGGGATGTTTTGCAAAGGGGAGAGACAGATGGAGAGAGAGAGAGAGAGAGAGAGAGATTAAGCATTGCATGCAGAAGTGAGAGTGAGGGACCATGGGCCTTGTTCCGGGGTAGGTGCAATCACAGATATACAGTGAGTGTGAGGGAGCAGAGAGAATATGGTGACACTCATCCTGAACAGAGCAGGAAAGGTTATTGATGCTTGTCCTGTATTTCTTCAGACCTCAGATCCTGCACTGAGCTGGCGGGTGAACTCAGAACATGCTCGGTGTGTCTAGTGGTGTGGCTCCTTCTGGGAAGAGAATGTTCTCCCTCTGTACTAGCCCATCTAATACACCCGCCATGCTCTGTCAACAAACCATGCTGTAATTGCCCCTTATCTGCCAATCTGCCATTTCCCTGCCTTTGCTCTATATCCATCTAATCCTTTCCTGTCTGTGTATTTGTCCAAATGTCTTTTCAATGTTGTTATTGTACCCACTTCAATCACTTCCTCTGGCAGCTCAGTCCATATGCATTCCACACTCTGTGTAAAAAAGATGGCCCTCAGGTTCCTGATTTATTTTTGTCCTCTCCAAACATGAATGGATGTCCTCTCGTCTTCTATTCCCCAACCTTGCAAAAAAATTGAAGTATTCACCCCTATGCACGCCTCTCATGATTTGATAAAATGTATACTTCCATAAGAACCTCGTCAGTTTCCTACTCTGTAAAGAAATAAGTTCTAAACTGTCTAAACTTTCCCTATAACTCAACCCTTTAGCCCAGGAAACATCTTTGTAAATTCCTTCTACATTCTTTTTTGTTCAATAATATCCTTTCTAGAGCAAGGTGAACAAAACTGAACACAATACTCCAACTGCAGCCTTACCAATATTCTGTACAACTGCAACATAATGTTCCAACTTCTATACTCAATGCCCTGATGTAGGCCAGTGTGCCAACAGCCTTCCTCATGGTCCTGTGTACCGGTGACCCAAATTTCAGATAACCGTGCATCTGATCTCCAACGTCGTTTTGTTCCACTACACTCCCTAAGTCCCTCTCATTCATCATTAAACTCCTACCTGGATTTGACTTTCCAAAATTCAAGACATCACACTTATCTATATTAAACTCCATTTGATAATTCTCAGCCCACTTTTCCAGCTGGTCAAGGTACTGCTGCAATTTCTGATAACGTTCCTCGCTATAAACAATGCCTCTAATTTTAGGGTCATCTGCAAACTTACTAACCTTGTTGTGGTTCTGTTCTCCGAGCTGGGAGTTTTTCTTGCAAATGTTTCGTCCACTTTTTAGGTGACATCTTCAGTGCTTGGGAGCCTCCTGTGAAGCGCTTCTGTGCTGATTCCTCCGGCATTTATACTGGTTTGAATCTGCCGCTTCCGGTTGTCAGTTGTTGTCCGTTGCAGTGGCCTGTATATAGGGTCTAGGTCGATGTGCCTGTTGATAGAATTCGTGGATGAGTGCCATGCTTCTAGGAATTCCCTGGCTGTTTTCTGTTTGGCCTGCCCTATAATAGTGGTGTTGTCCCAATTGAATTCATGTTGTTTGTCATCCGAGTGTATGGCTACTAGGGATAGCTGGTCGTGCACAACAACGAGCACCCGAGCTACAAATCTTCTCACAAACTTACTAACCTTGCGTTGTGCACTCTGATCCAAATCATTGATATAGATAACAAACAGCAATGGGCACAGGACCGACCGCTGAGGCACGCCAATTGTCACAGGCTTCCAGTCCGGCAAGCATACCTCCACCATAGCCGTTTGCTTCATAATGTTAAGCCAATTTTGTCGCCAGTTTGCCCGTTCACCTTGGATTCCATGTGATATAATCTTCTAGAGAGGCCTACTATGTGGTTCCTTATCAAAGGTCTGACTGAAATCCAAATAGAAGATGTCTACCACCCTGCCCACGTCAACGTTCCTGGTCACTTGCTCAAAAATCTCTAACAAACTTTGTAAGGTATGATCCGCCACGCACAAAACCATGCTGACTGCTTCAAATCAAACCCTGTATTTCCAAATGTATGCACATTTTTCTTTCAGAAGCTTCTCAAGTGGTTTAGGGAAAACAGGTGTGAAGCTTACTGGTCTATATTTCCTGGGCATTTCTTTGCAGCCATTCTTCAAAAAGGGCACAACTTTTGCTACCGCCCAATCTTCCAGGATCTTGGTGTGTAAGCTTTATCTCTCGCTTCTTGCAGTGCACTTGGATGTATCTGGTCAGGACCAAGAGATTTGTCTGACTTTGTGCATTCTAATATATCCAACAGCAACTCTACTGTGATATGGACAGTACAAAGATTTGACAACTAACTTCCTAAAGGTCACAGGTCTTCATGTGTTTCTTCATGGTAAACATAGAGGGGAAATTGAGGAATTCACCAATCTCTTGAGTTTTTACACATGCATGCCTATTTTGGATTTTAAAGCATTCTATTCTTTCCCTAGTTGTTCTTTATCTTTACTGTACTGAATTTGGATTCTCTCTAAATTTCTCAGCCAAGACTATCCCATACCCCCTTTTCGCCTTGCTGATTTCCTTCTTCAGTAAACTCCTCTATCCCCTGTATACCTCCAGGGATTCCCTTGATACGAGCTGCCTGAACCTGAACCACGCCTCCTCTTTTTCCTGGTCAGAGCCTTAATATCTCTTGACATCCAGGGTTCTCTCTTCCAGTCTCACTTTGCCTTCACCCTCACAGGAAAATTGAAACCTTGAACTCGAGCTCTCTCACTTTTAAAGCCCTCCCACTTGCCCAAAATCCTTTTACTTCGAAACAAACACCTCCAATCATCCCCTGCAATCCCCTGTCTAATTCCAACAACATACGCCTTGCCCCAATTTAGAACTTGAATCTGTGGACCAATTTTGTCCCTCCCATAACTATTTTAAAATTAATACAACTCTTATCACTTTTCCCACAATTCTCCCCCACTTTATCTCCTTCACCTATTCTGCCCTATTTACCAACAGTAGGTCGAGTTTTTCCCTTCCCGAGTAGGATATTCTTTATATTGATTGTGGAAATTTTCCTGAACACACTTAACAAATTAATTTGCATCTAAGTTCTTAACCATCTGGAAGTCCCAGTCTATGTTAGGAAAATTGAAATCACTTATTATAACAACCCTATTGCTCCTGCAAGTCTCCCCAGTCTCCCTGCATATTTCCTCCTCTAATCCCATTGATGATTTGGAGGCTTATACTGCAACCACTATAACATTACCATCCCCCTCTAACTATTTTGCACCATTCATGATATGTCATTGGATATTTTCACAGTTATTTCAACTTTAAATACCGGTGTGATACTCGCCTTAATCAGAACTATTGGTATTTAAACTGTTTCCATTTACATCTCTCCATCGCAGTGATTTTCACATCATGGCACCTGTTGTCAAGGTTCAATCGAGATATGGAGCTGTAAATGGATGGGAGCTGCACATCCTCTCACTTCCAGCATTGGTTATATGTTTCCCCACACTGAGCAGTGATCTAACACAGTGTTACTGAACAATGCAACAGCCTGGGTTTATATATGAATGAACCAGTGTGGTCTGCACAGCTCCCCATGCTGAATATTTAGCCCATGACTATAGATCGAGCATTGGTGTGGGCTGCACAGAGTTCCATTCTGGATATTGCTGGGTTGCATTCAGCAGTACAGTAGCTGGATCTAAACAGTGCTCCATCCTGAATATATAATGGATGGGGAGGTTATGTGAGTTGGATTGCGAATGTGAGAGAACTAAGCAACTGGCAATACCTTTATTTTTTGTTTTCATTCTTGTGATTGGACCCTTCAAATCTTGACTCATCCGGTTAGACCCAACCCTCTGGGTAAGTCATGGTGACTGTTGTTACAGCATCAGGGTCTGCAACATGACCAACAAATGGAGCACAGGCTGCAGAGATGGGAGTCTCCGTAGAAATGGAATGAGGGAATCATAATCAGATCAGCCGTGGTCTTAGTGAATGGTGGGGCAGAATTGAATGGACCACTAATGCAACTTATTCATATATTTCTGTTTGTTCCAAGCAAACTCTCCTTCTCTTCCAGTGTCCCATACTGGTGGGAAGTGAGGCACCTCCTCCTGTTCCTGCACAGCAGGATCTTCGGGCCTCACTAGCCTCCAGATCTTCCTGTTCCTGTGTCCCAGTCTTTAGCCGTTGAATGACCGCCTTCTGTTCCTATGTCACAGTCTAGAGCAGTTGAGTGACTGCCTCCTGTTCCTATGTCCCCACTCTCGAGCAGTTGAATGACTCTCTCCTGTCCCTGCGTCCCAGTCTCGAGTAGTTCAATGACTCCCTCCTATTCCTGTGTCCCAGTCTCCAGCCGTTGAGTGACTGCTTCCTGTTCCTGTGACAGTACCGAGCAGTTGAGTGACTGCTTCCTGTTCCTGTGACCCAGTCTCGAGCAGTTGATTGACTCCCTCCTGTCCCTGTGTCCCAGTCTCGAGCAGTTGAGTGACTGCCTCCTGTTCCTGTGACCTAGTCTCGAGCAGTTGAGTGACTGCCTCCTATTCCTGTGTCCCAGTCTTCAGCAGCTGGGTGACTGCCTCCTAATCGAAGTTTTGTGAAAGTAGATGTCCTCCTCCTGCTCCAGAGTAACAGGCTCCAATAGTTCTGTGCTCACCTGCTGCTCCTGTGCAATGGAGTTGAGGGATTGAATGGCCTCTTCACATTCTTTACAGCTTTTCTTGACTCCTGAAGAAGGGCTTATGCCCGAAACGTCGAATCTTCTGTTCCTTGGATGCTGCCTGACCTGCTGAGCTTTTCCATCAACACATTTTCAGCTTTCTTGACTAAAAGCCTGTTTCTGTAAAACACCAGCAAAATCTGAATGATTTATTTTTGTATTTGACTGTCAGTAATTGAGCAAACAAGCTGACTGACAGAATTCAGAAGCTGAATAGCCTCCTCCTGTTCCCATGTTAAACACTCAAGTGTCAATAGACTCTCAGAGATATACAGCACAGAAAAAGTTCCTTCGTCTGTTCAACCATAATGCCAAATATCTTAAATTAATCTCATTCCCCTAGCCAACAACTGGCCCATCTCCCTCTGCACATGTCCCATGCATATATCCATCCAAATGTTTTTTTTTAAAATCGTGTGACTTTACCTGACCCTACCACCTCTTTTGGCTGTTCAATCCATACACACAGCAGTCTCTGTGTGAAAATGTTGTCCCTCATGTCCCTTTTCAAATCTTTCTCCTCTCACCTTAAAACTTTGTCTTCTAATTTTGGACTCATCTATCCTGGGAAAAGACATTGACTGTTTACCTTATCTATGCCCCTCATGATTTTATAAACCCCTTTAAGGTCCCCCTCAGCTTCAACTTGAAAATAGCTCCAGCCTATTCAAACTGTCACTGTAACTCTGACCCTCCAACACCTGCAACATTCTTTTAAATCTCTTCTGCACCCTTTCAAGTTTGACAACGCCTTTCCGACAGCAGGGAGACCAGAATTAAAGGCAATATTACAAAAGTGGGCAAACCAATGTCCTGTACAGATTTAACATGTCATGCAAATGCTTCGACTCAAAGCACGCACTAACAAAGGGAAGATCACCAAGTGCATTCTTCACTGTGCTGTCTACCTGTGATAGCACTTTCAAGGAACGGAGAACCTGCACCACAAGGCTAGCTTTGCTGCCTCACAGGGCAGCGACTTGGGTTTAATTCTATCCTTGAATGATTGGCTGTGTGGGGTTTGTACATTCTCCCCGTGTCTGCTTGGGTTTCCTGCGGATGCTATGTTTTACTCCGACAGTATAAGGATATACAGGTAAGGGTAGATTGGCCATGCTAAATTGCGCACCCTACCCAGGGATGTGTAGGGGAGGTGGATTAGCCATGGGAAATGCAGACTCAGAGGGATAGGGTAGGGATTGGTCCAGTGGGATACTGTTCAGAGGGTCGGTGTGGCCTCGATGGGCCGAAAAGCCTGTTGACTAACTGTAGGGATTCGATCATTTCTATGGAGTTCGCCATGATTAGCAACTTTCGAAAGGATGCTACCTATATGTCTTGCCTTGATTTGTCTTGCCAAAATGCAACACCTTACATTTATCTAAAATAAACTCCATCTGCCACCCCTCGGCTCACCTAATCAATGTCCCATTATATTCTGAGAGATCATTCTTCGCTGTCGACTACACCAGCAAATTTGGAATTATCTACAAATTTACTGAAATACTTCATATACTCGAATGCAAATGATTTGTATAAGTGACAAGAGGCAGTGGACTCACTATTGATCTTTGCGGCACGCCACTAGTCACAGGTCTCCACGTTTAATGAACAAATATCCACTGTCACGGCCTGTCTCGAATATTCAAGAAAACTTTGAACCTAAATGGTGAGCTCTCCCTGGATCCCAGGCAGTCTGACCTTGCTAACCAGTCTACCATGTAGAACACTTTGGATTTCTTACTGAATTCTATAAAGACAAAATACACTGTCCTGCCTTCATCAATAATCTTCATCACTTCCTCAAAAAATTCCACCGAGTCAGTGAGACGTGATCTCCAATGTACAAAGCCCTCTTCAGTCCTTGACTTTCCAAATGCATATACATCCTTTCCCTCAAAACCCCCTCCATCAATTTAGTCACCATTGACGTCATGCTCACCGATCTATAGTTACCTGTTTTTTCCCTCACTTTTTTAAACAATGGCACCATGTTAGCAGCCTTCCAAGTCTTTTGACACATCACCGATGGAAATCAACGATACAGATATACCAGCAAAATGCTGAGCAACCTCTTTCCTAGCTTCCCACATACTTCTGGGATGCAACTGAACAGGTCCCAGGAATTTGCTAACATTTGTATTTTTAAAATGTCCTATATTCCCTTTTAATATCGATACTTTTCAAGGTATCAGTATATTTCTTCATTCTCTCCCTCTTGTAATCTCCTTGACATTAAATACTGAGGAGAAATACTTGTTTCGTATCCCTCCAGTCTCATGTGTTTCCACACATAGATAGCCTTACTGATCTTTAAGGGGCCCTATTCTCTCACTAGTTAATATTTTGCCATTAAAGGATTTGGAGAATTTCTTCAATGCCTTGTTAATCCTATTTCTAAAGCCATCTCATGTCCACATTATTCTGGCCCGATTTCCCTGTTGACCATACACTTACTGCCTTTATACTCTTCTCGGGATTCACTTGATCTCAGCTCTGTTTTCCTGACATATGCCTCCTTCCCTACCTTGACCAGAGCATCAATATATCTAGCAATCCAGCACTCCCTGCACCCACCAGCCTTGCCCATCTCACGAATGGGAACACGTTGGCTCTGGACACTCTGAAACCAAGTTTTGATGGCCTTGCATTTTCCAACCATCTCTTTACGTGTGAATAGGGTATCCCAATCGGCCTTTTACAGGGCTCGCCTAACACTTTCAAAATTTGCCCTTATTCAAAGTTAGAACTTTAATGTTTACATCAGTTCTTTCCTAATTCCACAACTAGTGTAAAACTAATATTTATGTGTAACAGACTTGAAATGTTAACTAGATACTTCCTGCCCCTCTTTAATAGACTGGGGAGGCTGAATGACCTCCTCCTGTCCCTCTGTAATAGACTCAAGAGGCTTAATTATCTCCTCCTGTTCTTCTATAACACACTCGAGAGCTTCATGGTCTTCTCCTGTCCTGGTGAAACAGACCCGAGACATTGAATGACACAGCAACCCGTGGATAATGAGCAGCCAGTAAACTGTATCTAATGGCGGCCTATTCCGTCTCAGTTACAGAAACAGAAACAACACAATGTACTCCAGGTTCCCTCTCAGTAACACTTCATATAGCTGCACCGACACATCCCGTTGTTCTGAATGATTCTGTTGACAAAATGCGCCAATATTCCAGCTTACCACCTTTCAAGTAGCAACAGGCTAATACGGGCTGAATTGTCTTCTCTTATCCCTCTGTAATGGGTCCAGAGGGACAGAATTGCTTCGGCCTGTTCCTGTGCAGCAGTCACAATGCTCTGTCTCAAGGTTATGAAATGATTTGATAACAGGGCATTAAAACCAGGAGTAGCCTCACACTGGTCAATAAGTACCGTACTTTGCGTTAAGGTATCTAGAAACTTGCCCACCCGACTTTTTTTATGCAGCCGATCTGTTATTTTAAAACTGCTTCCTTTCATAAACAGAGTGGAACATATATAGACCCCTGCAATGTTCTGTTAATACTCTCATATACAAGGCACAAAAGATTAAAACGATTGAAAGGTTTATCGTCCAACCCTCAGCAACCCTCATTCATTCCATCCAAACCCAGTAAATGTTCCCTTTTATACGGTTATGAAAGTGATGTCTGTAACTGGTTAACTGAGCCTATTTGTTCAGTGACTGTGAATAATGCCAGTATCCATGGATTCTAATTATCCCAGTGGAGGGTCTCCATCTTTTAATGATAAATGGTCTCCGTTCAATGTGTTATCCCAAACATGAGCGGGAGTATCATAGACAGCACTGACAGGGATCACCAGCTCCAGAGAAAGAGGGAGGAGAGATCAGAATCTGAGAACATTAGAGTGTAATGTTCCAACAATGGATCAAAATGTGAGGACATTAGACTGGAAAATTCCAGCAATGGATCAGAATCTGAGAACATTTGACTGGAATGTTCCAACAATGGATCAGAATCTGAGAAGAGTAGGCTAGAATATTCCAACAATGGATCAGAATATGCGAACATTAGACTGGAATGTTTCAGCAATGGATCAGAATCTGAGAATATTAGACTGGAATATTCCAACAATAGACAGGCGCTTAACCAATTATGTTGGGTATCTCTCTGCATTTGATTGGTTGTCCTTATCATTGCAGATTGATTACGCTCTTCTCATTATTCAATATTTTTATTATCTTTTCCTGGCTATCGTTGGTGTTCTTGGGAAGCGTCACTGTCCAGATTTTGTTTTGTTTAAACCAATTATGACTGTACTATTGTTCTTTCATATAGTCTACACTTTTGCCACTATTATTGTTCCTGTTGTAACTCTGAATCCAGGTATTTACTCTCCAGACCACTACTAACTACATCAATGAAGGTATTCAATTACAGTCTCCCTCTCTGCTCTGGCAGTGTTATTCACGGGTCTCTATGTTGACCTACTCAGTTTCAGCGGAGACCACAATGCATTGTATCATTGCCTTTGTTAATTAAACATTAAGAGCACGGAGGTCACTCTCTACTGTTCTGTTTATAAATTTCACTTCCTTCCACTGTTTCCATCCCATCCCTGGCCAATATCTGCGGCTGAAGCACACAACTCACATCTGTGGGCGATCCCTTTGACCATGCATTGACTCTTGACACCATTCCCTGACCATTTCAAACTTGAAATACTCACCTCTCCAGAATATATTGCACTGGTTTATTCCATCTGCTGTTTGAATCTTGAGCTGTGAGGTACAGTCTTAATGAAGCCAATAATCTGCTGCTGACGCTCCTAGCTTCAAACCTGCCGAAGCAAATCTGATTCGAACTCACACAAAACTCCCATCTATCTGTCTTTCATTTGCACGTCGATGTATATTGCTATTGTGTCTGGCAATGACTTTATTTTAACATTCTCAAACACTTTACCGTATCTGTCCATGAAACTTCCCTCAATCTCTCTCTGTTGATTAACAAAAAGCCTGCCAGTTGTTCGAATTTAAAATAGGTTCCTCCATGTGCGTTCCTTCTCAAACAATGAGTTTCGCATTCAAACACGCCAATTGTGCACGCAGTCTCTCTCTCGGTCTCTCATGAACACACACAAACACGCAGAGACAGCAAACCTTCCCATTGTAGGCAGTAATCTGATGCAAGTATAGTTAGCATATAAGAGTAAAGTTTGCAATACTCTCGATGCTGGGCAGATAGTGCAGTTTACTGAGCAACACACTAGCATGGTCTCCATGTTGGGCTGTCATCTTGTCCCAGTTTATGTTGTTTGTGTTGTTCTGTGAAGCAGATTGAGCTTTTGATGTAACAAACCATTTTAGCTGATCTGACTGTGCCTTTATTGAATGTTCTCATTCTTGTCATTTTACTCTCGATGGTCACACTTCTCCAGTTAGTGCCACTGCTCTGTCTTTTTTCCCATATTTCCACAATATCTTTTCCATTAATTAATTATCTGTTTGTGTCTTTGCCGTGAATCTCCCTGTCCGTCTGTATCTTTCCCTGGCCTTGGATGTTAGCTCCCTCGTGCATCGAGTGCTGGCATTGTGTAGCTCAGAAATAATGAAATGGGGTGTGTCAGGCTGTTGTTCACTTCCCGGTATGTCCCATGTGATGGTCCATGGACAGGCGTGTTTCAGAAGTTGTAACTTGGTCTGTGCCTGTGTTTGCCCCTCTCAGGTTATCTTGCTATCAGTAACACGAGGAAGCCCCTTGAGTAAAGGACCAGGCATGTAAATTGTGTGACAATGCTGTCACCTTTTCTTTAAAAAATGATTATTTTCTCCTCTTTTATAGTTAGAGATCTTAAAGACAAAATTGCCTACTGAAAACGGCTCAAGTAAATAACTTATGAGGCTTTATAATAAATAGTAGTAACAACGGTCAACTTGCATGGGGTCCCAGAAGGTTTGGAAGTTTTAGTAAATTATCCCTCGATGCTATTCTCTCTGAAACCTCATTTGATAATGTTTCCTCCTGGATTGGAGAACTGTATGCAAGAATGCATGTCTGAATGATCCTTTTTGCCAAGGGATACTTAGATTAGATTACTTACAGTGTGGAAACAAGCCCTTCGGCCCAACAAGTCCACACCAACCCGCCGAAGCGCAACCCACCCAGGCCTATTCCCCCACATTTACCCCTTCACCTAACACTACGGGCAATTTAGCATGGCCAATTCACCTAATCTGCACATCTTTTGACTGTGGGAGGAACCCGGAGCACCCAGAGGAAACCCACGCGAACATGGGGAGAATGTGCAAACTCCACACAGTCAGTCGACTGAGGTGGGAATTGAACCTTGGTCTCTGAAACTTTGAGGCAGCAGTGCTAACCACTGTGCCACCGTGTTGCCCACGGTGCCACCTTGTGTTTAGGTGATGTGAGTATATTGAAACAGTTCATTTTTAGAAGGTAAATATACATCATTCACTTAAGGTTTCCAATAGTTAAGTTATTCTAAATTTTTCTTCATTTTGCATGGATTATCATTAGAGTGTTTAAATATAGTGTGTTTTGCTTAATGGTGAGTGGTTTGACTAGTAGTATCACATCTGGAACTCCCACTTCACATCTACCTTTAAAATAAGGAAAGGTTGGCATCCAAGCTACGTTCTGAAAATAGTTTGAGACAGTCTGATTGGTCTATAGCAAACTGGGTTCTCTTGTCTGGTTCTAAATCAATAATACTAAATTGGGGTTTAGAATTACAATCCCTACAGTGTGCAAACAGGCTATTCGACCCAACAAGTCCACACCCACCCTCCGAGGAGTAACCTACCCAGACCCATTCCTCTACCCAATTCTTACACATTTCCCCCGACTAAGGCACCTAACCCACACATCCCTGAAAACTATGAACAATTTAGCATGGCCAATTCACCTGACATGCACATCTTTGGATTGTGGGAGGAAACCAGAGCATTCAGAATCGGCTCATGCAGACACTGGAGAGTATGCACCGGGAGACTTTTGGGTTCAAAGGTCACGTATGGTAGTTGTTACTGTCTTTTGTTCTGGGTGTTGAATTCGGTTGGTTTAAACCGTGTTTTGTGTATAAAGATTCTTTCATTCATTAAGTGTTCTCTGGGCGTGGAAGAAGTAAAGTTGGGGGTTTTACAAAAGGTAATGAAGGCAAAGCTGTAGGAATTGGCAGACAAGCTGGACTTGGGTTTGCGATTGCCTGTGAGAAAATGGTAGATAATTACAGCTATAGCTCGGCAATTAGATTTGGTGGAACCGCCATCAGACTCTTTGGAAAGGGCTGGAATTCAATTTCAAATGAGGCACTTTGAACATGAGATAGAATTGAAACAGTTTGAATTATGATGAAAAGTAGAAATAAAAGAAAAAGAAATGAAGAAGAAAGAGAGAAAAAGAGAGAAGAAAAGCAGACAGTTTCAACTTCAAAAGTTAGCAATTAGAGAGGAAAGTTGACATAGAAGGCAGAGATGAAGGTAGACGGTAGGCTGGATGAGGAGGATAGTGAGGATGAGCAACCGTATAGTAGCCAATGGCCTGATGGGGTTCTGTTTAAATACACCTAGGCATTATCTAAATTTGATAAGAAGGATGGGGAAGACTTTTTAATTTCATTTCAGAAAGTGGCTAAACAAATGCAGTGCCTAGTGACCACGTGGATTTTCTTGACCCAAACAAAGCTGGTAGGTATTTGCATCCCTATCGAGGAGGTATCTGGCCAGTATGAGGAGGTGCAGAAAGCCATCTGAAGTGCATATGAGCTTGTGCCAGAAGCCTACAGCCAGTGTTTCAGGAATCTAAAATAGTGTTGCTGGGTAAAATCGCATTGAAATTGACAGAATAAAACAAAGTAATTTTGAAAGGTGGGTAAGGGTAATAAAATCAGAGCAAACCTATGACACTCTTAGAGAGATTCTTACTTTGGAGTAGTTCAACAATTCACTTCTGGCAGTCGTGAGAACTCGTGTGGAAGAGCAGAGAGTCACAATGGCAAGATTAGAAGCTGAAATGGCTGATGATGATGATTTGGTTCAGAAATCAATGTTTGGTTTTTGTGAGGGACTGAGAAGAATGTGCGAGATCTTCTTAAAGCATATAACTGTGAAAGTAAGATTCATTAGCATAGGCTAGGAGTAGCTGGTAAAGAACTTACAGCATTGAGAGGTACAGAAGCATTAATTCGTTTATGTTGAGACATGAGGAGATGTCATTCAGAGGGACTATTGGGGAGATGAGAAGTGCTCCATTCAAAAGATTTATTTCACAGTGGGGAAGGAGGCATTGAGCTTGGTGTTGGTGTTACAACATTTCAGCATTTAAATTGCGAATAACATACCTGAGACAAATCCTTATCACGTATCGTGACCCCTTAAAGTTTTTGGAGAAATTTAGGGAGAGAAATACCAGCCTGTTTCGATTGAACTTATTATTGCTGGCATTAAATTTGAAACTATACGGGTGACAGGGCGAGAAAACTTAAGTTTTGACACATTGTGAAGACTTGGATGAAGAAAGACAAAGGCATTCCGTGGCAGGAGTAAAATGACTGAAATCGAATCGAGTTGTGAACATTTCTATGCTCAGTGTCAGTGTAATATATATATATACATTTCAGTCTATTAACAGAGGAAGATTAACAGGTTTAAAATGAATCCATCTTTGCATATTGATGGATCATAATATTAAAGGTGGAGTTGTGAGGATACTATCACTGTAAAGAGGTTATTTTCGCTTAGTTTTTTTGAAGAGACGTTTTAAAGGCAGGGATGCAGAACTGCTTTCTGAAAACAGTTTAAGTAAATAACTGAGGAGACCTTTATGTTTTATTAAAACGGTGGTAACAACGGAAAGGCAGTGGCCAGCTCTCCTAAACCAGGTTTTCTCGTTTTGTTTTTAGCAGCAGCATTAGAAGCTGCTGGGGATCCCAGAAGGGTTGAAAGTTTCAATCCATGTTCCCGAGCTGCTTTTCTCTCTGAGATCTCTGTTGATGTTGTTTCCTCCTGGATAATAAAATTGCATGTAAGAATCTATATTTGAATATATCTTTTTGCCAAGCAGTGTATACCAAGAAGGTAGGAATCTATTGTATGTGTAAGTGTTCCAACATATAAGCTATCCCAAAATGTTCTTCTCTTTGATTGTATTTTATCTAAAGCACTTGAATAGATTATATTTTGCTTAATGTCGAGTGGTTTGTCGATTCACAACATAGCGGCACGGTGGCACAGTGGTTAGCACTGCTGCCTCACAGCGCCTGTAGACCCGGGTTCAATTCCCGACTCAGGCGACTGACTGTGTGGAGTTTGCACGTTCTCCCCGTGTCTGCGTGGGTTTCCTCCGGGTGCTCCGGTTTCCTCCCACAGTCCAAAGATGTGCGGGTCAGGTGAATTGACCAAGCTAAATTGCCCGTAGTGTTAGGTAAGGGGTAAATGTAGGGGTATGGGTGAGCCGCCGCTTCGGCGGGTCGGTGTGGACTTGTTGGGCCGAAGGGCCTGTTTCCACACTGTAAGTCTAATCTAATCTAATCTAATATCTGGAACACACACTTCCCATCTATATTCAAAATAAGGAAAGGTTTGGGTCTAAGCAGCCTTCTTAAAATACTTTGGGGGATCTGGTCTGGTCCACAACACTTGTAGCCGAGGGGTTTCCGACTGGCTCCTAATTTTGAAAGTTTAGTGGAGGGGCTGGGGATGGTTTGCTGGAGGTTGGGCTGTGAGCTGCTTCAGACATTCAGGGAGACCTGAGGATGGAGCATGTAAATGAAATGACAGGTTATATCATGTTATATTGTACCTGCCAAAATATTATCCATTGCTTTTACCTCTCTGCATCTATTTGAAGATTCTCCACCCTCTCTTGATAATTTAACCTCTTGCTTATCACAGCGACATCACCAAACTCAGTATCTGTATATCTGTTCCATCCTCCTGATCACTGATATCGATTGTAAATAGTTGAGGACCCAGCACTGGTCACTGTGTTACTCCACTGGTGACGTTCTGTCAAACTGATTAAGACTGTTTTATCCCGTTTGATACACAGTCCAGTCCCATTACTGTGTAACACAGTCAAAAGGCTGAATAAGAACGAGAAGCATCAGTCAGGAATCCAACCCCTCAAACCTGCTTCGCCATTGAATAAAATCATGGCTGATGTCATCGTGGCCTCTGTTCTGCATTCTTGCCATCTGTCCATCCTCAAACTCTGGTCTTTTGTTGTAGATTGCGCCACATGAAAAAAATATCCACTCCATATCTACACTTTCAATTATGTTTAGCATTTTACAGACCTCAATGAGATCTCCTTTCATTCTTATAAACTTGACAGTATAGGCCAAAACTGCTCAATTACTCTTCACAAGACAAACACTTCAAATATGGAATCAATCTAATGAAGCTCTTCTGAATTGCCTCCAATGGAAATACCTCATTCTGCAGGACACCCAAACTGTACTCCAGTTGCAGCCTCACTAATACCTTGCATAGCTACACCAACACTCCCTACCTTTCCACTCTATTAATTTACAAATAAACACTGAAATTATGCTTGCGTTTCTCAATACTTGTAGTACCTGCATGCAAGTTTTCTGTGATATGCAAGCAGACACCCAGATCCCTCTGCACCTAAGGACTTTTAAGTTTCTCTCATTTTGATAATAATTAGCCTTTCTGTTACGCTGGCCATATTTATCCACTTTAATTTTCATTGCAAAATGTTGGCCCATTCCCTAACCTATCCATATCATTTTTAAATCTCTTGCATAATCCTTCCGACGTAATTTCCCACCAATGTTAGTGTCATCTGAAAATGTAGCTGTTGTATTTTCTGTCCCGTCAACCAAGTAATAATATCGACCGCAAATAGTTGAGGCATGAGAACTGAAATTTATGGCACCCAACAAATTGCATTTTCCAAAAGGAAATGACACATTTAATTCATCTGACTGCATTTTGTTGGTTAACCAATCCTCCATCCAAGCTAATAAATTACTCCTAAATCGATGTTGTCTGATTTTACCACTTACTCTTTGGAGAAGCGATACATCCAGTGCCTTCACGAAGACCAGATACATTCCATCTCCAGGAATCCTACTATTCATCTCGTTTGTCACATCTTTAAGTAACTGATGCAAACACTTCAATCATGATTTATCCTTTGTAAAACCACATTGACTCTGATGGATTGTGGTTTAACTTTGCAAATGTCCTGAACAATGGATTCTAACAATTTGCCTTAAATTACTATAGTTTATTATTACAATTTAGTTCCTAACGTATACTATTATTATAAGTTCTTCCCTTTCGAAAACCTTTACGTTTTCTTTGAATTCCTTTTTAATGGGCACAAGGCTTTAAGAGATCTGCTCCAATTGCTGTGTAAGGGCCATGTGTGACTGAATGGACGCATCATCCTGCTGGTGTACAAATTCGATCGACTGACGTCTATTTGGTGTTCCATGTTGTCATCTCCAAGGCCAGAATGACCTTCTCCTTTTGAAGTGTAAGAGGATTGGAGATTATGGAAGCTTCCTGTTGCTGTGTAACAACTCGAAGGGATGATGGGTCTTCTCATATTCCTCCGTAACAGGCTGGAGAAACTGAACGGTCTCCTCATGCATCTCTGAGATGGGACCGAGGGAGAATTGGTCTTTTCCTGTGCCCTTACAACAAACATGCGTCTGAATTACCTCCTCCTTTCTCATAAATAATGTCTCAGGTAGATTGTATCCTTATCCAATTCACTTGCAACAGGCTCAGTGGGGCTGAATAGCCTCCTGTTATCCCAGTGTAACAATCTCCAGTCACTGTGTGGCCTCTTCCAGTTCCTGTGTAACAGACTTTGACAGGGCTGAATGGATTGATCCTGTTGCAATGTAATAGGATACTGGTCCGTTGTGGTCTACTCTGGATCCAGTGTTACAGGCTCGAGGGGCTGATTGGCCTCCTCCTGTAACTGCATATCAGGCTCCAAGGGCTGAATAGACTCGTCCTGTTCTGGTGTAACAGTGTTGAAGGCCTGAATATTCTTCTGTTGTTCCTGTGTAACAGGCTGGAGAATAGCATGCATTCCTCCATTATCTGTGCATTTGGCTTCTATTGCTGACTCCTTTTTGTCATCTCTGTTGACATAAGATCATCTTTCATTCTTGTAAAGTCCAATGCGTATTGGGTCAACCTGACCATCCTTTGCTTATAAACTAACAGCTTCATTACACAAATCAGTTGAGGGAACTATCTCAGAACTGGTTCCAATGTAACAATATCTTTCCTCAGTGAGGAGATTAAATCTGTACACACTACTCCAGATGTGATCTCACTAAGACACTGAATAGCAGCAGCAACACTTTACGAACCTGCTGTATGGTTCCCACCTAGGTTACAGCGATCTCAGCTGTGTCTTGCGGGGAATATACATCATTGTTGAAATATCATTGTCCTTCTCTACTCCACTAGCATAATGGGATATCTGGAGAAAATCGCAGAATAAAGCTTGAAAAGATCATAAATGATGTGGTGAGATGATTTCTACCATTAGTCTCCCCAGAATCAACTTCACTGAGATTTCACTGAATCCTGAAAGGTGGACCTCAGAAACAGCAATGAGAAGCAAACATTGATAGTAGTTATACATTAAAGTGAAAGCTGCAATCCAAATGTTGGGTGTGTTATAAAGCAGGAAGTGGGATATACACGTTTGTGGGTACTGCAGTAATAACGTACTGTTTAAATTATATCTAAGCTGTGTTAACCCAACTGAATGCTAATGCTGGGAAAAATGGATTTCATGAGCCTGCGTGAGATGGCTTGCATTACCATTATTTCGAGCACTGAGGTCAAGATCAGGTTATTTAGGAATTGGTGTTGGATAATCAGAAGAGCGAATTAAAAACTTTGCTGTAAATGACCTTTTGGGAACAGTGACAGCAACTTTTTATTTGAGATTTGATTCCCTACAGTATGGACACAGGCCCTTCGGGCCAGAAAGTCCACATCAGCCCTTCAAAGAGTAATCCACCGAGACCAGATTCCCTCTGATTAATGCACCTACCGCTATTGCAGTTCAATATGGCCAATTCACTTGTTCTGCACATCTTTTGACTGTGGGAGGGAACCAGAGTACCTGGAGGAAACCCACACAGACACGGGGAGAATCTGCAAACACCACACAGGCAGTCAACCGAGACTGGAATCAAATAGGGGTCCCTGTTGTTAGGCTGCACTGCTCGACAATGAAACACTGTGCTGCCTCTATTGGTTTTCTGATGTTTGCGTACGTGACAGTTTATGTTTTATTTGAAGTAACCATTACGAATCTGAGGCATGCAAGCCATGAAAGTGTGAGAAGAAAGTAAGGACTGCAGAAGTTGGAGTTCAGAGTCGAAGAATGCGGTGCTGGAAAAGCACAGCCGATCGGGCAGCACATTAGTAGCACAAGAATCGACGTTTCAGTCATAAGCCCTTCATCAGCAATGAGTGTTGTGAGCCAAGAGGGCTGAGAGACAAATGTGACGGGGATGTGGCGGGGAAGGAAGCCTGGACTGTGAGAGGTAGATGAAGATTGGGTTGAAAGTGATTGATGATGAAGGGAGACAGAACAACTCATCTACTGCATCCATTCAACCCGATGTGGTCCAGTCAACATTGGCGAGACAGGACGTCAACTTCTGGATCATTTCAGAAGCCATCTCTGGTGCAGCCACACTGGCCAACCTCACTGCCTTGTGGCTGAACACTTTAACTCCTCCTCCCACTCCACCAAGGCCATGCAGGTCCTGGGCCTCCTCCATCGTCAAACCCTAACCACCTGAATAATGGAGAAAGAATACATCATTGACCGCCATGGGACCCTCCAATCACAGGGGATCAATGTGGATTTCACCATTTTCCCCATTTCCCCTCCTCCCACCATATCCCTGTCCAACCTTCCAACTCGGCACCGCCCTCTTGAATGTTCCGATGTATCCATCTTCCTTCCCACCTATTCTCTCCACCCTCCTCTCCGACCTATCACTTTCACACACACACACCCCTCATCTACCGAATGGATCAAAGGAAGCAGCGTAGAAAAATGCCAAGTATTGTAGTAATCCAGTGGATTCAGAGTAATGTAGGACCCAGCAAAGGAGAACAAAGAAACTGAGAAAAAATTCATGAAGAGAAAAAAGCATGCAAACAAAATACAACAAAAAAAACCTGCTAAAAAGCTTCTATGAATGTATGAAACAAAAATATAAACAAGGCTATAGCATTTATTAATTCGGACGTAGATTATAAGTGCTGTACAGGGCTTTGGTTAGGCCAAGATGGAGTACTGTGTGTAGTTCTGTTCGCCGAGCTGGAAGTTTTTGTTGCAAACGTTTCGTCCCTTGGCTAGGAGACATCATCTGATGATGTCTCCTAGCCAGGGGACGAAACGTTTGCAACAAAAACTTCCAGCTCGGCGAACAGAACAACAACAACGAGCACCCGAGCTACAAATCTTCGCACAAACCTTGAGTACTGTGTGTATTTCTGGGAGCCACATTACAAGAAAGACATAATGATACTGGATGGTGTGAGAGGAGATTTACCAGGATATTACCTGGGATGGATCATATGAGCTATGGAGAGAGGCTGGATAAGCTCCAGTTGTTTACTTTGGAGCAGAGGAGGCTGAGGGGGATATGATTCAGAAGGATAAGATTACAAGGAGTATTGTCAGGGTAGATAGACAGCAGCTGTTCCTTTTAGTCAGAGGGACAAGAACAAGGGGGATCACACTTTTAAAGCGAAGGTTTTGAGAGGATTTAAAGATTTTTTTTCACCCAGAGGGTAATGGGATCTTCCCAAGAGGGGATTTATCATGGCTAACCTCACAACCGTTAAAAATTTCTTGGACAAGTAATTGGAAGTGTCATAACATTCCTGACTATGGGCCTGGTGTATAAAAGTGGGACTAATATAGACGGTGCTGTATTTCTGACAGTAAAGAATCTATTCTCCCCTGAGTGTATGGCTGTGAAAGGACAGCTTAAGGCAGGAATTGATGGGTTTCTGAAGAGTATATTCACAAGGGTTATAAGAATGAATTATCATCGCTTGTTATATCATGGCAATGAGAGAAATATGAGAAAACAAGTGCAGCTTCCTTACAATATGAAACCAGAGAATGGAGAACAGGAAACTGGCAGAACTATGAAGCTGCTACTTCAGCTCTGTCTTCACAGAACGTACTAACAATACCAGGAAAACCAAGTCTGGTGTGGGAAAAGGATCTAGTTAATGGATTGTCGAACATAATAAGTAAATGGTTGAGGAGAAATTATTGGGAATGGCAGTAATGGTCATAGACAACACTAACATAGATTTATGAAATGGGAATTCTGTTTGACAAACAGACTGGGAGACAAATGAAAGAGAAACAATAGATGTATTTGGATTTTCATAAACATTTTGGTAAAGCTCCAAGCCTCGTTTGCAAAATTAATTCTGAGTGAATTGGTGCGAATATATGGACATGTTTCTAGAATGGCACAGTTGGCATGAAAGAGTGAATAGAAATAAACAGACTCGTCAAGCAAGAGCCTGACATTGTCTGCAAGGTTTGATTCTGTGAATATGACTATCTCCCAGACACCGCCATTATCATCCCTGGATATCTCCTGTCTCACTAACAGGATGGGCACAGCAGATGTGGTGAGACAGTGGGATACAAATGGAAGGGAATTGTTCTGGGAGTCCTCAACAGTGGCTCCGTATCTCATGAAGTCTCATGGCGTTAGTTTACTCATGGGAAAGGAAACCTCCTGCTGATTACCATGTACCAGCCTCTCTCAACTGATGGATCAGTACTCCTCCATGCTGACCAACACTTGGAGGAAGCACTGAGGGTGGCAAGGATGCAAGATATACCCTGGGTGGGGGATTTCAATGTCCACCACCAAGAGTAGCTCAGCTGCAGCATTACTGATCGAGCTGGTCTGATCCTAAAGGATATAACTGTTTGACTGGGTCCACGGCAGGTGGTGAAGGAAGCAACAAGAGGAAAAGAACGTACTTGATCACACCCTTACTAATCAACCAGTTGCTGAAATATCTACCCATGCCAGTATCTGTTGGCATCCCACCTTCACATTGAGAATAACCTCCATCATATTGGGTGGTACTACCACCGTGCTAAATAAAACGGACTTTAAACAGATCTAGCAGTTCAAGTCTGGGTTTCCATAAGGTACCGTGGCTCAGAAATAGCAGCAGAATTATACACCAATGCAGACTTATGGCCTGACATATCCCCCTTGCAACAATTACCATCAAGCCAGAAGATCAACCTTGGTTCAATGGAGTGTGCAGGATGGCAGAAGCAGCACTGGGCATACCTGAAAATGCGGTGTCAGCCTGGTGAAGCCACCAAACAGGACCACGTGTGTGCTGAACAGCATAAGCACTAAGTGATAGAGCTTATTGATCCCCTAAGGAACAGGTCAGATCTTGACTCTGCAGTCCTTCCACTTCCATTGAGAATAGTTATAGATAATTAAACAGGTCGTTGGAGGAGGAGATTCCACAAGTACCCCCATCCTTAATGATGGAAGGTCCCAGTACTTCAGTGTTAAAGATAAGTTTCATACATTCGCAACTATCTTCAGTCAGAAGTGCTGATGGTAAGATCCATCTCAGCCTCCTCCAGTGACCCTCAGTAATTCAGTTACCAGTCATCAACCAGTTTGATTCAGTCCATGCGATATCCAGAAACATTTGGAGACACTGGATCCTCCAAAGGGTACACATGCTGACAATATTCTGGCAAAAGTACTGAAAACTTGTGCTCCAGAACTTTCCACTGCCTGAACCAAGTTGTTCCAATACAGTTACACCAACATTTACCCGATTATGTGGAAAATTACCCCAAGTATCTCCTATACATAGAAAGCAGAACAAATCCAATCCAGATGCTTAATACCATCCAGGAGAAAGCAGCAGGTTTGACTGTCACTTCATCCACAATGCTCCACATTCAACGCTCCACCACGTTCAACTCTCAGCAGCAGCAGTTTCTTACTATCTACAAGCTGCACTGAAATAATTCACCAAAGATCCTCAGACACCATCTTCCTAACTCACGATCACGTCTATCTGGAAAGACAAGGGCAGCAGATGTATGGGAACACCATCGTCTTCAAGTTCCCCTTCAAGCCGTTCACCATCCTGAGTTGGAAATATATCACCGTTCCTTTCCAGTCACTGGGTCAGAATCCTGGAATTCCCTCCCTAATAGTATTGTGGGTCAACCATAGCAGGTGGACTACAGTGGTGCAACAAGGCAGCTCATCACCACCTTCTCAAGGGCAACTAGGGACAGGCAACAAATGCTGGCCCAGCCAGTGACACCCAGATTCAAGAAATAAATAATTTTAAAATAAACTTTTTTTAACAGAGGAAGGTTGCTGATAACGCAGGGATTGATGCTTGGGCCTCAGCTGTTCACAATACCCATAACATATGCGAGAATCAGGTACAATCTATCCCAACCTGCTGACAGCACTAAAGGCTGTGGGATTGTGAGTGGGTGAGGAGGTTGTAAAAAAGCTCTAAGGTGACTGAGACAAGTGAAGTGAATGGGCAAATACGTTGCAGATGGAGAGCAAGGTGGGTAGAGGTGACGGTGTGTACTTTGGTGGGAACAATAGATTGGCAGCCTATTGTTTGAAAAGGGATTGGCTGAAACCTGTTGATCTAAAAAACGACGTATGCTCCTTTTTGTTGTTTCCTTCCGCAAAAACCTCAGAGGTCCCTGCACCACAGTGAGTTCTGAAACCAGAAGTCAATACTGGGTATGGAATTGGCACACAGACCAGTGTACACATGACCCCCAAATGGGGAGCTGTAACATTGAAAAGGATCTGGATCGCCCTGTACACCAGTCACTGAAAACAATATTGCAGGAACAGAAAGAGTTAGGAAGGTAAATGATGTGTTGACCTTCATTTCAGGAGGATTTGAGTCCAGGAGTAAAGGTGTCTCATTGCAGCTGCACAGGATTTTGATGAGACCCCATCTCGAACATTGTGCAGTATTGTGTGCAGTTTTGGTCTCCGTACCTGGAAAGCAAGAATATAAATAAGGATTTTGAGACACTAAAGGGATAATGGGAGAGCAGGAGTATTGGGTAGACATAAAGGACCAACCTTCATTATATTGAATTGGGTAGCAAACTCGATGGATCAAAGGGACTACTGCACTTCCTATTTCATAGCTTACCAAGGTTAATCACATTAACCGATATATTTATTGTGTGGGATAAGTAAATTGAGGAGATATTTGAACATGAACTAGAATGGGGAAGGCGTAATGTATTGCATGACCTCCTCCTTTCCCGATGTTCATGTGCAGTCTGTGGGAAAGCTCTGTAAATATTGGCACAAGTTATGAGATGTTAGGAAGGAGATCTCTGCTGGGTCAACAGGACTGCGTTTCCATTTCCCTTTTTTCCGTACCGAGGCTGGGGCCGGGCGTTCTTCCAGTTTTATTATTTAAGACCTCGGAGCAGTTTGATACAATAGGGTGTCTTGCTTGGCCGTTTCCCAGACCATTGAAGAGTTGATCACATGCCCGTGTGTCTGGAGTCACTTTTAGGCTAGATCAGGAAAGCACCGGAGATTCACTTCCTGAACGTGCATTGCAGAAGGAGATCGATGTTTAAAATCGACATTTGTTCAAGGTCAATGTTACTGACACCAGATTTTTACATCTCGATAGTTTATTAATTGTTTTTAACTTCCACCATCTGCCAGAGCATTAGCCTGGTCTGGATTGGCAATTGTTGTGGAGAAAATATAGAGAATCATCAGGGACGCAGAGAGTTCTTCAAGAAGTAGGTCTTTTATTTTCAAACAAAAATCCGTGATACTGAGAAAGCAGATTCTCGAATGCCCCCCGAACCTCAGCGTCCGTGGATTTTTATATCTTTGTTTTATCATGTTTCTGCTCGCTTATCAGCATGTCCAGCTATATTAATCAAAGTACCTCACTCTAGCTATACAATAAACCAGTGATGTTAGTTCCCATTATCTCTTCAGTTGTACATTCTACTTAATGTTATTCTCATGTCACGGTTAGATATTTATTGCTAATTCTGCTACAGTGATCTTCAATTCCAGACTAACCTGTCATAATAGATATTTTGCTATTCCATCTGTTACAATAGTCTCCTGTCTCAAGCTGATTCTACAAACTAGTAATTAGATATTTAATGTCATGTCCCAAATATTTATTGTCCCAATATTGTCATAATAATACGTAATAGAGAAACTTGCTTTTTTACTTGTGTTATCTCATCTCGCCATATTGACGTTTCATCCTTAACCTTACTTTGCTAATTTGTGAAAGAACATTCCACTACTCTTATTGCACGTCGCCTTCCACACGCCACAGATTGTCAGTGGCCTTCATGCTTTAACTCTTCCCATGCTTTCATGTTCTTTATATTCCATACAATCCAGTGCCATTTCCACAGCAGCACCATCTGCACATGGGGACCTAACGGAAACCACACTGAGCAGGTTATTTCTTTGCTGCTTGACAGCTCTGTCAAAAAGAACTCCTACCAACGTGACTATCGTGATGGGACTGAGGGCGTGGTAATTGGTCAGTTTTGTAATTATTCCCCTCTTAGGGAACGGGACATAGCTGAGTAATTTTCCACATTGCCAGGGAGCTGGAATGTAACAGCTTCCCCAGCGACTCGGCCTGTTGTGCAGCACAAGTCTTCAGTACTATTACAGGAATGGGGTCAGGACCCATTGTCTGTGTCGTATCTACTGTGTTCAACTGTTTCTTCATGTCACGTGCAGCGAATCAAATTGTTTGAACACGGGAATCTGTGATTTTGTGGGCATTACGACGAGGGTGAGATGGATCATCAACTCGACACTTCTGGCTGAGGATGGTGCAGAGAGTGCACCCGTGTCTTTTACACTGAGGATGCAGGGCTGTTCAATTATTTATGTTGGGGATATTTGTGAGGCCCTTTCCTCCAGTCATTTGTTTAATCGCCCATCACCATTTATAACGGAATGTGGCAGGACTGCAGAGCTTTAATCAGATCTGTTGGTCAAGTGCGGTAGCTTTAATGTGTTAGCATCAGGTTTAGGCTCCCGTGGTTGTGAACCTGACATGTTCACCCACACTCGTCGCTGAGCCATAGATAGTGTTGATGGTAATGGCAGACTGAGGAGCTTATCCCGTGCAAAATGTTACAGACTGTGGTTGAATGCAGGTCTGCTCCTCCTGCTGCTGTGGTCTACAGCACTACATAAATACGCAGTTTTGAGCTGCAATATCTGCAATGCAATTCTGCTGTCTGTCCCTTAGTTCAAATCGAGACCCATTCACCCATTAGCCCTGCCCTCAGTGACCTACTCTGGTTTCTAATATGGAAATACTTCCATTTTCATACTCTCACTCTGCTGAGGGTCTCTCCCCAGGTCATGCTTCCAATCTGACACATTCCGCAGAACCAATTAACTAATTTTAATTCAATTGTTTAATTCATCTGAATCTTTTCTTCCTTGAGCAATACGAACTTCTGTGTTTGAAGTGAATGTGTTTCTCTGTTTCTCTCCCTGACCATGATCTAGAGCTCTGTAGTGTCAGTGGTGCCAGCCTTATGTAGTTTCAGAGTCAATGAATTCTCTGGATTCCCAATCACCTTCACCACATTGTATGTTTCTTCTTTTGGTTTGATGCTGTCCCTGACTTGCCTTATCACTCAAGGCTGCCTTGTCCTCCCATGAGTATGCTTCATCTCCTTTGGGATAAATTTCTGATATCCTCTGAATTTTCCACAGAAACTACTGCTTTTGCTGCTCCATGGTCTGCCCTGCTCGGCCCCCCTACCAATTAACTCTGGCCAGCTCCTCCCGAATGTCTTTGGAGTTAAATTGCTCAATTATAATCGCATTACATCGAGAAGAGAGCAATTGATATAAACTGAAAGAAGATGTATTAAGAGAAGGCATGTGAAGAATAATTGGTAAATTTCTTAACTCGCTGCAAGGAGAGAAAGAGAGAGAGAGGATATAGATGAGGAAATGTGAAAATGCGAAAACTAGATGATTGAAAGAAGTAGATGCATATCCCTCAATGTTTTGGAAACTCCTGTGTGCTGTGGTCCTTTGTACAGTACATGTACAACAGAATAATATGTTCAAATGTTGGGTCTGATGCCAGAAATTTTATCTCCAATAATATGACAGACACTAGGTTTAGAAAGAACCCAACAGGCCAATATATTTCATTCTTGGTAGAAAGGGGATTAACTGAAATAAGTTGGACACCAGAAGCAAGAATTTATAACACACATCCTGATAAGAATGAGAGACAAGAATAGAGAAATCCAGAAAGGGAGAGAACATTGAGAGAAGGGGAACATATCACTTTAGATGAGGATCGAATAATGTTTTAATCTTTTATAAATTATACAGAACATATGCATTATTTTTCGTTAACTATGTCTCCGTTGTTTATTTAGAATATGTTGTGCACACATGAAAAATGTTACTTATTTGCACACACACATTTATTAAACAGTGTATATAAAATCATTTTTTACGTGATTGAAATGGTCCTGTTGTCGTGTCACCAGGGTACATGAACACCAACTGGCCACCAAAAGACATGACCCACTATCACTACGTTCCATAATACAGACAAAGAAGAGCACCACTTTGATTGGAACAACACACCCACATGTGAAGACACGCAAGGATGTTCTTCGAGGAATGGTATTCTAACCAGACGTCCATCAATAAACACATCAATTTACATCCCATCTAACTTCTCTTGTAATAGAAAAAACGGAAATGACATCACCCACCTTAAGAAACCAAAGCCTATAAATAGAAAGGCAGAACATACCACCAGCACTTCAGTAAAACTCTCACTGATGATGTCACTTAGTCATGGTGACGAAACGTCTGAAAACAAACCTTCAAGCTCAGCGAGCTAACTTACATACATATAAATTGTTATTTTTCATTAATTAGTGGAATTTGGGAGTTCTTTGTCACCCACGTTTTAACAGATTATGATGTGAGGTGAGCTTTTCTGGTTGTGTGATTTTAATTAACAGAGCGGTTCGACATTGATGCCATAACAAGTTGGGGCCTTGCCGTATGGGATTTGGACAGACTTGAACAGATTTGTGGTACAAAAGATCCCAGCAGATTCCAACACGTGGCAATTAGTGATTTAGATCTTCAAATAAAACCGTTGGGAAAATTCATTTAATTCTGTTAACTTGTGATTGGTTTAATTAAAACTGAGAGAAATGGCTTTTATCAATACTAAAGAGGTTGTCAAATTTGCCAAGGAAGATTAGAAAAACAGAAGGGCATTTTTTTTTTCGAATTAGCAAATAGGTTGGAATTGAGTTTAACCAGGGATAAAAGGAAAGCTGAATTTGTAACGGAGTTGGTCAAGCACTTTGGTGTGTCAGAGAAACAGGCAACTGCAGTAGAGTTAGAAAAAACTTAAATTGCAAATTTGGCAACTGGAGTTAGAAGGTGAAAATAGGGACGGAAACAGAGAGAGAACAGAGGGAAAGGGAAAGAGAGGAAAAAGAGAGAGAGAATTTGAAATTCAGAAATTGGGGATTAGATAAAGAAGTTAAATTAACAGTATAGTGATGAAGGGAGAACATCGGGATGTATACAGTTATGTTACTACATTGCCATACATCGGTGAGAAAAATGTCAAAATCTGTTTTTATTTCGTTTGAAAAAATTGGCTCGACTGATGGTCTGTCCAGTGAGCTTATGGGTAATGCTAGTTCAGACTTAGCGGATGGGCACAGCTCGTGAGCTATGTGCAGCGCTGTCAGATGAAGTGTCAAGAGATACTGATATCAAACTGGCTATTTTGTGTGGTTATGCATTGGTACTAGAAGAATATAGACAGAGGTTCAGAAATATAGAGACATAAACCAGGCCAGACTTTTGTTGGTTTGAAAGAATTAACCACAATCATTTTGATAGATGGATGCTGGCCTTAAAAATGGATAAGACATGTGAGGCTCGAAGGGAGATTATTCTGCTGGAGGAGGTTAAAGTTTCACTTCCAGAGATGGTAAGCATTCATGTGAATGAAGAGAAAGTTCAAGAAGTGAGAAGTACGGCAGAAATGGCAGGTAAAAATGCATTGGCGCATGAGATGAAGTGTAGTTTCTGGGAGGATTTTCATCCGGTGAGGGATAGAAATTGGGAGAAGGTAAGATCCTGCACTGCAAAGTGAACAGTAGAGCACACTAACAATAGTTTAGCACAAATGAAACAAGAAAGCCCAAGGGGGTTGAAAGGAGGTGAAAAGTCTCAGGTGTTCTTAATATAAGGGAGTGGAGCACCTAAAATTAGAGTGCAGAATGTTTAAGAAGGGTACTGGGAAAAAAGGTGTTTTCACTGCTGTAAGCTGGGGGACACAGTGCTGGGCATTGAAGGGAGACATTCTGGGAAAAGAAGTGGAAGAAGAGGTTAAGCCAGTGGCATTAGTGAAACTGGTAAAGGAGACCCCAAGTGGAGCCAAGGAGATGCAGGAGAGTGAACAGCCGAGGCAAGGGCTGAGTAGGGAGTTTGTACCTGATCTCTGTAAAGAATTTGCCTCTGTGGATAAACTTTACTCAGAAAGGGGGGGGGGGGTGCGGGTAAAGGGGAAGGACAATAAATTATAATTTTGTGAGATACGAGATCTGCTCAGTCTCTAATAGTTGAGAAGTGAGGTGCCAGAGAAACACAACAGATCAGGCAGCATCTGAAGAGCAGGGCAATCGACATACCAGGCGTAAACCCATTGTCAAGAATGTGGCTTGGGGACAAGGGAGCTGAAATATAAATAGGAGGGTAGCGGCTGGACTGGCTGGAGGGTCACTGGGAAGTGTATAGGAAGATGTAGGTGGGAGTGATAGTGATGTGTCGGAGGGGAGTGTGGAGGAGTAGGTGGGAAGGAAGGTGGGCAATTAAGACAGTTCAAGAGGGTGGTGCTAATTTGAATGGTTGGATAGGGGATGAGGTTGAGGAGGGGAGATTTGGAATTTGGTGAAGTTGATGTTGATGCTGTATAGTTTGAGGGGTCCAGCTATCCTACCACCTATCCACTTCACTCCCGTCTCCGACCTATCATCACCATACCCCATCTGCATCTACCCATCACCTTCCATGTTACCTTCCACCCAGCTCAACCCTCACCCTCTTATTTATTTCTCAGCCCCCTTCCCCCTCCCTTACTCCCCACTTTCCTGATGAAGGACTTATGCCTGAAACGTCAACCCTCCTGCCTCCGGGACACTGCCTGACCTGCTGTGTTTTTCCAGCCCCACAGTTTTCAACTCTGATCTCCAGCATCTGCGGTCCCCACTTTCTCGCAGCCCCTAATAGTAAGAGATGGAAGTAATTTCACTCTTTCTGACATGTCACTCAAGAGCGTGATAATCTGTGGAATGGGGACAGAAATTAAAGTTGGAGGACAGAAGCATCAGGTGGAGTTCCAAATCAAGATTGGGGAAGTAAAAGTGAGAGTGAGTGACAGACTGTCAGTTCCAGGAATACGCTTTATTCATGGGAATGGTTTAGCAGGATCCAAGGTGGCAGAGACACCCCTTGTGGAGGAGAAGTCAAATGAAAACCAGGGAACTGAGGAGTTAAAAGAAATATATCCAGGAATTTTTCCACACTGTGTACTAACATGATGCCACTGTCATAAGTTACAGCAGGTAGTGAAAAAAAAAATAAAGACAAAGGAGTTGATGTTCAGGTAACTGACATGACACCCTGTTTGATGTAATGGTCTAGGAAAACACCTGAACGTGGAGAGAAACGGTCGGTTAGTTCAGAAGGGAAATGTGCCGAAGTGCACTAGATCGTGTTACCGGTAGCAGATAGTGTTACAGGTAGCACACGAACTAACTGCAGGTGGTCACCTAGGTGTACGGAAGACTCAGGCTAAGGTACAGAACCATTTCTAATGGCCTAGAGTGCACAAGTACGTGGTTAATTTTTGTTGTACATGTCATACATGCCAAGGGGTAGGTAAGTCATAGGCAGTAATAAAACCGCAACTTTGTTGCCAATTCCTGCATTCGAAGAACCTTTCCCGTAGGTTATGATTAATTGTGTAGCTCCCCTTTCTAAAATAAAAGTGGAAACCAACATTTGCTGACCATAATGTATGTGGCTCCCAGGTTTCCAGAGGCAATTCCATTATGGAGTGTTAAGGCAAAACGGGAGGTGGAGGGGTTGGTAGCTTTCTTTATTCGCTGTTTCCTACCCAGAGAGATTCAGTCAGACCAAGGGTCTCATTTTACCGCTCAGCGGTTTAAGGAAGTCATGGACAGCTTAGGCATACAGCACTTCAAATCAAGGGTGTCCCATCCTGAATCCCAGGGACCATTGAAAAGTTAGCATCAGACACTGAAGACGATGTTAACAGCGTACTGTCAGGGTTGGCCAAATGGTTGGGATAAAGGTGTCCCATTAAATTGCTTACCATCGAGGATGCCACAAATAAATCTACTCTGTTTACTTCCTTTCAGTTAATATTCATACATGAAGTGAGAGGTTTTTTGAAATTTATTAAATTTTAACCGACATGACCAAAGTCGGAGATTCACACTTGGATTATGTATGTGAGTTGAGGGAGAGAGAAAGCGAGGACTGCAGATGCTGGAAATCAGAGCTGAAAAATGTGTTGCTGGAAAAGCGCAGCAGGTCAGGCAGCATCCAAGGAGCAGGAGAATCGACTTTTCAGGCATAAGCCTTTCTTCAGGAAAGACTTCAGAAGTAGGGCTTATGCCTAAAACGTCAATTCTCCTGCTCCCTGGATGCTGCCTGGCCTGCTGCGCTTTTCCAGCAACACATTTTGCAGGTGAGGGAGAGATTAAATTGAGTAGGTCAGTTAGCTAAACAGCACCAGAAGAGGGCACAGCATAGAGTAAAGCAGGTGGGGATGACGTATTAGTATTGCCAGCAGTGGTAGGAAATCCCTTTAAAGCCAGGTTTAGTGGCCCCTTTCAAGTTAAAAAAAATGTTGAGTCAATTAAACTATTTGGTAAAAATACCAGATATGACAAAAACGTTATCGAGTATGTGATGTGAATGAATAATGCTCCAGCCACATTTAAGACTCAGGAAGAGTTGTGGCCAGATGAACAAATTGTGCAGTTTATCTGTATGATGTAGTGATATTTAGCAAGTGTTTGAAAGCTCCTATGTTACAGCTGTCAGAGCATGTTGAACGATTACAAGAAGCAAACCTGGTAATAATCTTAAAGAAAACAGAATTCGCGAAGGCAGAGGTGATGTTCTTGTGACATTATATTGGACATGGAAGGTTGACCCCATTGAACACAAGGACGAAGGGCTCTGAGGAATTTCCACGACCATCCCCGAAGAAAAAGGTGCTTCAGTTATTTGAACTGAGTGGATTCAATCGGAAGTTTGTTGCAAACTTCAGCAGTGTATTGGCACCACTGATTGATTTATTAAATAAGAATACAGAATTGTGGTGGACAGATCAATGACACAAGGCATTTGAGAATTTTAAAGCAGATTTAATCACTGCATCAGTTTTAGCTGCACCAAATAGCTTGAAATCCTTTGAACATTGTGTCTGATGCTCGGGATATAGGGGTCGGAGATGTATTGATACAGAAAGATGATGATGGAATTGAATGGCTAATTGGCTACTTGTCTAAAAAGCTCAATATCCACCAGAAATAAATACAACATCCCCATTATTGAAAAAGAATGATTGAGTTTCGTACTGGCCTGACAGTATTTTAATGTTTACATGACAAATTGTCGGAGACAGTTGTGGACAACAACGACAATGCTCACGTAATTTTTGGGGTTATTTAAAGAAGAAAATATGAGACTCTTTCATGGGAGTCTGATGTTACCGATTTTAAAATTACAAAATGCGTATGCTGTGGTTCGTAAAAATGTTATAGCAGATGTGTTATCGTGAATTTAAAGGAAGAAGTGCAGATAAAATTTGACTTATTCCAGTGTTATATATGTGTGCAGAATTAATATGAATGGTATAACTGAGATTAATGCGTTTGTATTTTATAAAAATGGGATTAAGAATTAGAGGAAAAGAAATAAAGCCATCTTTTCATTCTGATCGTTCATATTTTTTTCCCTGAAGGGGGGAGATATTATGAAGCCGAAAGCATGTCTGGTCACTTTAAGACAGAACGGGTTTTGCTGAATAGAAAGTACAGCCACAGATGCCAGCTAAATGTCAGACTGTTCCAAATGCGACAATTAGCTAGGAAATGGATACGTGAGTTTTGGTTGCTGTTTTGAGAGCAATTTAAATGCAATCAAGGAGTTTAAATAACGCTTAGGATACCAGAAGCCAACGGAATTTGAATATTATTGTTTGGAAACCTGGAAATCAATCACATTGTGAGAATTATTGCATCATGGGAAGTATATAAACCCAGCATTTTGAACACTAGAGGGAGAGCCACTACCATCAACAGCAGAGTAACTGCTGTAGAGCAGAAGTGCTAACTGGCTTTCTCAAACACTTTCTATCAAAGATAGATGTTCATGACAAACCTACTTGCAGTAAACAAAACATGACCCAGGGAGATTAGCAGCTGGAAGAGTGAATACAGCGGGGAAGATGGAGACTGTGTGGTCTTGATATTGTAATATTTATTATATGGGTTGTGGAACAGCATATTTTGACAGAGTTGCAGTCAGTAAGTAAATAATTAAGAAAAGAGGGACTTGTATTTGTGAATAGTTGTTGTTTAGTGTTCACTATTAAAGTTAAGAAGCTAACTTGTTATTTTTGTTTAAATAGTAGAATGTAGGAGATCTGTGTCACTCATATTTTAACAGATTATGAGGTGAGGCGAGCTTTTCTGCCTGTTTGGTTCTACTACACTTTGTAAATGTCCGTCCGCGCTAACCCCATTTCCCTGCAGTTGGCCCATATCCTTCAAGTCCTTTCCTATCACATATTTATTGAAATGCGTTTGAAATGCTGTTAATGTATCCCCCTCAACCACGTCTGCTGGCAGCTCATCCATGTACCATCCCTCTGTGTAAAGAAATGGCCCCTCAGTTTCCCTTTTATTCCTTCCCCTCTAAACTTAAACTGGTCCCCTCTAGTCCTCGATTCTCTACACCTTGGAATCCAATTGAGCGCATTCACCTTATCCATACCCCTCATGAACTTATACAGCTCTATAATGGCACCCCACCTCACCCCCCTCAGTCTCTTACACGCTAAAGAAAAGGTCCTAGCTTTTCCACCCTCTCCCTATAACTCAGACCATTGGGTCCTGGCAATGTCCTTGTAAATTTCTTCTGCATTCTTTCTAATTTAATAACATCCTCCCTATGAAAAGGTGACAAAACTGAACACAATACTCCAAGTGCGGCCTTACCAAAGTCCTGTGTAACTGCAACATAAATTCCCAACTTCTATATTCAATGCCATGATTGATGAAGGCCAGTGTGCCAAAAGCCTTCTTCACTGCCCTGTCTAATTATGACTCCACTCTTACAGAACTGTGCACGTGAATGCCAAGGTCTCTCTGCCCAATGCAAACCATAAGGCCCTACCATTCACCATGAAACTCCTACTTTGATTTGAGTTTCCAAAATGCAAGATCTCACACTTCTATATTAAATTCCATTTGCCATTTCTCAGTCAACTTCACCACCTGCTTAAGGTCCTGCTGCAATTTCTGATAAACTTCCTCACTGGTCACGCTCCCACTTACTTTAGTGTCATCTGTAAACTTACTAATTATGCCTTGTAATTCTCAACCAAATCATAGATAACAAACAGCAATGGACCCATGCTCCAGTCTGACAAGTATCCTTCCACTAAACCCTCTGCTTCCTACCAACAAGCCAACTATGTATCCAATTGGCGAGTTCCTCCAGCATTCCACGTGGTGTAGCCTTCCAGAGCAGCCTGCCATGTGGGACCTTGTCAAAGGCCTTACTGATATCCATGGAGACTATTGTTACCGCTCGGCCTTCATCAACCTTCCTGGTCACTTCATCAAAGAACTCTTAACAAATTTGGGAAGCATGATCTCCCACTCACAAGTCTATGCTGACTGCTCGGAATGAAACGCTGCATAAGTAATGGGTGCAGTCAATGGTATGCTGTCCTTCAGTGTAAGATGATTCGAGTACATAAGTAAAGCCATCTTCCTGCTGTTGTAGAGCCTTGTTGAGAGAACATTCGGAGCACTCTGTACAGATTTGATCTCCTTCGTAAGGAATTATCTCCTTAACACAGACACGGGTGATGGTAACATGTGGACAGAGTAAAGTAGCTGCGTGTTTAATCTGTAGAGCTGTGAGAGGCGAAGAAATGGTGACACTGAAACACGAGGAGTGGCAGCAATGTCTCTTTTATTTCCAAAAGAGACATTGATAGGGTGAGAAATTCCATACTTTACCCAGGATTGATTGGTTTGATTTATTGCCACGTGTACCTCAGTACAGAGTAGCACTTTATTTATGAGCAGTGGAGGCAGATCTTAGTAAGCATGGCCAGATAGATCATCGGGTGGAAATAGACTTGGACAGAGTAAGGCATACAGGTTCCACTGAACAGGACGTGCACTAGACAAGATCAACATGAGCATGATCAGCATTATTTGACCTTAGAGAGTCCATTCATCAGTCTAACGTGGCCGTCCTAATAGTTTATATGCCTAAATTAACTCTCCCCACATAATTGGGCAGTCGGCGTGTGAACCCGTACTGAACGTCATGTTGCTCACAATCCACAATACACACCACAATACGTTCCATCTGAAACAGGTAGCCAGTCCCACCCACTTCTGCCCTACATAGAGAACACTAGGCTGTCTTCTCGGAGATGAAGAATGCCTTTTTGAGACTTCACACAAGACATATGGCTTCCCTCCTCACCGTTGGAAAACTACGTTAAAGTCCCACGTGTGTATCATGAGCAATGGAGCAATGAGGAACAACGTGGAGCAGTCTGTCTGTGCAGCCTCTGCTCCACTTGGTCATCATGTTAGAGCATCAGTTAGGAGACACTTAAGACTACAAATGCTGGAGACCAGAGAAGACAGTCAATTGCTGGAAAAGCAATGCAGGTCAGGCAACATCCGAGCAGCAGGAGATTCAACGTTTTGGTCATAAGCAGTTCATCAGGAATCAGCATCAACTACCACATTCTGTCCCTGTGTAAGTGCATTCAGGAGGGAATGACCTACTCCTGTTCCTGCCTAAGTAGCTCAAGGGGATGAATGGCCTCCCATTGTTCCTGTGGAAGTGACGCAAGGGGCCGAATGGCCTCATCCTGTTGCCATGTAAGTGACTCAAGGGACTGACTGGCTTCTTCCTCGTCTGATTGGACAGTGCCAAGGGCTTGACTGGGTTACCCCTGCTTCCTGTTTGACAGCTCGATGTACTGACAAGTGTGATAATGCTGTAGCGTTAAGAGGTTATTTTGTCCCGATTTCTTTTCAGAGATTGAACGATAATTACCAATCTGGCTAGTTAAGACTACATGAGTAACAGCTAGGAAGACCTTGGGTTTATTTTAATGCAGACTGAATGGGCGTGGCCAGCTCTCACAGATTAGGATCTCTGGGTTTTGGTTTCTCAGTGACATCAGAAACTATTGGGGTTTCCACAGAGTTGGAAGCTTCAGTGACTATCTCCTGGCTGCAACCATCTCTGAAATTTCTCTTGATGCTGATTTTAATTCCTGGATTGGAGAAATGTTTCTGACATTCTGTGCCTGAATATTTCTTTTTGCCAAGGGCTGTGTTTATGGGAATTTTTACATTGGAACAGTTCATTAGTAATAGTACCTAGATCTATTATTTTATTAACTTGTCCAATAGAATTAAGTTATTCTAGATTCCTCTTTCTTTGGTTTCATTTTATCTTCCGTGTTTAAATAGATGGCGTTTTGCTTCACACTGAGTAGTTTGACCAGTCACATTGCATCTGGGACAGACACTTTACATTTCCTTTAAAATAAGAAAACATTACAATCTACACTTCCGCCTTCAAATATTTTCAAGGCGCTCTGGTGTAGCCCATCACACTAGACTCCTTCTCTTCCTGAGTAATCGTCTGGAGGCACTGAATGGGCTGTCCCTGTTCTTCTCCAATAGTGTCAATGGGTTGGATGACTTCCTCATATTCCTGTGAAACCAGTGTGAGGTGCTGAATGAATTCTTATTTTACTGTGGCAATGTGCAGTGCCAGGCAGTGCTGTTACATGAATGTTACAGACACTTTAACAGCACAAGCCTCAATGGAGTCTGGGTCTTGCTGCACATGGACACAGACCAGTTCAGGAGCTGACGGGGGGACAAAATGTTCTGAATTGTGGAATCTTCAGTGACCATCCCCACATCTGATCTTATGTTGCGGAGGGTGAAGGCGCAGAGACATTGATGAAGCAGCTGAAGATGTTTGCGAAGAGAACTCTACCCTAAGGATCTCCCACAGAGGTTACCCAGGACTGAGATGATGAACATCTTCCCTTGTGCCATGTTTGACTCCAAACACTGGAGAGTTTACTCTGATTCCCATTAAGTCCAGTTTTGTTCAGCTCCTTGATGTCAACAGAAGTCAATAGAAGCCTTGATATCAGGGCCAGTCATTATTACCCGACCCCTTGTGTCAATCTCTTTGATTCATATCAATAGGCCATGGTATAGGAGCAGCAAGAGTTTTCTTCAAACAGGTGGGATTGAATGTCAGGATTTCTCTTCTCAAGGGTGTTCAGGGAGCTAGATGACTGAAAGTATTTGAAGAGGAGGTCGATGGATATTGATCTGTCAGAGAGGTGAGGGCTATGAGGAATTGGGTATTAAAGAGGATTTCAGACCGAGAGCAGATCAGCCACGATCTAGTGAAGGGCAAGGCAGGCTTGGGGAGAGAACGACCTGCCCCTGTTTCTGATGTTCTCACAATCTGTTATTGGAAAGTTAGTGGGTGTTATTTTCATGAATGTTATGTTCTTGAATATTGCAGTGAGGAAGACCAGATGATTTTGTGAGCCATCTCTGGGTGAGGTATATGGGCTGAATTCACAGTGAATCTGGGTCTACAATATGACCAACAAATGAAGCACAAGTTGCAGAGAGGGGAAGCTCTGTAAAAAGAGATCAGAGGCCTCTTTCATACCCGTGCCTGGATTTTCCAATTACATTTCCCAAATCACTTCAAACCGTGTGTGACAGTCTTGAGGGACTGAGTGGTCTCCTCTGTTTCTGTGCACCAGGTTATAGGTGTAAGTAGCCTCCAACTGCTACTGTCTAGCAGGTTTTAGGGGCTGAATGGAACACAGAAACATGGGACTGAAGAGCAGGAGTGGGTCATTAGATACTTTGTGCCTTCTCCACCAGGTACTAAGATTGTGGCTGATCAGGTTGGGGTCTCAGCTGCACTTTCCTATCTGTATCCCATTTTGCATGAGTCACTTCTTTGTCAAATATTTAACTAATGCAGCTTTCAATCAATGTGAACATCGAAGTATGATAAACTTCCAGTGAAGAAAATTCCCACTTGAAAGGTCCCTTCAGAATTATTCGTCATCCTTCTTATAGAATCAGCGATTCATGCAGAACGGAAACAGACCCGTTTGTCTAATCTGTTCACTCCGATCAGATATCAAATCTGATCTAGTCCCATTTGCCAGCATTTGGCCAATATCCCTCCTCTTTCAGATTCGTTTTTAAATGTGCGATTGTAACCAACTTCAGCACTTCCTGTGACAGCACTTTCCGTACACACACCACTCTCTGTGTGAAACATTTCTCTTCAGGTCCCTTCTAAATCATTCGTCCTCTTGCCTTCAGCCTATGCTGTATTGTTCAGGACTCCCCTATCCTGGGGAGCAGAACATGGCTGTTCAGAATATCCATGCCCCTGCTGGTTTTATAAACCTCTATAATGTGATCCCTCAACCTCTGACACTCCGGGGGGGGGGGGGGGGGGGGGGGAAGCACCTAAACCTAATTAACCTCTCCCTAAAGCTCAAACTTCCAGTCCTGGAACATCCGTGTAAGTCGTTTCTGCAGACAACCGAGTTGTACGCAGTATTCTTAAAGTAGCCTCCCTAACATCCTGTACAGATGCAACATGCCACCACAACTCCTATACTCAATGCTTTGACTAAGGCAAATGTGCCAAATGTGTTCAGCACCATTCTGTCTACCTGCGACTCCACTTTCAAGGAACAATGTGTCTGCAGCCCTAGGTCCCTTTGTTTCACAACACTCCCCAATTAAGTGTATAATTCCTGCCCTGATTTGCCTTCCCAAAATGTAAGATCTCGTATATATCTAAATTAAACTTCATCTGTCACTCCTTGCCCCTTTATCCCATCTAATTGCGTTCTAGTTGTACTGCTCACAACAAATGTTAAATGTAACCAGGTTGGTGATATCGGCCTCAGACTGGGTCAGCGTCAGTTTTAGGAAAAAGTCAGGCTAGTTTCTTTAATCTGCTAAAACAACACGTTTATGATCCACAGCAATGTTACTCAAACTATGATGAAAAGATGGATGGCAAACTGTTTGTGTATTGCAATAAAACTTACTAACTATGGTCCTGATATTCACATCTAACTCCTTTTTATAAATGATGAAATGCAGTGAACTCAGTCCTGATTCTTACAGCACACTGCTGCTCACAAGCCTCCAGTCTGAAAAATACCCCTTTTCCTTCAAGCCAATTGTGACTAGCTTCTTCTGTATCCCATGTGAGCCAAACTTACTAATTTGTCTACCAATCAGAATGAAATACTAGCTATGAAGAGAGGCTGGGTAGGTTAGGTTTATTTTCACTAGAAAAGAGGACATTGAGGGGGAACCTGATTGAGGTTTTCAAAATCATGAAGGGTATAGGCAGGGTGGATGGAGACAAGCTTTTTCCCAGGGTGAAAAATTCAAAAACGAGAGATCGTGCTTTCAAGGTGAGAGGTGGAACGTTAAAGGGGGATACACACGGTAAGAACTTCACACAGAGGGTGGGCGTTTGGAACGCGTTGCTAGCAGAAGTGGTAGAGGCAGGCACTGTAGATTCATTTAAGATGCATCCGGACAGATGCATGAGGAGATGGGGAGCAGAAGGAGACAGATGCTGAGAAATTTACTGACAGATTTAGACACATTTGGACGGCTCAGGCTTGGACGGCGAAGGGCCTGTTCCAGGGCTGGAAATTTTCTTTGCTCTTTGTTCTTTAAATGAACATCTTGCTGAAGTCCAGATAGACAATGTCTATCAAACTGCCTTCAACAATCTTCTTTGTCACCTCTTCAAAAAATCAATCAAATTAATGAGACATGATTTCCCATGCAGAAAGATACGTTGTCTACCCCGATCAGCCCTTGCCTTCCCAAATGTATGTAAATGCTATCCCTCAGAATCCCCTCCAACAACTTACCCACCACTGACATCAGGCTCACCGGTCTATAGTTCCCTGGCTTTTTGGGCCATTGTTTCCTTTCTAGTCCCACTCCTCCACTGCTCACAAAAAATGTTAAATGTAACCAGGTTGGTGATGTGGCCGATGAAATCGGTGTCAGACTGGGTCAGGGTCAGTTTTAGGAACAAGTCAGGCTAGTTTCTTTAATCTGCTAAAACAACACGTTTATGATTCCGAGCAATGTTACTCAAACTATGATGGAAATATGAATGGCAAACTGTTTGGGTATTGCAAATATATAATCAATATTTCCCTTTCTAAACACACACACACACACACGCACACACACGCACGCACACACACACACACACACACACTCCTCTCTCTCTCTCTCTCTCTCTCTCTCTCTCTTTCTCTCTCTGCAATTGTAACTTGAAAGAACATTGTCCAGATATTATTGGAACTCATGACAAAGAAAATTGCAAGATTGTTCAAAACGTTAACCGGCTTCTGAAGATATTGTACTCACACAGCTGCTAGCAATGGGATTTCATCCTGGGAGAGCTGGATTTGGCTGAATTCCCTTTGTTTTAGGCAGTGAGGAGATTCCAGTGAATTCTGGTCAGGGATCACCCGAAGGGTAGCACGGTGTTTAGCACTGCTGCCTCACAGCACCAGGGACTTGGGTTCGATTCCAGCCTTGGGTGACTGTCTGTGTGGAGTTTGCACACTCTCCCCTTGTCTGTGTGAGCTTCTAAATGGATGATCGAGTTTCCTACCACAGCTCCAAATGTGTAGGTTCGGTGGATTGATCATGCTAAATTTTCTGTTGTGTTCAGGGATTTCTAGGTTAGATGCATTAGTCAGGATTAAATATAGGATTGGGAAGATTGGTATGGACTTGTTGGGCTGAAGGGCCTGTTTCAACACTGCAGGGATTCCATAAAAATAAGAATGGTAATGATGACTTTAGAGTTTTTTTTAGCTCGCACACATTGTTGAAATGAGGAATAATGAAGGAGAGAGAGTGCAATAGGCCGTTCCTTCTCAAGCAGATTACATTTTCCCCCTCTCTGAGCTGAATCATACAGGAATGTCATTCTCTCCCAAACTGGACCATGTGAGGTCTCCTTGTACATTGTCCAAACTATGTCTCCGTCACATTCCCTGTTCCATATAGGTGCATCATTGCTGCTAACATATACAGAGCCATACCCTCAGCAGAAAATGGTCTTGGTCGATTTGAAGATACGTTTATATGTCCCTGCATCATTAAAAAAATAAAAATGCCTAATTTATTCAGAATATCTGTGTTAAAATGAATGCATTTTTTAAAGAAATACAGAAATTGCTGGAAAAGCTCGGCAGGTCTGTCAGCATCCAGATGCCTTTTACATGCTGTAGTTGTACCAGCCTCCACCACTTCCTCTGGCAGCTCATTCCACACACACACCACTCTCTGTGTGAAAAAGTGCCCTTTTGGCCTCATCAAAACATTTCCCTACTCACTTTCCACCAATGCCCTCTAGTTTTGGAAGTCCCTAACCTGGGGAAAAAACCTGACTACTCAAACTATCCATGAGCATTCTGATTTTATAAACCTTTACTGCTAAGAAATGTGACTCCAATCAACACGAATGGCTGTACTTTCAATCATCCTGGGCCTAAATTCTGAAATGCAATACTGACACCTCTTCCTTCTCCAACAAGTCACAATTCTAAATCCATTTTAATCAATTTGTTCAAATGTGTCATGAGACACCTCTGTGGGCTTTACACCTAGACCTTTGTGCCCAGAAGTCGGGACACGAGGATCACTCAGCAATACCCATAAAGCTGTAACAGTATTCTCCTGTGTGTTTGTTCATCAGACTGTCCTGACATTCTGTGACATACCTCTGCAACAGGCAGGACATGAATCCAGGCCTTCTAGTCCAGGGCTAGGAACACTACCACACAAATTCAGGAATTGGAATAAAATCGAGAGCTCTGGATCAGAGACAGGGACACTACCCACGACAATTACCATACCCAGAATTTGGGTCATGTTTTAGTGCCCACGTTCAGCTTGGTGTGGATTTATTATAATCAGGTTACCATTACTGAATTACAAACAACACTTTGTATTATTAAACAAATGCAAGGTATTTGTCTCTACTGTTGAATATTGAGTGTACGTGCTGTGCTATCGAAATTAACTATGACTATCTTTAATTGTTATTATCTGTAGTCTGCAAGATTAAGGAAAGAAACCCTGCAGACACACTCTGCCCAATGAAGGGTCTGAAATAGATATTTATTACTGAACACCAGAGACGAAGGAAGAGCTTAATTTCTGACTCCGAAACACCATTCACTCTTACCCACCTCTAATGGCGACTGCCCTCTTCCTAAAACCATGAAATGATACCAAGCCGCTGATTATTGTCCAGCCTCTCCGCCCCACTGACTGTGTCTGCAATTTGTCCCTCCTCCCCCTAACCACACAAGGCAAACCAAGCTCAGAGTCTTTGTGAAACTCAAGGCCGGAGTGTGCAGGCATCCAGGAGAGGGATGAGCATTTTAAAATTGAAGGGGGAGGGTGAGGTGGCAGTAATATCACCCACTGGGCTGAGGGGTGGCAGATAGAGTTTAGTTTGGATTAATGCGAGGCATTGAATTTGGTAAATCAAACAAGAACAGGAGCTATACAATTAAAAGTAGAGCCTTTGGCAGTGTTGTAGAACAGAGATCAAGGCCGTCAGGTTTAATTCTTTAAAATGCGAATCTCATATAGATATTGTGGTTAAGAAGGTGTTTAACACACTTGTCTTCATAGGTCAGACCTTTGAATATTGGAATTGGGACGTCATGTTGTGGTTGTATAGGGTATTGTTGAGGCCCCTTCTGGAATACTGTGTCCAGTCTGGTCACCCTGCCCGCTCATTCCATAGACGAAAATGTATTGCTGGTTAAAGCGCAGCAGGTCAGGCAGCATCCTTTTGGGCTTATGCCCGAAACGTCGAATTTCCTGTCCTAAAAGGATGCTGGCTGACTTGCTGTGCTTTCACCAGCAACACATTTTCAGCTCTGATCTCCAGCATCTCACTTTTTCCTCGCTCATTCCATAGGCACACCACCTTCTGGGTGAAACAGCAGCCCCTTAGGTCACTTTTAAATGTTTCCTCTCTCACCTTAAGACCATGTCCTCTAGGTTTGGACTCCCTGTACCATAAGAAAATACTTTGACTCTTCAGTTTAATATTATTGACCTTGATATTATTAAGCTGGAGAGGGTTCAGAAGATATTAACCTGGATGTTGCTGAGAAAGGAGGGATTGAGCTAAAACGAGAGGCTGGGTAGGCTGGGACTTTTTTCACTGAAGAACATGAGATTAAGCAGTAACTTTACAGAGGTTTATAAAATAAGGAATGGTACAGATAAACTGAAGGGTTGCTGTCTTTTCCCTAGAGTTGGGGATTCAAAACTGAGGGATATTTTAAGGTGCGAGGAAAATGATTTACAAAAGTCATGAGAGGTAATTATGTTAGACAGAATCTGGCTTATGTGTGAAATGAACTTCCAGAGGAAGTGGTGAAAGCAGAGACAGTTACAACGTTTAAAGGACATTTTGATCAGTACATGGATGAGACATCAGTTTGGATGGTACTGTGAGCAGCTGCCCTCTCCCTCCCCCTCGCCCTCTCTGAATGAATCCCTGTTGGTTTTCACCCTTTGCCAATGCCTGTGCAGTGGCGTGTGGAGGCCAGCAGAGGGGGCATTGCATCACTTTAAGCACCACAGAGACTGCCAGACCTGCCCCACACATAGACACACAGATACACACACAGCAATTGTTAGGACACAACATTGAGCTCATCTGGTAATTTAAACTAAAAATAAAGGAATACTCAATTCGCCTCATAAATTGTTAAAATCTGAGTGACACAGAACTCCCAAATTCCACTGTTTAAATAAAAACATCTATTTATTTCTTAACTCTGAAAATGAGCATTTTAAATCAACTATTCACAACTCTGAGATCCCCTTTCTCTTAACTGCTTATTACCGATTCCAGCTCTATAGCAATATACTCTTTCTGGGTCTGCCATACTCTCATATCACAGGTGGTTGCAAGCTCTCAGTTCAGAACAGCATTCACTCTCTCTTAAAGGTACAGTATATGATTTCAACTTCATCATATCATACCCTGATAAATATAGATAAGTGGAACCTATCTGGATTTCTCTTGCTCTGTGGTTTGTCAATATTTCATCCACTCTGTCTCGTATGTGTCAGGATTTTTGTTGCTCCATTGACAGTATGTCTTTATTTGACACCATCCATGGGAATATATCAGTATTTCACTTGCTCACACTAGTGAGTGTCGCAGGATTTCAGTTGTTTCATGTGGATGGTTATGCTATGAAAATGTCAATGTTTGTAGATGGTACCAAACCACGTTGGTGTAGTGTTCAGGTTTATGGTAGATGGGGATCAGTGCAGAGCTGTGTGAGGTGATGCACTTTGGTAGGAAAGGCAAGGAAAGACAGTTTAAAACAGGCTGTACCATTATAAAGGGGCTGCAGGAGGAGAGGGCGCTGTGTCTATATGAGCACAGATTGTTGAAGATGTCAGGACAAGTGGGGAGAGCAGTAACTATCACAGATTAGTTTCAGAATCTGAGCTGTTTACAGGGGGAGGTGTAGGAGGGAGCCTCCGTGCTCCCTTCCTGGGAGGTGGTGGTGATGATGTGATGTGAGCTCACCCTCCTGCCCACCGAGACTGTGGGGATTCCATTTGTACCAGCTCGACACAAAAGGGAGATGGCATTAGAGCCACGGCTTCTAAGTTGTGCCTAGAGGAAACGGAACTGCCAGGGGGTTTAAAGTGAGAATTGTCCTTTAGTGAGCATTGCTCCTTACTCGGTCAGTGGGATGTGGATGTTTCAGAATCCCCACACAAGGTGTCCCGGTCCTCTCCAGCTCCTACCAGGGTCCTCCCCACATAGCGGGGGGGAGGGGGATGAGCAAACGGATATCGGGCACTGCACCACCCGGCTTGTCCCTTTCTGTCCGATTCCAGGCAGTTTCTCCTGGAATGGGAGAAAGGGAGGGAGGGAGGGTGGGACTGGGTGGCCCAGCTGTTAGTGCTGATGTAGGTGGGGGACATAGTGAGGTGACTGGAGGGAGTCAGTCCACAATGTTGAATCCATGCAGTGTTATTGGTGGTGGTGGGGCGGGGGGGGGGTGGGGTTTGGTAAAGTAGAGGGAAAAGAGAGAGAGACAGAAATGGGGGTGGAGAGGAAAGTGCTGCATGCCGCAGTGAGAGTGGTGAAGCATGAGCCTTGTTCAGGGGTCAGAGCTATAACAGATATACAGTGAGTGTGAGGGAGCAGAGAGAATACAGTGACCCTTATCCTGACAGAGCAGGGAAGGTTATTGATGCTTGTCCTGTATCGTTGGACACTTCTTCAGATCACAGATACTGCACGGATCTGGGTGGGGAGCTCAGACCATGGGGAGCTCAGACCTGGTGGTTTGGCTCCCTCTGGGAAGAGAATGGTCCCCCTCTGTACTAGCCCATCCACCAGGACCTCCATGCTCCTGTCGATAAACCGTAGTGTAATTGCCCCTTATCTGCCATGCTCAGGGTAAACTGTTCAGGGCAGCTCCTAATGGAGAAAGCTCAAACATGTGCCCATTGGCTTGTTAAAGATGACACCAGTGCCAGGGGTCACGGAATATCCAGGGGCATCTGGGCGATGGTGAGTACCTCCAGCCATGATGGGTGGGAGAATCAGGTTGGCATTGAATGAGAGGGACATTATGTGGTGCGTAGTTAATGAGATGAGTTCGATACGATAGCACCAGGGAACTAGCTCAGTCTCGTACAGATAATCACTCTGTCACACTCAAGGAAACTCAAAGATAAATTATTGTTAGAATCTAACCAATGAGTCATAGATTCTGTTGAAACTAATTCCAGTTACAAAAATGCAGAACGAATGCTCATCTGACCTCACACCAAGATCTTTTTTTCCATCTTTGCTGGGAAGCCTGGCTCATGTTACAGGATATTATCGAAGTGTCTACACTTCAGCATTCTGAAACCTGGGAACACATCCGTCCATGACACTGTCTCTCAGTCTCCCCCTCTCTGTCTATTTCCCAAACTCCTCCCATGTGGTGACATTTAAACTGATTCCCCCTGCCATCTCTCTCTGGCAGTGATGTTCACACCCACAGCACTCCCTTGTCATGGCACAATGGGATATGGAGCTGTAAATGGATAGGAGCTGCACATCCTGTGACTTCCAGCACGGGCTGCAAGTTTCCCCGCGCTCTGCATTGATCTAACATAGTGTTACAGATCAATGCACTGGGGTGGTGTACACAGCCCTACATGCTGGGGCGGTAACTGCTCCTGGTTTACAGATTAATTCATGGGTAATCACTGTCTCTGTGCTGGTCAGATTATCTGGTTAAGATTTATAGATAGTGCAGTACTGTGGTCAGTGCAGGTCCTGGTGATGGACAGATATGTAACCTATGCACAGTACATCATTTTGGTGGGGTGGGGAGGGGGGAAAGGTGATGGACAGGTCAAGGAGATCCCCGAAACATTCTGTCCCTGACATTCTATAACTGATACTCCCCGGAACGTTCTGTCCCTGACATTCTACAACTGACATTCCCCGGAAAGTTCTGTCCTTGACGTTCTATAACTGACATTCCCAATAACGTTCTGTCCCTGACATTCTATAACGACATTCCCCGGAACGTTCTGTCTCTGACATTGTTTGTGAACGGCCGGACGTCAGTGAATTGAACAAGTGATATGATCCCGAGGGAAGAGATCCCGTTCCAGGGAGAAGGAGACACTGTTCCGAAGGCCCCTCGGGCAGTTTAATTGGTGAATGCATTTTCCCTGTGTTTACATTTCTTCACGACACAGGATCGACCAAAGTTTAGACCAAAATACAGAAATTCCCAAACGCCGTTTGTCTTCAGGAAACTGGGATAGAATCCTTCTGGACAGCAACGTTTCCACCCTCTGTATTAGGAACTGGGAAGGAGTGACCTGTGTCTGCTCTCGAGTGATTGAGTGTCTGGGAATTTTCTAGAAACCATCTGTCCTTATGGATGTGTCTCTGTGTGTTTGGGGAGGGAGGGTTTCTTGTGGTTTATGTCAAATTTTTGTCAGTAATTCAGACCTTCCCATTTGTTATTCCCGCTCCAATTATTTTAATAAATACCTGAATACAGGGACACATTAGAAAATCTCACTGGGTCCCCGATCAAACGGGTCCCTTTGCCTCCAGGCTGATGGATAATGGGTTTGTTTTCCTTCCTCACAGTTAACGTAATGACCATCTACGTCCTGCTTTATAAAGATTGTGGATTATCTCCATGTGTCAGACGTTACCTGGAGGCCATGGCAGCAGCAGATCTCCTGGTCATTATCCTCGACCTGATCCTGAGACACATTCCCATTGTTTATCGGGAACAGTTTTATTTCCTGAATGACTCCATCCCCGTGTGTAATATCCACGCCGTCCTGCTTTATGCAGCCACTGACTGCTCTGTCTGGTTCACTGTCACTTTCACCTTTGATCGGTTTGTGGCCATTTGTTGCCAGAAGCTGCAAAGTAAATATTGCAGTGAGAAAACGGCGGCTGTGGTTCTGGGAGCAGTGACTGTGCTGAGCTGTTCAAAGAACATTTCCTGGTATTTTATGCTCACGGCTCGGTATTGGCTGATGAACATCCCCTGGTTTTGTGAGGTAACAGAGGCTGTTCAATTCTCCAGTGTCTGGGTCACAATCGAGTTCCTCCACCACATTCTAACCCCGTGTGTCCCATTTCTCCTGATTCTGTTGCTTAATGTTCTCACCGTCAGACACATTTTAGTGACCAGCAGAGCCCGCAGGAGACTCCGCGCTCACACCAATGGGGACGCTCAGTCTGACACAGAAATGAGAAACCGAAAAAAATCCATCATTTTACTGTTTGTGATCTCGGCCAATTTCATCCTGTTATGGTCAACATTAATGCTGTATTCTATATGGTACCGCATGATAGATATAATGTATTCCCCTGTGTATCTCCATCACTTTGTGAAGGAATTGGGCTTCATGCTGCAGCTCCTCAGTTGCTGCACAAACACCGCGATTTATGCCGTGACCCAGACTAAGTTCAGGCAGCAGCTGAAGAATGTGCTGAAATATCCCTTCACCCAAATCCATTCATCAATCAAATTCCCTCATTAATCAATCCATCCGGGATTTTCTCATTTCAGTTCAGTGTTTCAGCGATGGAGCAGCCTGTCGCTATGGTAACAGACTGAGGGTAGCGCTGGTTTGTCCCTCCTTATCCCACAGGGGGGTTACAGGGAAACATTTCAATGTTTCTCACAACCCAGGGGCCCGTGAGAACAGGCACCATCCCACTGACTGTATCCATCACTTCCATCTGTAACCAATAAAAATGCTGATTAAAGCGTGCCGAGCAGCAGAGTGACCGATGTTGTTGTGTGTCTTTGTGTTGGAGAAACTGAGCTTGAGAGACAGACTCAGCACCAAGTCCTGGTCCTCAGGGAAGGGGAGGGCACCGCACCCTGAGCTCAGGAGCTGGGTTTAACTTCCTCTGTCCCCCCGACTCCAACCTGGCCTCCCCATTACCTCTCCCCTACTCTTTCTCGTTAGTTTTCTCTCTCTCTCTGTCTCTCAGCACACCCTGTCTTTCTCAAACCTCTCCCTCATCCCCCCTCTCACACACACATCTCCCCAACTCCGGTTTCTCCACCTGCCTCCACCCTTCCCTCTACCCCCTCTCTCTCTCTCTCTCTCTCTCTCTCTCTCTCTCTCTCTCATGCCATCTCTGTCTCCCTCCCACAATTCCATCTCTAAGCCATTTTCCCCACCTCCCACATCTCACTCCCACCACCCACACGCAGCTTCAGCCCCAAACACCCCAGTCTCTGGGTCAGAGGGAGAGGGAAGGACCAGGGAGACTATGTCAGAGAGAGGGAGGGAGGGAAGGACAGGAGGGAGAGAGATTCAGTCAGAGGAAAAGAGAGGGAGGTGGGAACAGAGAGACACCGAAGGAGGTGGAGGACGAAAAGGGGAAGGGGGAGAGAGAGAGATAGAGAGAGAGAGAGAGAGCAATAGGGTGAGGGAGAAAGAGAGAGACACACACACACACGGGATGATACAATGAGAGAGAGGGGCGAGAGAGAGAGAGAGAGTGAGACTGAGAGAGGGGCAAGGGAGGGAGCAAGAGAGAGAAAGAGAGAGGGGCGACGAGAGAGAGAAAGGGGGCAAGAGAAATGGGGAGGCGAGAGAGAGAGAAAAAGACAGGGCAGAGAGCGAGAATCAGGGGGCGAGAGAGAAACAGGGGTAGGGAGGAGGAGGCAAGAGAAAGCGGGATGACTAGAGTGAGATAGAGGAGTGAAGAGAGAGAGATAGAGGTGCGAAGAAAGAGAGGGCGAGAGAGGGAGGTGAGGGAGAGGGAGAAGAGTGAGATGGTTAGAGAGAGGAAGGGCACAAATGAGAGAGGGGTGTGTGAGAGGGCGAGAGAGCGAGGGAGGGGCGAGAGAGAGGGAGGGAGGGGTTGAGAGAGAGGAAGTGTGAGAGGGAGGGAGAGGAGCGAGAGAGAGACAGGGAGGCGGTGGGCGAGAGAGAGAGAGGGAGTGGGCTGGGCGAGAGAAAGAGGGAGGGGCAAAAGAGAGAGTAAGGGAGGGGGAGAAAGATAGAGGGAATGGGCGAGAGAGAGAGGGAGGGGTGAAAGAGAGAGGGAGGGGTTCAAGAAAGAGATGGAGGGGGCGAGAGACAGAGAGAGAGGGAGGGAGGGGTCGAGAGAGAAAGAGGGAGAAGTCGAGAGAGAGAGAGGGATGGGCGAGAGGGAGAGGGGAAAGGGGGTGAGAGAGAGAGGGATGGGGCGAGGAGACAGAGGGAGGGGGCGAGAGAGAGAGGGAGGGAGTGAGAGAGAGAGGGAGGGGAGAGAGAGAGGGAGGGGGTCGAGAGAGAGGGAGGGTGCGAGAAAGAGAGTGAGGTAGAGAAGGTGCGAGAGATAGAGAGAGGGAGAGAGGGGGAGGTGACGAGAGAGAGAGAGGGAGGTGACGAGAGAGATAGAGGGAGGTGACGAGAGAGTAACATGGAGGGGGCGAGAGAGAGGGAGGGGCAAGAGAGAGAGAGAGGGAGGGGACGAGGGAGAAAGATGGAGGAGGTGAGAGAGAAAGGGAGGGGAGAAAGAGAGAGAGAGAGACGGGGGCGAGAGAGAGAGAAAGGTAGGGGGCGAGAGAGAGAGAAAGGGAGGGGGCGAGAGAGAGAGAAAGGGAGGGGGCGAGAGAGAGAGAGGGAGGGGGCGAAAGAGAGAGAGGGAGAGGAGGCGAGAGAGAGATAGGGAGGGGTCGAGAGAGAGACAGAGAGGGCGAGAGTGAGAGAGGGAGGGAAGAGGCAAGAGAGAGAGAGAGGGAGGGGTCCGAGAGAGAGGGAGGGGAGGCAAGAGAGAGAGAGGGAGGGAGCGAGAGACAGAGGGAGTGGGGCAAGAGAGAGGGACCTAGGGGGCGAGAGAGAGAGGGAGGTGGTGAGAGAGAGATGGAGGGGGCAAGGCACCGAGGGAGGGGGGCAAGAGAGAGGGACCGAGGGGGCGAGAGAGAGAGGGAGGGAGGGGGCGAGAGAGAGAGAGGGAGGGAGCGAGAGAGAGAGGGAGGGGGAGAGAGAGAGACAGAGGGAGGGGGCGAGAGAGATGCAGGGGGCGAGAGAGAGGGAGGGTGGCGAGAGAGAGAGTGGGGGGTGAGAGCGAGTGGGGAGGGGGCAAGAGAGAGAGAGAAAGAGGGGGTGAGAGAGAGAGAGGGAGGGAGCGAGAGAGAGAGGGAGGGGGGCGAGAGAGAGATATGGAGGAGTCGAGAGAGACAGAGAGGGCGAGAATGAGAGAGGAAGGGGGCGAGAGAGAGGGAGAGGGTGAGAGAGACAGGGACGGGGTTGAGAGAAAGAGACAGAGGGAGGGGACGAGAGAGATGCAGGGGCGAGAGAGAGGGAGGGTGGCGAGAGAGAGAGTGGGAGGTGAGAGCGAGTGGGGAGGGGGCAAGAGAGAGAGAGAAAGAGGGGGCGAGAGAGGTCGAGGGGCGAGAGAGGGAGGGAGAGCGAGAGAGAGAGAAAAGGGGGACCGAGAGAGAGAGGGAGATAGCGAGTGAGTGGGGGCGAGAGAGAGGGAAGGTGGGCAGAGAGAGAGTGGGAGGGGACGAGAGATGCAGTGGGAGGAGGCAAGAGAGAGTGGGAGGGTAGCGAGATAGAGAGAGGGTGGGGGCGAGAGTGAGGGAGAGGGCGAGAGAGACAGGGAGGGGGTTGAGAGAGAGAGACAGAGGGAGGGGGCGAGAGAGATGCAGGGGGCGAGAGAGAGGGAGGGTGGCGAGAGAGAGAGTGGGGGGTGAGAGCGAGTGGGGAGCGGGCAAGAGAGACCGAGAAAGAGGGGACGAGAGATAGAGAGGGAGGGAGCGAGAGAGAGAGGGAGGGGGCGAGAGAGAGATATGGAGGAGTCGAGAGAGACAGAGAGGGCGAGAATGAGAGAGGAAGGGGGCGAGAGAGAGGGAGAGGGCGAGAGAGATGGGAGGGGGTTGAGAGAGAGAGGGAGATAGCGAGTGAGTGGGGGCGAGAGAGAGGGAAGGTGGGCAGAGAGAGAGTGGGAGGGGACGAGAGATACGTTGGGAGGAGGCAAGAGAGAGAGGGAGGGTAGCGAGACAGAGAGAGGGAGGGGGCGAGAGAGAGACAGAGAGGGAAAGGGCGAGAGAGAGAGACAGACAGACAGAGGTAGGGGTGAGAGAGATGCAGGGGGCGAGAGAGAGGGAGGATGGCGAGAGAGAGAGTGGAGGGTGAGAGTGAGTGGGGAGGGGGCGAGAGAGAGAGAGAAAGTGTGGGCGAGAGAGAGAGAGAAAGAGGAGAGCGAGAGAGAGAGGGAGGTAGCGAGTGAGAGAGGGAGAGAAAGAGGGAAGGGGGCCAGAGAGAGAGTGGGAGGGGGTGAGAGAGACAGTGGGAGGGGGCAAGAGAGAGAGGGAGGGTGGGGAGATAGAGAGAGGGAGGGGCGTGAGGGGGGGACGAGAGATGGAGGGGCACAACAAAGAAGGAGAGGCACGAGGGACAGGGAGGGGACGAGAGACAGAGGGAGGGGGTGAGAGAGAGGGAGGGGCGAGAGAGAGAGAGGGAGTTGGGCGAGAGAGGTGGAGAGGGACGAGAGAGAGAGGGAGGGTGTGTGTGAGAGTGAGGGAGGGTGACGAGAGGGAGAGAAAGGGAGGGGGGAGTGAGAGAGAGGGAGAATGGTGAGAGACACAGAGGGAGGGGGTGTGTGAGAGAGATAGAGAGAGAGGGAATGGGACGAGAGAGAGGGAGTGGGACAAGAGAGAGGGGGAGGGGGCGAGAGAGAGGGGGAGGGGTCGAGAGGGAGTGCGAGGGGTTCAAAAGAGAGGGAGGGGACCGAGAGAGAAAGAGAGGGGGCGAGAGAGAGGGGGCGAGAGAGAGGGAAGGGGCAAGAGAGAGAGGGAGAGGGGCGAGAGATAGAGAGGGAGTGGGATGAGAGAGAGAGGGAGGGGGTGTGAGAGAGAGGGAGGATGGTGAGAGAGAAAGAGAAGGGGGTGAGGGAGAGTGCAAGGGGGCAAGAGGGAGGGTGGGAGGGGGCAAGAGAGAGGGAGGTGGGCAAGATAGAGAGAGGTAGGGGACGAGGGAGAGGGAGGGGACGAGAGAGAGAGGGAGGGGGTGAGAGAGAGGGAGGGGGCAAGAGAGAGAGGGACAGGGGCGAGAGATAGAGAGGGAGCGGGATGAGAGGGGGGTGTGAGAGAGAGGGAGGATGGTGAGAGAGTAGGGGGGGTAAGAGCGAGAGAGAGAGGTGTGTGAGGTAGAGGGAGGGGAACAAGAGAGAGAGGGAGGTGGACGACAGAGAGAGGGGGAGGGTGGGCAAGAGAGATAGCGGGAGGGGTCGAGAGGGAGGGCGAGGGGGAATAAAGAGAGGGAGGGGATGAGAGAGAGGGAGGGAAATGTGAGAGAGGGAGGGAGCGAGAGAGAGAGAGAGAGAGAGAGAGGAAAGGGGCGAGAGAGAGAAGGAGGTGGTCAGGAAAGAGACGGAGGAGGGGTGTGTGAGAGAGAGAGGGGGCGAGAGAGAAACGGAGGGGGTGAGAGAGAGAGGGAGGGAGGGGGCAAGATAGAGAGGGATGGGGGTCAGAGAGAGAGAGAGAGAGAGAGAGAGAAGGGGGATGCGACAGAGTGAGAGGGAGAGGTCGAGAGACAGACGGAGGGGGCGAGAGAGAGAGGGAGGGGTGCGAGAGAGTGATGGAGGGGGCGAGAGTGAGAGGGAGTGGGGTGAGAGAGAGAGGGGGAGGGGGCGAGAGAGACGCAGGGGTGTTAAGAGAGAGGGAGGGGGTGAGAGAGGGTGTGGGGGGCGAGAACGAGTGGGGTTGGGGGCGAGAGAGAGAAAGAGGGGCGAGAGAGGGAGGGGGCGAGAGAGAGGGGGCGAGAGGTGGGGCGAGAGAGAGGGAAGGGGGCGAGAGAGAGTGAGGGAGGGGCGAGAGAGAAAGACAAAGGCATGTCGAGAGCGAGTGAGAGGGGGCAAGAGAGATGGTGGGAGGGGGCAAGAGAGAGAGGGAGGGAGGGGGCGAGAGAGAGAGGGAGGGAGCGGGTGAGATAGAGAGAGGTAAGGGACGAGAGAGAGAGGGGGACGAGAGGCAGAGGGAGGGGAAGGAGAGAGAGAGGGAGGGGGCGTGAGAGAGGTGGGCATGAGAGAGAAGAACGGGGGCAAGATAAAGAAAGAGGGTGTGATAGAGAGAGAGGGAGGGGGCAAGAGAGAAAGAGGGAGGGAAGGGGCGAGAGAGAGATGGAGGGGGCGAGAGAGACAGGGAAGGGGGTGAGAGAGCGAGAGCGCGAGGGGCGAGAGAAACACAGGTGGGGAAAGAGAGAGAGGCGGGGTGTCAGAGAGAGAGTGGGGGGCGAGAGCGAGTGGTGGACGGGCGAGACAGAGAGAGAAAGAGGGGGCGAGAGAGAGAGGTAGGGGGCAAGAGAGAGGGGGCGAGAGTGAGAGAAAAAGGGGGAGCGAGAGAGAAAGGGACGAGAGAGAGGGAAGGGGGTGAGGGAGAGTGAGGGAGGGGTGAGAGAGAAAGAGAAAGGGGGGCGAGAGAGAATACGAGCGGGCTAGAGAGATGGTGGGAGGGGGCATAAGAGAGAAGGAGGGAGGGGGCGAGAGAGAGAGGTGGGGGGGTCGAGATAGAGAGAGGTAGGGGGCGAGAGAGAGATGGAGGGGGTTGTGAGAGAGAGAGAGAGGGAGGGTGCAAGAGAGAGGGGGAGTTGGGCGAGAGTGAGAGGGAGGGGAGGTGAGAGAGAGAGGAAGTGGGCACGAGACAGAGGGAGGTGGGCGAGAGAGATACAGATGGAGGGGGTGAAGGAGAGATTGAGGCATGTGAGAGAGAAAGGGAGGGGGCGAGACAGAGAGGGAGGAGAGAGGTGGGAGAGATTGGGAGGGGGCGACAGAGAGTGGGAAGGGGAAGCGAGAGAGAGGTATGGGGCATTAGAGAGAGGGGAGCGAAAGAGAGAAGGGAGAGGGGCGAGAGAGAGATGGAGGGGTCGAGAGGGAGAGGGAATTTGGCAGGAAAGAGAGGGAGGAGGGCGAGAGAGAGTGGGAGGGGGAAGAGAGAGAGAGGTAGGGGCAAGAAAGAGATGGCGAAGGTGAGAGATAGAGAGGGAGGGAGGGGGCAAGAAAGAGAGAGGAGGGGGCGACAGAGAGAGAAGGAGGCGAGGCGAGGGGGGAGAGAGACAGAGGGAGGGGGCGAGAGAGAGAGTGGGAGGGGCCCGAGGGAGAGAGAGGGAGGGGGCGAGAGAGAATGAGAAAGAGGAGGTGATAGAGAGAGTGCGAGGGGGACAATAGAGAGTGAGGGAGGGGGCGAGAGAGAGAGGAAGGGGGTGAGAGTGAGATGCTGGGCGTGAGAGAGAGGGAGAGAGGGTGAAAGAGAGAGAGAGAGGGAGGGGGCAAGAGAGAGAGAGAGAAAGAGAAGGAGGGGAGGCAAGAGAGAGAGAGGGAGTGGGCAAGAGACAGAGGGAGGGGGCGAGAGAGAGTGATGTAGGGGGCGAGGGAGAGATGGAGGGGAAGAGAGAGAGAGAGAGGGAGGGTGGCGGGAGAGAGAGGATGGGGGAGAGAGAGGAGAGGGGCGCGAGAGATTGGGAGGGGGCGAGAGAGTGAGGGGAAGAGAGAGAGAGGTACGGGGTGTGAGAGAGAGGGGAGCAAGAGAGAGGGGGAGCGGGGCGAGAGAGAAAGATAAAAGGGGCGAGAATGGGTGGGGGGGTGAGAGAGAGGGAGGAAGGGGGCGAGAGAGAGAGGGATCGAGAGATGGAGGGGGAAGGGGAGCGAGAGAGAGGGAGGGGGCGAGAGATAGAGGGAGGGGGCGAGAGAGTGAGAGAAATGGGCGTGTGAGAGAGAAAAAGGGTGAGAGAGAGAGGGTGGGTGAGAAAAAGAGAGAGGGGGCAAGAGAGAGTGGGGAAAGAGAGGTGTTGGGCGAGAGAGAGAGGGGGGTTGAGAGAGAGAGGGAGGGGGTGATAGAGAGAAAAAGGGAGGGGCGAAAGAGAGAGGGAGGGGGCGAGAAAGAGGGAGGTGAGCATGAGAGAGACTGAGTGGGGGGCGAGATAGAGGGGAGAGAGAGAGAGAGAGGGAGGGTCGAGAGAGAGGTGAGGGGCGAGAGAGAGAAGAGGGTGGGGGACGAGAGAGACAGAGGGAGGGAGCAAGAGAGAGAGGGAGGGGGCGAGAGAGAAAGATAAACGGGGCGAGAAAGAGTGGGAGGGGGTGAGAGAGAGGGAGGGATCGAGAGAGAGAGGGGGAAGGGGAGCGAGAGAGAGGGGGGCGAGTGATAGAGGGAGGGGGCGAGAGAGTGAGAGAAATGGGCGTGAGAGAGAGAGGAAAGGGGTGAGAGAGAGGGTGGGTGAGAAAAAGAGAGAGGGGGCAAGAGAGATGGGGAAAGAGAGGGGTTGGGCAAGAGAGAGAGGAGGATTGAGAGAGAGAGGGAGGGGCGATAGAAAGAGGGAGGGGCGAAAGAGAGAGGGAGGGGCCGAGAAAGAGGGAGGTGAGCATGAGAGAGACTGAGTGGGGGGCGAGAGAGAGGGGAGAGAGAGAGGAATGGGCGAGAGAGAGGTGAGGGGGCGAGAGAGAGAAGAGGGTGGGGACGAGAGAGACAGAGGGAGGGAGTGAGAGAGCGAGGGACGGGGCGAGAGAGAGAGGGAGGGGTGAGAGAGAGAGAGGGAGGGCAGGTGAGAGAGAGGGGGGGCGAGATAGAGGGAGGTGGGGAACAGAGATAGGGTGGGGGGCGAGAGAGAGAGAGGGAGGGGGCGAAAGAGCGAGAGGGAGGGGGCGAGAATGAGAAAGGGGGCATGAGAGAGTGTGAGCGGGACAAGAGAGACACAAGATGGGGAGAGAGAGAGAGGGAGGGGTCGAGAGCGGGGAGCGAGAGAGGGAGGAGGAGGGTGAGAGAGAGTGGGAGGGGGCGAGAGAGTGGGAGGGGGCGAGGGGGGCGAGAGAGAGAGGAAGGGGGCGAGAGAGAGGGAGAGAGGGTGGGGTGCGAGAGAGAGGGAGGGGACAAGATAGAGAAAGAGGGGGACAAGAGAGAGACGGAGGGGCGTGAGAGAGAGAGGGAGGGGCCGAGAGAGAGGGGGCGAGAGGGGCGGCGAGAGAGAGGGAAGGGGGCGAGAGAGAGTGAGGGAGGGGCGAGAGAGAAAGACAAAGGCATGTCGAGAGCGAGTGAGAGGGGGCAAGAGAGATGGTGGGAGGGGGCAAGAGAGAGAGGGAGGGAGGGGGCGAGAGAGAGTGGGAGGGAGCGGGTGAGATAGAGAGAGGTAAGGGACGAGAGAGGGGGGACGAGAGGCAGAGGGAGGGGAAGGAGAGAGAGAGAGAGGGAGGAGGCGTGAGAGAGGTGGGCATGAGAGAGAAGAACGGGGGCAAGATAGAGAGGGAGGGGTGTGATAGAGAGAGAGGGAGGGAGCAAGAGAGAAAGAGGGAGAGAAGGGGCGAGAGAGAGATGGAGGGGGCGAGAGAGACAGGGAAGGGGGTGAGAGAGCGAGAGAGCGAGCGGCAAGAGAGACACAGGTGGGGTAAGAGAGAGGCGGGGTGTCAGAGAGAGAGTGGGGGGCGAGAGCGAGTGGTGGACGAGCGAGACAGAGAGAGAAAGAGGGGGCGAGAGAGAGAGGTAGGGGGCAAGAGAGAGGGGGCGAGAGTGAGAGAAAAAGGGGGAGCGAGAGAGAAAGGGACGAGAGAGAGGGAAGGGGGTGAGGGAGAGTGAGGGAGGGGCGAGAGAGAAAGAGAAAGGGGGCGAGAGAGAATACGAGCGGGCTAGAGAGATGGTGGGGGGTGCATAAGAGAGAAGGAGGGAGGGGGCGAGAGAGAGAGGTGGGTGGGCGAGATAGAGAGAGGTAGGGGGCGAGAGAGAGGGGGACGAGAGACAGTGGGAGGGGCATGACAAAGAAGGAGGGGTACGAGGGAGAATGAGGGGACGAGAGAGAGAGGGAGGGGGCGAGAGAGGGGTGGGATGAGAGAGAGAGGGAGGATGTGTGAGAGGGAGAGAGGGAGGGGGACGAGAGAGGGGGAGCGGGCGAGAGAGAGAGGGAGGGGTCGAGAGGGAAGGGGAGTGGGGCAAACGAGAGAGAGCGGGCCGAGAGAGAGAGAGGGCGAGAGAGATTGGGAGGGGGAAGAGAGAGAGGTAGGGAGCGCGAGAGAGAGGGGCGAGAGGCGGTGTGAGAGAGAGAGGGAGGGGGCGAGAGAGAGATGGAGGGGGTGTGTGTGAGAGAGAGAGAGAGGGAGGGTGCAAGAGAGAGGGGGTGTGGGGCGAGAGTGAGAGGGAGGGGAGGTGAGAGAGAGAGGAATTGGGCAAGAGACAGAGGGAGGTGGGCGAGAGAGAGTGGGGGGGCGGAAGAGAGAGAGATGTAGGGGCAAGAGAGAGATGGAGAAGGTGAGAGATAGAGAGGGAGGGAGGGGAAAAGAAAGAGAGAGGAGGGGGCGACAGAAAGAGAAGGAGGCGAGGCGAGGGGGGAGAGAGACAGAGGGAGGGGGCGAGAGAGAGAGTGGGAGGGGCGCGAGGGAGAGAGAGGGAGGGGGCGAGAGAGAATGAGAAAGAGGAGGTGATAGAGAGAGTGCGAGGGGGACAATAGAGAGTGAGGGAGGGGGCGAGAGAGAGAGGAAGGGGGTGAGAGTGAGATGCTGGGCGTGAGAGAGAGGGAGGGAGGGTGAAAGAGAGAGAGAGAGGGAGTGGGCAAGAGACAGAGGGAGGGGGCGAGAGAGAGTGATGGAGGCGGCGAGGGAGAGATGGAGGGGTGCGAGAGAGAGAGAGGGAGGGTGGCGGGAGAGAGAGGATGTGCGGGAGAGAGATAGAAAGGAGAGGGGCGCGAGAGATTGGGAGGGGGCGAGAGAGTGAGGGGAAGAGAGAGAGAGGTACGGGGTTTGAGAGAGAGGGGAGCAAGAGAGAGGGGGGAGCGGGGCGAGAGAGAAAGATAAAGGGGGCGAGAATGGGTGGGATGGGGTGAGAGAGAGGGACGAAGGGGGCGAGAGAGAGAGTGATCGAGAGATGGAGGGGGAAGGGAAGCGAGAGAGAGGGAGGGGGCGAGAGATAGAGGGAGTGGGCGAGAGAGTGAGAGAAATGGGCGTGAGTGAGAGCAAAGGGGTGAGAGAGAGAGGGTGGGTGAGAAAAAGAGAGAGGGGGCAAGAGAGAGGGGGGAAAGAGAGGGGTTGGGCGAGAGAGAGAGGGGGCTTGAGAGAGAGAGGGAGGGGGTGATAGAGAGAAAGAGGGAGGGGCGAAAGAGAGAGGGAGGGGGCGAGAAAGAGGGAGGTGAGCATGAGAGAGACTGAGTGGGGTTCGAGAGAGAGGGGAGCGAGAGAGAGGGAGGGGCGAGAGAGAGGTGAGGGGGCGAGAGAGAGAAGAGGGTGGGGGATGAGAGAGACAGAGGGAGGGAGCAAGAGAGAGAGGGAGGGGGCGAGAGAGAAAGATAAAGGGGGCGAGAAAGAGTGGGAGGGGGTGAGAGAAAGGGAGGGATCGAGAGAGGAGGAAGGGGAGCGAGCGAGGGGGGGCGAGTGATAGAGGGAGGGGGCGAGAGAGTGAGAGAAATGGGCGTGAGAGAGAGAGGAAAGGGGTGAGAGAGAGGGTGGGTGAGAAAAAGGGAGAGGGGGCAAGAGAGATGGGGAAAGAGAGGGGTTGGGCAAGAGAGAGAGGGGGGTTGAGAGAGAGAGGGAGGGGGCGATAGAAAGAGGGAGGGGCGAAAGAGAGAGGGAGGGGGCGAGAAAGAGGGAGGTGAGCATGAGAGAGACTGAGTGGGGGCGAGAGAGAGGGGAGTGAGAGAGAGAGAGAGAGGGAGGGGCGAGAGAGAGGTGAGGGGGCGAGAGAGAGAAGAGGGTGGGGGACGAGAGAGACAGAGGGAGGGAGTGAGAGAGAGAGGGAGGGGGCGAGAGAGAGAGGGAGGGGGTGAGAGAGAAGAGGGAGGGCAGGTGAGAGAGAGGGAGGGGGCGAGATAGATGGAGGTGGGCGACAGAGGTAGGGTGGGGGGGCGAGAGAGGGAGAGGGAGGGGGCGAAAGAGCGAGAGGGAGGGGTCGAGAAAGAGAAAGGGGGCGTGAGAGAGTGTGAGCGGGACAAGAGAGACACAAGATGGGGAGAGAGAGAGTGAGGGAAAGAGCGAGAGAGAGGGAGGGGTCGAGAGCGGGGAGCGAGAGAGGGGGGAGGAGGGTGAGAGAGAGTGGGAGGGGGCGAGAGAGTGGGAGGGGGCGAGGGTGGCGACAGAGAGAGGATGGGGGCGAGAGAGAGGGAGAGAGGGTGGGGTGCGAGAGAGAGAGAGGGGCAAGATAGAGAAAGAGAGGGACAAGAGAGAGACGGAGGGGCGTGAAAGAGAGAGGGAGGGGTTGGCGATAGAAAAGAGAAATGTCGGCGAGAGAAAATGGGAGAGGGGCGTGAGAGAGGGAGCAGGGCGAGAGAAAGAGAGAGGGAGGGGTGAGAGAGAGAGAGAGAGAAAGGGGGCGCGAGAGAGAGAGACGGAGTTGGCGAGAGAGAGAGAAGGAGGGTGTGAGAGAGAGGGTGGGTGGGGACGAGAGAGAGGGAAGGGGGTGAGAGAGAGAGGGAGGGTGCGAGAGAGAGAGAGAGAGAGATGACGAGAGAGAGGGAGGGACGTGAGAGAGAGGGGAGGGGGTGAGAGAGAGAGGGACGGGGCGAGAGAGAGAGATTGAGGGAGGCGAGAGAGAGGGAGTGGGAAGAGGGAGTGAGGGAGACGAGAGAGAGGGAGGGGTTGAGAGAGAGAGGGAGAGGGGTGAGAGAGAGAGGGAGTGGGTTTGAGTGAGAGAGGGAAGGGAGAAGAGAGAGGGAGATGAAGGGGGGCCAGAGAGAGAGGGAGGGGAACGAGAGAGAGAGGGAGGGGGCGAGAGAGAGAAAGGGGGTGAGAGAAAGATGGAGCGGGTGAGAGAGAGAGAGGGAGGGGGACGAGACAGAGAGGGTGATGGACGAAAGAGAGATGGTGGAGGGTGAGAGAGAAGGTGTTGAGAGAGGGAGAGGGAGGGGGTGAGAGAGAGGGCGAGGGGATGAGAGAGAGGGAGGTGGTGAGAGAGAGGGAGTGGGACGAGAGAAAGAGAAGGAAGGGAACGAGAGATAGAGGGAGGGGGCTAGAGAGAGAGATAGGGAGGGGGGCGAGAGAGAGAGGCAGGGGACGAGAGATAGAAGGAGGGTGATGAGAGAGTGGGAGGGGGATGAGAGAGGGAGCGGGTTGAGTGAGAGACAGGGAGGGGGTAAGAGAGGGAGGGATGGGGCGAGAGAGAGAAAAATGGGTGAGAGAAAGAGGGAGGGGGTAAGAGAGAGAGGGAGGGGGACGAGAGAGAGGGAGGTGGACGAAAGAGAGATGGTGGGGGTGAGAGAGAGGGTGTTGAGAGAGAGAGAGGGAGGGAGCGAGAGAGAGGGAGGGGGGGGCGAGAGAGAGAGAGCGAGGGGGTGAGAGAGAGAGGGAGTGGGACGAGAGAGAGAAAGAAGGGGATGAGATAGAGAGAGGGATGGGGCGAAAGAGAGAGATAGGGAGGGGTCGAGAGAGAGAGGGAGGGGGACGAGAGAGTGAGGGCGGGGGCGAGAGAGAGAGGGGTTAAGAGGGAGAGGGCGAGTGAGAGAGGAAGGGGCCGTGTGAGAGAGAGAGAGGGGGAGAGAGAGAGAGGGAGGGGGCGAGAGAGAGAGAGAGAGAGGGAGGGGTGCCAACGAGAGAGGGAGAAGTGGTGGGAGTGAGAGGGTGGGGGGCAAGAGAGAGAGGGGTTGCGAGAGTGAGAGAGGGAGGGGGCGAGAGAGCGGGAGAGGGAGAGAGATAGAGGGAGGGGGTGATAGAGAGAGGGGGCGAGAGAGAGAGGGGGGAGGATGCGAGAGATAGAGATGGAGTGAGGCGAGATAGAGAGGGGAAGGGGCAAGAGAGGGGGAGGGGTGTGAGATGGGGGCGAGAGAGAGGGAAGGGATGAGAGAGAGGGAGAAAGGGGTGGCGAGAGAAAATGGGAGGGGGCGTGTGAGAGGGAGGGGGGCGAGAGAGAGAAATTGGGTGCAAGAGAGAGATGGAGGGTGGCGAGAGAGAGAGAGAGAGAGAGAGAGAGAGAGGGAGGGTGCAATAGAGAGCGTGGGAGGCAGCAAGAGGGAGGGAGGGGGAGAGAGAGAGTGAGGGGAGCGAGAGATAGGTAGAGGTGGCGAGAGAGAGGGAGGCGGCGAGAATGAGAGGGAGGGGGCGAGAGAGAGAGAGGGAGGGAGGAGAGAGAGGGGTGAGAGAGAGAGTGAGGGAACGAGAGACAGGGAGGGAGCGAGAGATAGGTAGAGGTGGCGAGAGAGAGGGAGGGGGCGAGAGAGAGAGAGGGAGCGGGTTGAGATGGGGGGGTCAAGAAAGGGAGGGAGGGGGCGAGAGAGAGATAGAGGGGTGAGAGACAGAGGGAGGAAGGCAAGAGAGAGAGATGGAGGGAGGGCGAGAGAGAGAGAGGGAGGGTGGGCGAGTGAGAGAGAGGCTGGCGGGCGAAAGAGAGAGAAGGAGGTGCCGAGAGAGAGTGAGGGGGACGAGAGAGAGAGGGAGGGGGCGAGAGAGAAAGAGGGAGGGGGAATGTGAGAGAGAGAGGTGAGGGTGAGAGAGTAAGAGGGAGCGGTTTGAGAGAGAGAGAGACAGGGAGGGGGCGAGAGAGTGAGGGAGTGGGCGAGAGAGATAAAGAGGGGTGACAGAGAGAGAGAGGGGGGTGACAGAGAGATGGAGGTGGGGCGAGAGAGAGATGGAGGGCGGGCGAGAGAGAGAGGAGGGGCGAGAGAGAAAGAGAAAGGGGGTGAGACAGAGAGGGTGGGGCAAGAGAGAGGTAGGGGCGAGAGACAGAGAGAGGGGGTGAGAGATAGAGGGAGGGGGATGAGAGACAGAGGGAAGAGGATGAGAGAGAGAATGTGAGGGAGGGCGAGAGAGAGAGGGGGATGAGAGAGAGATGGAGTTGGTGAGACAGAGAGAGGGTGTTAAGTGAAAAAGAGGGAGGGGAGTGAGAGAGAGGGAGGGGCATGAGAGTGGGAGGGAGGGGGATGAGAGAGAGGGAGGGGCGAGAGAGAGAGAGATAGAGATAGGGAGGGAGGCGAGAGAGAGGGAGGGTTCTGAGAGAGGGGGGCGGGGGCGAGAGAGAGAGGGGGGGTGAGAGAGAGAGGGAGAGGCCAAGTGAGAGAGAGAGGGGGCGAGAGAGAGAGAGAGGGAGGTGGCGAGAGAGAGGTGAAGGGTGCGAGAGTGAGGGAGAGGTGCGGGCGAGAGTGAGGGAGGGGTGCGGGCGAGAGAGGGAGGGGTGGGAGAGAGAGAGGGAGGGGGGCAAGAGAGGGAGGGGTGTGAGAGAGAGAGAGGCGAGGGAGAGAAAGAGGGAGGGGACGAGAGAGAGAATGGGAGGGTGAGCGAGAGAGAGGGAGGAGGATGAGAGAGAGAGAGGGGAGGACGAGGGAAAGGTGGGTCGAGAGAGTAAGGGGATAATAGAGAGGGGGGTGTGAGAGAGAGAGAGAGGGAAGACGCGAGAGAGAGAGGGGGAGAGGGGGCTAGATAGAGAGGGGAAGGGGCGTGAGAGACAGTGGGAGTGGGGTGATATAGGGCGCTGAGAGCGAGGGAGCAGGGCGAGAGAGAGAGGGAGGGGGCGAGAGAGAGAGAGGGAGGGGTGAGAGAGAGGGAGAGGGACGAGAGAGAGGGAGGGAAGCGAGAGAGAGAGAAAGAGTGACGGGGTGAGAGAGAGGGAGTGGGACGAGATAGAGGGAGCGGGGCGAGAGAGAGGTGGTGTGAGAGAGAAGAGAGGGTGAGAGATAGAGGGAGGGGGCGTGAGACTGATGGAGGGGGGTGAGAGAGAGAGGGAGGGGCGAGAGAGACAGATAGGGAGGGGGAGAGCGAAAGAGAAAGGGGAGGCGAGAGACAGTGCGAGGGGGGTGAGAGACAGTGAGGGAGGGGGCGAGAGAGAGAGGGAGGGGGTCGAGGGAGAGAGAGGGAGGATGGGGCGAGAGAGAGAGGGGCGAGAGAGAGAGGGAGGGTGCAGGAGAGAGAAGGAGGGGGTGAGAGAGAGAGGGAAGTGGGCGAAAGAGAGAAGGAGGAGGCGAGAGTGAGACGGAGGGGGCGAGAGAGGGAGACAGAGTAAGAGGGACGAGAAAGAGAGAGTGAAGGGGCGAGAGAGACAGGAGGGGACGAGAGAGAGGGAGGTGGGCAAGAGAGAGGGAGGGGTGCAAGAGAGAGGGAGGGGGCGAAAGTGAGACGGAGGAGTTGAGAGAGAGAGACAGAGGGGGCGAGAGAGCAAAAGGGGTAGCGAGAGAGAGAAGGAGGGGTGTGAGAGAGAGAGGGAGGGAGGGGGTAGAGAGAGAGTGTGGGGGTGAGAGAGAGAGGGGAGGGGGTGAGAGAGAGATAGAGGGAGGGGGCGAGAAAGAGAGAGGGAGGGGGCGAGAGAGAGGGAGGAGGGCAAGAGAGAGAGGGAGGGGTGGGAGAGAGAGGGAGGGGAGCGAGAGTGAGACGGAGGGGGCGAGAGAGAGACAGAGGGGGCGAGAGAGAGAGAAAGGGGTGGCGCGAGAGAGGGAGGGGTGCAGACGGGGGGTATTGAGAGAGTGTGTGGGCGTGAGAGGGAGAGAGGGGGTGAGAGAGGGGGGCGAGAGAGAGGGAGGGGTGAGACAGAGAGGTGGCGAGAGAGGGAGAGGGAGAGGTTCGAGAGAGAAAGAGAGGGAGTGGTTATGGGAGAAAGGAGGGCGAGTGAGACGAGGGTGAGTACGAGGAGGGAAACTGCCAGAGAGAACCAGAAGGAGAGCAAGAGACTCAGAGAGATGAACAAAGGGGATGAGCTAGAGAACGCGTGAGAGAGACAGCAAAAGAATGAGGCAGCAAGAGAGAGAGAGTTGCCAGAGAGACAGAGAGAGGGGGCAAGAGAGAGAGAGTGAGAGACAGCGAAAGAATGAGCACGAGAGAGATAGATGGTCGAGAGAGACAGAGAGAGGATTGGTTGAGAGAGAGAGAAGGGTGCAGGATAGAGAGAGAGAGGGCTACAGAGAAAGAGGGGGAGAGTGAGAGTGAGAGAGAGAGGCCGCGAGAGAGAGAGGGTGCAAGAGAGAAGGGATAGCGAGATGGGGCGAGCGAGAGGTAGAGCAATGAGAGATGGGCAAAAGAGAGAGAGAGAAGGCGGGAGACAGTGGGAAGGCCCAGCGAAGCAGAGACAGAGGGGTGAAAGAGGAAGAGAGGATGCAAGAGCGATGAGGCAAGAGCGAATGATGGAGAGAGGGGTCGAGAGAGAGGGGGATAGAGTGCGGAGAGAAAGAGAGGAGCGAGACGGAGAGACAGACAGAGAGAGAGAGAGGTGTCCTGATTGAGAGAGGGAGAGATTGACTGAGAGTGAGTGAGAGCGAGAGAACGAGCTAGAGAGAACAAGAGAAAGAGGGAGAGAGTTGCAAGAAAGAGGGAATGTGGGGGCAAATACGAGAGTGAGATAGTGAGGGAATGAGAGAAGGAGAGAGGGTGTGGAAAGAGGGTGAGGGAGAGAGTGATCGAGAAAGAGCAAGGGAGGGGTTAGAGGGGGCAAAAGAGAGAGCGAGAGCGAGTGAGAGGAGCGAGAGGGAGAGGTGATAGAGAGAAGGATAGAATGAGAGTGAGAGAGGTTAGCGATGGTGACTGGGGAACAAAGAAAGAGATATATATATAGAGAGGGGCAAAAGTGGGTGTAAGTGAGAGAGAGAGCCGCGCGCAAAAGAGAGAGAGGCAAGAGAGGGCGATAGTGATTGGGGAGAGAGAGGAGAGAAAGGGGGAGTGAGAGGGGGGAGAAAGGAGAGTGAGAGAGAGAAGGAGTGAGAGAGAGAGATGGGGAGTGCGAGAGGGCGAGAGAAAGAGGGGGCGAGTGACAGACAGAGGGATGAGAGACAGAGGGGCGTGAGAGAGGGAGGGAGGGCTGAGAGAGAGAGAGCACGAGCAAGAGAAAGAGTGAGAGAAAGCTGCAAGAAAGAGCAAGAGAGGGGGGGCTGAGACGAGAGAGAGAGAGAGAGAAAGGAAAGAGCGAGATTGGCAGAGTGGGAGCATGGAAGCATGGGAGCGTGGGAACGAGGGAGTGAGGGTGGGAGGGGAGGAGAGGCGGGGAGAGAGTTGGGGAGAGACAGAAGGAAAATGCTGGCTGTGTCATTTCATCGTCTGTGAAACACATTAAGTCCAGCGAAGTCCCTCATCCTGATAATGTTCTGGTCAGGACTCCATTCATTAATTTGCTGCCAGGTTCTGATAAATAACCAAAAACACAACAGGAGTTGCACTTACAGACAATAAGGGAGCGACGGTTACATCAACATCAGAACACGAGGAGGCTATTTAGCTTCTTGAGCGTATTCCACCATTCACCTAAACTATGGTAATTTTCATTATCATGACAAATCCCTGTCTTTGTCCCATAATCCTTCAGCATTTTCATTCAAAATCTACCAATCTCAGATTTAAAATTTGCAAATAATTTCCAATCAATCGCTGTTTGTGGACATTTATCAAACTTTATCCATTTCTGTGTATAAAAGTGTTCCCTGTTATCACACCTCAATGTTGTGACTCTAACACTTCATCTGTTTCATCTTTCTTCTTAAGTTAAGCTTTGGAATCCAAGTATCACTTCAGTTAATCTACACTGCACTTTCACTCAGAGGGATACTCTCCTTCAGCCATGGTGCCCAGCCCTGACAGTTTGGTCTAACTAGGTTCGGATTTGCTGAAGCATGACTTCTAATCCTTCGGTATATCATCTTCTGCAGAGATCAATGTCAACATTCCATCGGCTCCTTGATCACTTTTCTGAACCTGTTTGTGGCATTTTCATAAACTATACAGCTGGACCAATCCCATGAAGTTTCTTTGGAGTCCACACTCTCTCTATTTTCACAATCAAGAAATATTCTATTTTGATCCAACCTCTCACTTGCCGATACAAACCCATCTGTCGTTGTTTTTTTTTTCATTTACTGAATCTACCAAAATTGCTTTCTAATGCAGTGCTTCCATCTACCTACACTTGGAATCGCTGTAATCTGCAGAGTGGCCCCAACTTTAGAATGTGGCTTTCCTTTCATTATGAATAGCGAATAATTAGGGCTCCAACATGGATCCGTGCAGGATATCACCAAACATATCCTTCCAATTAGAATACCTCTTATTATCTGCACAAAAGTCTCTTGTTCAAATCAAATTCCTCTGCAAAGACATCTTTTGCATCTTATTACCTTTAATGGACAGTAGAATAGTGTAAATTCAGGGACATTCTTCGCAATAAAATTTGCCTCGTGTTTATCTGATTGGGGGAGCAAGGAATCCCAGTAAATATTAATCTTTGTCTTCACTACATGGTAACTCCATCACAAAGATTAACAATGTGAAGTATTTATTCTCCTTCATGATTTATAAACTCTGGCCACATTGTTACCGAGTGGTACTCGCTTTTTCTTTCAAAAACAGAGGCCCTGCCCAACTGTTGGCTCACACTCGTTACACCATGTGGTCCTCATCCTCTCCATCTGAATTTCATGGCAAGATACCTCGAACATGGAGAGGAGCAAATATTCCAAGCACTGGGATCCCACTAATTGGTACCACCACGCACCTTAATCCATAGGAGAAGCCGATTGGTCCCGCATTATGTCCTCATCTGAATCATCCTGTTGGCTGTGTTTTTTCCCCTTATTAAAGTGATGATGGCTCTCTGATGGCAGAAGGGAATGGAAGGATTTCTCTTCAATCCCATCTTTAGTTATTGGCTCGCCAAACTTATGGGAGTACTCAGTGGCAACAGAAGCAGAGTCTGGAGAGACAATAAATGGTTGACATTGTTCCTTGTTATTTTCCATTGCTCACTGAAAGGTTTAGAACTTGAACTTGAAGTTAAGGGCTGAGCTAGAATCCTTGGATTAATTATCTGCTCAAGGAGCAGAGTGGGGTTACAATTATTGATTCAACACAACTTTGATATTGAATCACACTTTGTTTAAGTTTTCTTATTCACAACCACAGATCCGGGGAAACACAAGGAACTTGGATTGAATAGCTTAAGCACATGACTGAATAAAGGAATCTTGAAATAAATCAGTGCAAGACATGTGCCTATTTGACCCACATATACTGTGGGTAGGGAAGGAGTGCTAACGTAGCAAAAGATTTGATTGATTTGAATATTTTAACTGAAGAGACACGTTTCCCTGCTTAAGTCATGAGATCAGTGGAAGTACAAAACATCATTTCTGGTTAAAGAATTCACCTTTCTCACCAGGTAATGAAGGCACACTGTCTCTGCGGATCGAGTCGTTGGCCACTGTTTGAACAATAGCTCCTCAGTAGAGCTATTTCCCTTTTGTGTGGCCAGAGATTCTGCTTTTCTCCAAGAATGGTAAGGGTGAGCTGTCTGCTGCCGCTGCTGCTCCTATAGAAATATCACAGAACAACACAGATGCATAGTTTCAGGACACAAAAACAGGTTCCCAGTATTTGTGATTTGCACAGGCTTCCTTCTCAACCTGAACCCATCAACATAGTTTTCTTCGATTTCTTGTATTCAAAGCTCATCCTTGAATTCATCTGTTATTTGATTCAATTATTCCTGATGAAGTAAGTTCTATATTCAAACCCCTTTTTGGTAAAGACTTTGTCGCCCTCTGCAAATTCCCGGTTAGATTTAATAGTGACTACAATTATATCCCCAGATCTAGTGGATTCTGTCATTCACAAGCAGAAACATCTTTTCCATGTCTAGCCGATCAAACGTGACTGGACCATGTCACTCTTTTTCAATGAGATAAGACTGTCCAATCTTACTTGATGAATTCAAATTCAGTTTGGATATAATTCCAGTAACTATTCTTTATCTTCCCTACTCCCTCTACATCCATATTACAAGATGAAGCTCGGAACTATTTGCAGTGCTCCAAGGGTGATCTGTCCATTGTTCTACATACATCGAACACATTTCCATTCTGTCGGCCCTGAAATAAACCCATGATCTACTTTTCTATCTAACCTCACAAACCGGTGCCATTTGCTGACAGTGACTCATTCCTATCTCCAGATCCCTCTGCCCTATTTAAGGACATATTTCCAAAGAGGAAGTGGTCTCTTTATTCTTTTGACCACAGTGTACTACCTCACACATGGGTGGAGGTTAATCTTCCACAGCTTTGACTGCAATATTCCCTTCACCAAATCTTCCCATCAGTAAGTATTCCTGAAAACAAAACTCCAATATATTAATGTACTTAATCTCGTCAACTATTTCTTATTTGAAAAGCACTAACTGTCCAGCTCAGTTTTGAACAAACATCCTCTGCCACAGTTATTAAAATGTCACAAGCTGAACTAAAACCACTAATTGCATTCATATGCATTGGAGACCGAGAATGAGAGGTGGTGTCTTTGAGGGTCCATAAAATGGTCAAGGGATTGACCAAGTAGAGGCAGAGAAGATGATTCAATCTACAATGAGTCGTCACAAGTTTACAATAAAGGGAAAGTTGGAGGAATTGCTTCTCTCAGAGGATGGTGAATCTGGAGAGTTCACTACCTCAGAACACTGTGGATTCTGGAACATTAAGTAAATTTAAATAAGAGACACACAGATTTTTAATTAGTAATGGATTGAAGAGTTAAGGAGGGCTGGCAGGTAAGTGGTGTTCAGGCCAAGATGAGATCCACCATGACTGTATCAAATGGCAGAGCAGGTCCAAGGGGCTGGATTAATAATCCTGCTCCTAATTCTGATGCTCTTATGTTCTTATTTCAAAAGGACGAAGCAAGAGGAATGGACTAATACACGGTATTTAATAAACATGGTGTTGGAAAGACTGTGGTGAGAGTCTGTTTGATTTGGTGAGGTGAACCACATTATCTCTACAGTTGTGTCAGCAGACCAGCTGGGCCCAGCACAGAGAAAAGACCGTGATGTCTCCTTTGCAGCATCTTTCCCCACCTATCCATTTCTAGCCACTACCTTATTCCCTCCTCCCTAGCTTTCATCCTGAAACTCCTTCACCAAAAACCTTGCAGCCTCTTTCTTCAAACCCACCATCACCGAGTCCCCCACCAGCAACATCCTGGGGGTTTACTATTGACTAGAAATTGAAGTGGACTAGCCATATAACTACTGTAAGTAAACCACCCCCCGAATCTCTGAAGCCTGTCCACCAACTACAAGACACAACTCCGGAGAGCAATATAATATTCACTACTTGGCTGGGTTTGGGTGCAGCTCCAAGAACACTCAAGACGCTTGACAGCTTCATGAAAAAGCAGACGGCTTGATTGGCTCTCAAATTCAGTCTCTTCTCCCCTGATGCTCAGAGCAGCACTATGTACTATCTACAAGATACATTAGATCAATTCATGCCACTTCAATAGCATTTTCCAAACCTATGACCAATACCAACTAAAAGGAAAAGGGAAGCAGATTCATGGGGACACCACCTGCAGATTCCCTTCTAGGCCACTACAATCTGGAGTTGAAAATCTTTCAGCCTTCCTGAAGTTGCATTGAGCCAAAATTCTGGAATTCCCTCCCAACAGCACTACCAATAGGCCTACAACCCACACGGACTGCAGTGACTCAAAAAGGGAGCTCACAACCACCTTCTCAAGGGCATTACAATGAGGTAATAAATGTTCACACAGCTAGTGACATCCACATTCCATAAATTCATTAATTCCTTAACATCTCCTCCTTCCTTCTACAACACCCCCACCCATAGCCAGCTGTGCTGTGCAAACACAAGGCCTTGAGCAGCATGTGGTAACCCACAGGGAGGTCCAAGCTACATTCAGGAATCTCCTGAAGCCCTGAGCTGTGCCCAGAAAGGGGTGGTCCTGAACAAACAATAATCCCCAGCGATTCACTCACCGTAGTCAACAGTGAAACTAGCAGTTGCCAACGTTTTCACAGAGATTGGTTGGGACACGGGATGAACGGCCAGAGGGAGTGGTAGGTACAAGTACAGTTACAACATTTAAAAGACATTTGGAGAGCTACATGAATATCAAAGGTTGAGGAATATGAGCCAAATACAGGCAAACTGCACTGGCATAGTTTGGGAAATTTGGTTGGCATGGATGAGTTGGACGGAAGTGTTCGTTTCCATGTTGTATGACTATGACTCTATTCTTTTCAGCCACAGTGGCATTTTGCAATTGTCCTAAACTGTGGTGTAATTGAACAAGTTAATGGAGGCTTTTGACACCAGGGCCACAGCACTCTGTAGGTAAGGTGTTGAGTAGAGGCTGCAATTTAGTGGACATTTAATAAACAACATAATGAAGAAGTAAAGAAGGAAATTACTACAGATGGTGGAATCTGTACTGAAAACAGCAAATGCTGGAGATGACAGCAGCTCAGAAAGTATCCATGGAGACCAAGCAAGCTAACGGTGTGTCTTAATAACTCGATCAGCGATCTAGCGAAGAGTTATCTGGACTCAAAATGTTAGCTTGCTCTCTCCATCGATTTCTTTTTTAAAAAATGTTCACGGGATGAGGGTGTCATTGGCTCATTGCTCATCCCTAATTGCCCAATGGGCAGTTAATAGTCAAGCACATTGCTGTGTGTCTGGAGTCACATTAGAACAAACTAGGTAAGGATGATAGCTTCTTACCTCAAGCACGTTAGTGAGCCAGGTGGGTTTTACGTAACCCGACAAAGGATTCATGGTCATGACATTCTTAATTCCAGATATTCACTGAATTCATATTCCACCATTTTCTGTGGCACGATTCAAACCTGGTTCGCCAGAACACAACCTGGATCTTTGGATAAACAGTCTAGCAGTAATACCACTTGGCCATCGGCTCCATTCTGTGAACTTCAATATTTGTTGTTTTCAGTTCTCAAGAAATATGTTATGCATTAATTTTGAACTCTGTAATAGCATCCACAGTGAACACAAAAAACCCACCTCCAGTCTGGATGACTCAGACAGACTGGCTGATGAAGCAGAGTTACGCATTTTAATATCTGGCAGTTCCTCCGCAGGTTCGGCTGGCATTGGGCTGTACTCATTACTTCTGCGATGAAACAAACAAAGAAATGACAGTTGATATTCCTCACTAAGTCTCTAAATTCAATTGCACTGCAACAAAAGTAATTTATTTTAATTCAAAAATGTTTCAGTGAAAGACATTTAAGCAAGGTCACTACCTCCTGTCTCAGTTCAATGGGAAATGGGATCAATTCTGCAGCGCCTACTGTCCTAGTGGAAAAGGCCACTGATTTAAGCCCTTGAACAGGCTATCAGCTTATCTGAGTTTTCAATGTTATTCTTTGACAGATTGCAACAGGTTTTGCACAAGGGGGCATGCAGACAGGACAAACTTCAATTATATTCAACACAAGTAAAGGCAATTCTGTTTCAATGTGGAATATTAATTGAGATCAGGCCTCAAGTGAGGATACAAGACAGTCAAGTTTGGAATTTCCAGAGACCATAAAGACTGTCCATTCAATTACTGAAGTTTGTCACAAATTGCTTTCCAAGTCAACTGATTTCGATGCATTATGACACCTCAGGAGCAGGTGGGACTGATCCAGGCCTTCTGGCTCAAAGTTGGAGATACTACCACAGCATCACAAGAGCACTTTGTTTTCGGCTGAGGAACTGGTGGCTTAATTTGCCGAATTACCTTACTAATCCGGAAAATATTGTTACCATCCTAATGCTGGGAAATAAGCAAGGTATTAATGGGAGCAAAGACGTTATAACAGTCTCTCTGAGAAGGGACAAAATATTTTCCACCTGTTTTTTTGTTCATCCTTCGATCATTTAAATTTTTCAAAAACTTCTAGTCTACCATCATCTTTGCAGTTTTGTACATTTTTTTCTTTCAATTTGAGGTCACTCATAATTCCCTCAGCTATGCACCGCTGTTCATCATGCGGTTCTTTTACAAGTTAATATATATTGTTGAGAATTATAAAATAACTGAATATATTCTTCTACTTTAACATTCTAACTATAGTCCCATTCCAGTTTAGCTAACTACTACTTTATAACCTTGTGACTGCCTTTAAGTTTAGATACTAGTTAAAAAACCAAATTCCTCTCCCTAAAGCTAAATTCTATCATGCTGCATTGCATCTTACCAAAAGGTTCGCTTATTTTGTGCCCATTAATCAATCGTACTATCAGGTCTAAAATAGCTGTTCCCTGATTGGTTCCAGAGCACCTTTTCTGTGAAATTACACAGAGCAGGCTACCTCAAATAGCTTCAGAAGGTAACATAAGTTGACTGCATAATACTATTTTAACTAACAGAGAACCCTCGGAATTCCATGATTCTGTTAGATCTGCAAAATTACTCAGAACATAAAATCCCTACGTTGTGGAAACAGGCCCTTTAGCCCAACGAATCTACACCAAACCTCCAAAGAGTATCCCAACCAAACCTATTCCTCAATGTTTACCCCTGATTAATGCACCGAAACTGTGCATCGCTGGACACTATGGGCAATTTAGCATGACCAATTCACTTAGCGTGCACTTCTTTGGATTGTGGGTTCGCAGTTGCTTCATGAAGTCGGAATGTTGCTGCCTCTCTTAGTCCAACAGCACTGTCACTGACACAGGAGCTGTTCCACCAGATCGGGTTGTGGCAGTCAGAGATCCTGATACAACCTGAAAACATGCCAACCCAGTCATCTCAATCAGAAAGAATTAGTACAGCACAGATTAGAAGACAACTTGGATCACATTGTGCTTTTGAAATCAGAGGCCCCTATTCAACCCATCACAACTGTGCCGCCTTTTTAAAATAGCTATTTGGCTAGATCCCTGCTCTCACGGTAATGCAAATAATTTCTGTTTGCAAGTATTCAAATGAATGTTGTAAATTAACAGTGAATCAGCTGCCACCTCCTTTGCAGATGATCTCAGCTCTTCTTTGAAACAGCAAAACCCAATGAGAACATTAAAGCATCCAATGTTGAAAAAAAATCACATGCACGGTCACTGTGATATGATTTTTTTTTACATATTTCTCAGCAAAAGTTAAGTTGAGACAAAAAGGAGAACTCGAAGAGAAAGGTGAACCACCCGTGGGTAACAAAGGCAGTCAAGGGAAGTACCCACAAGGAAAAGAATGACATAGCAGTGGATGACGAAAAAGGGAGAAAACTGATCATGTAATTAACTTGACAAGAAACAAAAATGAATGGCAAGAGTTGTACAGGTATATAAAAATTGAGTATCTAAAGTCAGCATCGAACCCTGGGAGGTTCTGACTGTGGAATTTATAATGGGTGCAAGAAAACAGCAGATAATTTAAACCGATATTTTACATTGATCTTCATGAAGGAGGATATCATCCTAAAGGTAGCAAATATGCAAGTTAATCATGGGTAGAAAAATGTTATAACAGTCTTTGTCACAAGGGACAAAGTATTGACCAACTCATAGGACTAAGGTGGACAGGACCTAATGGCCTGGATCAAACATTTTGAAGGCAACTGAGTGCAGAGATATACAAGGCATCGATTGGAATATTCCAGAATCAGGAGATACAGGAAGCATCCAGTGGATTGTTGCACCTGTTCAAGAAGGGAAGGGAGACAGAAATCAGGAAACTATAGACTAGTTAGTTTAATATCTGTTTTTGTAATACGGCAGAGTCGAATATTAAAGTAGTAAATAGCAGGACATTTAGAAAAGCTTATCATTAAACATGGTAGAGTGGGTTTTGTGAAAGAGACACTATGACAAACTTGCAACAGTTAATTGAGGAGATAACAAGCAGGGCTGATAAAGGGCAATCCAATGATGTTCTGTATTTGGATTTTAAAAATGCAAATGATAAGTTGCTACAGAAAAGTTAATTGCATAATACAGGAGCTCATTGTGTCAGGGGTAACATATTTGCATGGAGTAAGGATTGGTTAACCTCACTGGCTGTTGCTGAGACCTCACTTGGAGTACTGTATACAATGTTATCTCTGTGATAAACTAAGCTCACTCACTTCAATAATTTCAGTCCGAGACAAGATCTGAATCAGGAGCGTCATTTATTTCACACTTGCAAGTGGGTGTGATGTCCATTTGGCAGGGACAAAACACACTGAATTCAACAAATACCCGATATTTATTTAATTTATTTCCTACTCTTTTTTATTTCATTGATCCCACCGTTTACATCCTCTACTTCCATAAGACTGGAACCCATTGCTCCTGTTTACCTCTTGTCTTATCCGGCCTTGTCTGTGACAAAATGCTTATTCCTGGCCTCACAAGGCCGTTTGACCTCATCCCATCCTTTGCTTACCATTATCTACTCCCTCCATCTGTTCCTTTCCTCACAGCATCTTATCACTAAGCCCTTTTAATTGGGGTTTGTTCCTGTGTTTCTGTAAAAGTGGGAAACAGATGTTTATATCAATTGTTTATACAGGCATATCGAGTTAAAATGCCTCTCTTCACAGCATTTAATCTAGTGCCTGTATTATCTACCATTGTTTTGCAGTCCCGTTTCTTTCTTGCATACATTTTTAGCTAATACAAAAAAAATACAACAATGCATTTCCTCCACATAGTTCCCATTCTTGCTGACTCAGCTCTTGGCTGAAACAATTACACACTGATGTGAGTTCATTTATTTTATATAATCAATTATAATTGCAGAAGTAACATTAATTTACCTATATCCCACAATTTCCCCTTTCTCTTTGATTACATTTGTTATCGTCTGCATTTTTCTTTCAAGATCGCCCCGAAATTCGCAAGCATCATACCGGAGATTTCATCCATCTTGGTCTCACTCATCCCCTCATTATTTAGTCAATAAAGTTCCTCTGCCTGATTCCCTTTTAGGGACATCTGTTTCATCATGTCTGACTCAATCAGTCTTTGGGAGATCCCTCGTATACAGGGAATGATACAACAGCCAATGGCTACCAATACCCCAACTACTACTATCAGGGAAGAAAGGATGGAAACCACCACCCACTTCCATCTTACAAAACATGATTCAAGCCGTGAAAGATGTGTCTACTCCTGAATTCTCAGCCAGTTCCTCTGCTAAGGTAGCCAATCCCCTTAAGGCCCGAGTAATTGAACCATCAGGTGCAGTGTTCTTAGGAATAAAGGTACAACAGCTGCCTCCTAACATCTCTCTCTCTCTCTCTCTCTCTCTCACACACACACACACACACACACACACACACACACACACACACACACACACACACACACACACACACACACACACACACACACACACACCACATAAAAGGCCATTCTGTTTTCCCATGCCATCCTACTTGTCGCATCAAGCTCTTCTGATATTCCTTTAACGGCATCTCTGGTATAATTTATAAATCGCTGCTGCTTATAGAAAATGTAATTTAATCACATCTACATATTTATTAATTGTTACCCACCAAAAGATAGCTGACTCAAAGCCTGCTGCAATCTGGTTACGAGCCTTGAATTCATCAGGTACCCCCCCTAGGGACTCCTACCGAATTGAGATAAATCCTGTCATCGAAAGAAGTGTCTAACAGTGATCTCTTACTACTTCCCTTTTTCCCCACAATCTCTTCCTTCTCAAATGCCAGGGTAAATGGAATTGCCAATTGTACAATTGCACATATCCCTCTCCAATCCGGAGGTAGGGTGGGTCTCAACATTTTGCCTCCACAGTATTCCCACAGATCCGCTCGGGGAGCCTTTAGTGCTGAGCAGTTCCCTCCCTTCTCCGTTTCAGTAGCATTTTTAATCTCTGCACATAATTTCAGCTCCCCCAAATCTCTAGACCAACTTGTCCCTTGTCTACGCACACACAATGTGTGATTTCCAACTGCAGTGGAAAATGTGGGGGGAGCTTTTGTATCTTTCTTCTCCAAGAGAGGGAACATCAGAGATAGGGAGGTACAGTTCCCATCATTCTATGCAGTCTCATCCTGATATAGGACTATCATACATTTCATGCCCTTCCTGTCTTGCTTCCACCCGAGTGGAAAGGGAACCATCTGGGCCACTGGCCTACCGGAGGCACATGCAGAGCAATTGCTCTTGTTCAGACTTTTTACAGTATACTTTACCCATTCAACCCAGGCATTTGCATCCCTGTACCCAGTTCCTATTTTGATAGTCTGTTTCACGTACTTTACCTCTATAATTTTTACTACTTTAGGATCAGCGGGAGGGGTGAAAGGTTGTATCTCATTATCCAGTAATTCCGCTTGTTTTCCCTGTCCTACGCTAATTCGAAAGCAACAGCCCGAGAAATCCTTCCCATTTACTTTCATTTCTATACCAAATGTTTCATTTAATTGTATCTCATAGGTGCCCCCCCCCCCCCACCCCCCACAGAATTGCTTTGTGCCATGTTGTTTTCTTTTTTGTCAGGTATGTTGGGTTACACTTTTTATCCTGACAATCGCGAGCTGGTTGGAAGGGGGTCCGGTGTACTGTGACGAGACTATTATACCAAGTCCCATCCCCAAGGCCATCTCCATAAGACTTAAGATGTATCTCTGAGCTGCGGTACTGTCTCGTATTATCTACATCCCCACAATTTACTTAGCCGCATGCATCAGCTTCTAATACTTGTGGATTATCAGACTCAGGAACCATTAATAATGCATATGAAAATGATATTTGACAAAATCTCAATACTAACAGGACTAGCATCATAACTCTAAGCATTCCCAGTACTTTAAACATTATGCTGAAGCACAAAAAGACTTAATATGCAATCCTACACAAATAATCCCGTGCTTGCGTCACCACTGGATAATCAGTTAATCAAAGTCTCTTTAGTCTGAGTTTCAGTGGGTCTTGCGTTGATTCAGCTGTCCAGACTTCTTCCTCAACTGGAGATTCCACTGTCCCTTTGATCCGAGTGTAGTGAGTCCAGCCTTTCTCCGCTGTCCTTATTGCCGTGTAGGTCGTCTAAAGAGCCTGGTACGGCCTTTCCCAGTCCAGCTGTAATTTAGTCTCTGTCCATGATTTTACTAAGACCCAATCTCCCGGCTGGATAGGATGAACGGTGACTTCAAGGGGTGGAGTCTGTGCCAATAAACCCTGTTTCCTGAGGAAAGACAAAGAGGAGGACAAGCCCAGTATATACTTCTTTAAGAGCAAATCTTAATTTTGGGAATTGGCAATTCTCCATTCGTTCCCAGATAAGGAAATCCAAATAAGATTTCAAAGTCTGGTTTCTATTATTAATTTAGAGAGCTGTCATTTGAGTGTTTGGTTCATTCTCTCAAACCTTCTTGATGATGGCGGGTGCCATGGAGTATGGAACTACTAGGAAAATCCCAACCCTTTCATTACCCCCTGTAACACTTTAGAGGTAAAATGAGTTCTTTGATCGGAATCTATACGGTGTACTAGCCCATATCGGGGAATGATGTGCTCCAATACTGTTTTAGACACCCGACTCGCAGTGGCAGAAGCTCGGGGGTATGCCTCAACCCAACCGGATAAATGATCTACTATGACTAACATATATTTTAGTCTTCCTATTCTGGGTAACTCAGTATAATCTACTTGTATACTCTGGAAGGGTCTCAATCCTGGGTCTCTTCCTCCCGGGGTCTGTTTTCTCAAGACTTCTTTATTTACCTTGCTGCAGATTATACATCTCTCACTAACTAAATATCCCAAGTATTTCACTTCTCAATCCACGTACTGTAATTTGTTTTTAGATACTCGCAGGCTCTGCTGGCCCAGAAAATTCAATAATTTGTTTGTAGTTTCTAATACTCTTTCTCTTCTTTTACCTGTTACTAAGAGGTCGTCCACATACTGCAACAGGTTAGTCCCCTTGGAGCTGCTAAATTTCTCCAATATTTGTTCTAACATCTGTCCAAATAAATTCGGGATTCTGTAACCCCCTGGGGGAGTACAATCCACCAGTATTGCTGTTTCCGTCCTGTCTTGGGGTCTTCCCATTCAAAGGCAAACAAATTCCTACTTTCCTTCGCCAAGGGACAAGCCCAAAAGGCATCCTTTAAACCTATCACACTAAACCATTTGTGGTCATGAGGGATCTTACTTCATAACGTATAGGGGTTTGGCACCATTGGATGTCTGATCTGTACTATTCGATTTAATGTTCTCAAATCCTGCACTAATCAATAAGTTCCATCAGGTTTCCATACAGGTAGGATTGGGGTATGATAAGGAAACATACATGGCTCCAACAAGCCATCCCTAATCAGTCCTTCAACTACTGGCTGCAGATCTCATTTACCATTTATGGAAATGGGATATTGTCGCTCACAGACAATGTCCTCTTTCCTTTTTAAATTTACTTCAAGGGGAGGGATTTGTAGTCCTCCACGATTCCCTTCCCTAGCCCATACAATAGAGTCTATTTCTCTCTCCATATCCTCTGTCAATATTGCCATTTATACAACTAATTCTTTTTCCTGAATTCCAATCTCCAGTCCTAAGAGGATAATTAAGTCTCTCCCTAGTAAGTTACTTCCTATATCAGGGATATACAACAATTCCCCTGTGACCCTGTACTTAGGACCTTCTATCATCGTAGGTTCAAATACTGGAACAGTAAATCCCTCCTCTTTCACCCCGGAAACAGTAATTGACCATGTTGGCATTTCTACTTTCTTTGGTTTAAAATTTAGCGATGACCGTGCTGCCCCCGTATCTACTAGGAAGACTACCTCTTACAATTTAAAATGTAAAATGCATACAGTTCCCAATTTTGAAATCCACTGCAATTACCCAGTTTTAGTCCCTTAATTTAAATCCAAAATTAGTTTTCTGAAGTAGTCCTGACCAATCATTGCTCAATTATAATACTCTTGGTCGTGAAATAATCAGACCTGCCTTAAAAAAAGTCTGCTAAAGTTAAAAAAAACTTCTAATGCATGAACAATGGCCGAATCCAATGTCACAGATATTAACCATAGAATTTTGTTTTTACTACAATCTAATGTTGAACTGAAACTTCAACTGTCCTCCATAAATCACTTTTCAGGAAAGATAAAAGAGATTAGTTAGAAACTGATATTAAGGCAGTCATGACCTGTAAAAAGAACAGCAGTTATCATTTTTTTTTCATACTCTCTAGAGAATCCTCAACCTTAAAAGAAATCATGTTAAGTTTCCATAATAAAAATCAGTTTCAAAACAGTCCTGGAACTCAAGCTCGAGGGAATAAAACGCAAACATTCAATCAGCAACAAACAAATGCGCATTCAAACCAAATCACACAGGGTTAAACTCTCTACCAGCTGTAGAGCTCTTTTCATTCTCTCTCTCTCTCACACATTGACATATAAATTCAGATATTTACAAACCCAGTCTTCGTCCGACCTGTACTTTGGCCAGAAGACGGCTGGACGAAAATGAATTCCTTAGTCCATACATTGCAACAATATTTAATCATCTTTTCCCCTTGTACAAGTATTGTGTTTCCAATAACACAACATCCTGCCCAACTCACTTTCTGGAGGTATGTTGTAAGAGACCCCGCCTCCATTTCCATTGCCTTTTTTCTTCTTTTGTTTTCCCGGAGGTTTTTTTCCTTACGCACGGCACAACCCATATTGAGCTCCTTCGTTAGTCCCTTACTAACAACTAAAATTCAATCCCGGCCACCAAGGCAATACATAAAAGTCAATTTTCTTACTTTGGTCTGTGCACAGAGTTGCCTGGTCCCTTCTTTCCGTATTTTCTATTGACCTCCTTTCACTGTCTGATTCCGATGTCTCTCTTGTGGGATTTGTACCAGTCGACCAAGGGAGCAGACCAAACTGGGACACAAGACCGCTCCTCAATTGGGAACAGGACGCGTCTTCCCAATGTCCACAGATCCCAGTGTTGGAAGAACATCCCAGCCAGCCACCAATTGTGAGAAACGAAGTTTACTCACTTCAATAATTTCAGTCCGAGACAAGATCTGAATCAGTAGTGTCATTTATTTTACACTTGTAAGTGGGTGTGATGTCCACAAGGCAGGGACAAAACACACTGAATTCAACAAATACTCGATATTTATATAATTTGGTTCCTACATTTTTAAAAAATCCATTGCTCCCCCCCCACCCCCCCGTTTACATCCTCCACTTCCCTAAAGACCGGAACCCAATACTCCTGTTTATCTCTTGTCTTATCCGGCCTTGTCTGTGACAAAATGCTTATTCCTGGCCTCACAAGGCTGTTTGACCTCATCCCATCCTTTGCTTACCATTATCTACTCCCTCCATCTGTTCCTTTCCTCACAACATCTTTTCACTAAGCCCTTTTAATTGGGGTTTGTTCCTGTGTTTCTGTAAAAGTGGGAAACAGTTGTTTATACCTACTAATTATACAGGCATATCGAGTTAAACTGACTCTCTTCACAGCATTTAATCTAGTGCCTGTATTTCTATCATTGTTTTGCAGTCCCGTTTCTTTATTTCATACAATTTTAGCTAATACAAAAAAAATGCATTTCCTCCACATAGTTCCCATTCTTGCTGACTCAGCTCTTGGCTGGAACAATTACACACTGATGTGAGTTCATTTATTTTTGTATAAGCAATTATAATTGCAGAAGTAACATTAATTTACAAATATCCCACATCTCCTATATTTAAAAAGGGATAAGCCATTCAAAAAAAGATTTTTCGAGGACGAAAAGGTCGACCTATCAAGAATAGCTGAACAGGTTAGGTCATTATTCAAGAAAATCTCGACCAAGATTCCATACGGTGTGGAAACATACCCTTTGGCCCACCAAGTCGACACCAACCCGCCGAAGCACAACCCACCCAGACCCATTCCCGCACATTTACCCCTTCACCTAACACTACAGGCAATTTAGCATTGCCAATTCATCTAATCTGCACTTTTCTTTTGGATTGTGCGTGGATACCAGAGCACCTGGAGGTGGTCCACGCAGACAACGTGCAAACTCCACAGAGGGAGTCATCTGAGGCAGGAATTGAACCCAGGTCTCTGGCACTGTGAGACATCAGTGCTAACTACTGTGCCACCGAGCCACCCATATAAATAAGGGGTGATCTTATGGAAACAAGATTCAGAGCAGCTTGGCAGGGTTGGTGTTGACTAGACCTTCGAGCGCCAGTGAAGTCTCAAACTGGGGACATTACATAAGGGAACATTCATTTTGTAAAAAATGTAAAGAGTTTTTTCTCCATCAGTGAAAGGCTGTAATTTTCTAGCCAAAACAATTGTGAAAGTAAAATGTAGTAGGGGAATGCGTCTGGTTGCGTTACTCTTCGGAGTTCAGTGTGGCTTGTTGGGCCGAATGGCCTATTTCCACACAGTAAGGAATTTATGATTCTATCTAAAATTATTCTAAAAGAGGGCAGATAGATTTTTGAAATATTGAGCAGTTGAGGGCTATGAGGATCAAGCATAAAATAGGTGTTGAGGTCTGGGTTGGCCCAGCCATGATCTGATAGAATGGGGGAACAAGCTGAAGGGGATGAATGCCATACTCCTCCTTTTTTCCTTGAGGCTCTGTTTCATGTTTTGTTGTCTCTAAAGAAGATCGTGATACAATGTGCTAAAGATCTCAGATATTATGAAAATGGGGTGTTTATGTACTGATTCAGATGACATTGATTCATCAATAACAGCTATACAGTCATGAGTAGGAAGGCAATTCCCTCCATGAATAAAGGAAATCTACTGCAGAGATCACACAAAGGGAATTCTTACCCTCAGTAAATGCTCGCATCACATTACCCAACATATCAGCAAAGCAATACGCTCTGCGCATGCTCTAGCCAACAAAGGGACCCAGGGTGATTGATGTCAGCACCGGAACAATGAAATGATGGTGGGCGGTTCTGGAGGACCTAGCGGGCAGTTGGTCCTCCAACCAATCAAAGCGACCGAGGGTTGGAACTCAACTAAACCATGTGATCACGCTCGCGCGCAGCGCAGAGTCGCTGAAATGAATGCTCGGGAAGTTATAGAGAGAAAGGATACAGTAAGGTAAGAAATAAACAGAGGGAAACAGGAGAAAAACTGTATGAGCGGAGAGTTTGTGCAAACAAAATGTGCACGTCGGAAAAAATAAATTTGAACGTCCCAGTCCCGTCCTTGCAGTCAGCGGCGAATTGCCTCAGTGCGGAGAGAGTGCCGCCATCTTTCTTCGGGGCAACGATTCACTGGACACGTGCGCGGCCGCCAGCTTTGTAGGGGGCAAGGTGCAGCCAGGCGCATGTGCAGCCTTTCTCTGGTACAGAGTCATTGGGCAAGATTTACACAGAGCGCATTCAAACCCACAAAAAAGAATGCTTATTTCTGGATTTGTTTCGTCATTCACTTAAATTGTTTGGTATCATAAATGAGTTTGCAGTTCATACAAAGTTGGAGGTATTGTGGACAACGAGGAAGGTTACCTCTGAGTGCAATGGGATATTGATCAGATTGAGTTTAATTTAGATAAATGTGAGATGCTGCATTTTGGAAAAGCTAATTTGGGCAGGACTTATACACTGAATGGCAAGGCTCTCGAGAGTCTTACCGAACAAAGAGACCTTGGACTGCAGGTTCATAGTTTCCTGCAAGTCAACTTGCAGGTAGCTAGGACGGTGAACAAGGTGTTCAGTATATTTTCCTTTATTGATTAGACCATCGAATATAGGATGTGGGAGGTCATGTTGCTGTACAAGACATTCGTTAGGCCACTTTTTGGAATATTGTGCGCAATTCTGGCTTGTCCTCTATCAGAAGGGTGCTGTGAAACTTGAAAGGTTAGTAAAGATTTACAAGGATGTTGCTGCTGGTGGAGGATTTGAGCTGCAGGGTGAGGAATATAAAGCTAGGGCTGTTTTCCCTGGATTTCCATTTTGAGCAGTGACGTTATGGAGACTTAGAAAGTCATGAGGGGCACGGACAGGGGGAATGGACAAGATGTTTTCCCTGGAGTGGTGGTGTCCAGAAGTAGAGGGCATTGTTTTAGGGTGAACAGGGAAAAATTTCAAAGAGACCTAAAGGGCAACTCTATCATGCAGTGGGTGGAATGAGCTGCCAGAGGTAGTGGTGGAGGGCAGTACAATTAAAAGATGTTAAAGGCATCTAAATAGATATATGATATGATTAGGAAATGTTTACAGGGATATAGGCCAAGTGCTGGCAAATGAGAATAGATTAGGTTAGGATAACTGGTTGTCATGGATGAGTTGGTCCGAAGGGTCTGTGTCAGTGCTCTGCATCTCTATGACTGTGGGATCATAACAGCTTTGGGGTGGCATGGTGACTCAGTGGTTAGCACTGCTGCCTCACAGCACTAGGGTTCCAGGTTTAATTCCAGCCTATGGCGACTATGTGTAGAGTTTGCACTTTCTCCCCGTGTCTGTGTGGGTTTACTCCGGGTGGTCCGTTTTCCTACCACAGTCCAAAGATGTGCACTTCACATGAATTGGCCATGCTAAATTGCCCATAGTGTTCGGTGCATTAGTCAGAGCAAAGTGGGTCTGGGTGTGTTACAGTTTGGAGGGTCGGTGTGGACTGGTTGGGCCGAAGGACCTATTTCCACACTGTAGGGAATCTAATCTAATACTGCTCTGATTCACCTCTGGGCTCCCTCATGACTACTTTGTCAATATCTAGCTTCCTCAGTCTCGAACAATGGGTGTATTTTTTAATCTGTGAAATACTTTACTATTACTTTTATAGACCCTTTGCAAATGAGCTTTTCACTGCAGCTTAGCCCCTGACCATGTGCTGCTCTATTATCAGATTTTGTTTTCTAGAATATCTTTGAAAGTCAAGAATTATTTTTTCCAATAAGTGAGTGTATTTTCCAGCACCACTCTAATCGAGACTCTGATCTCCAGCATCTGCAATTCTCACTTTTGCCACATACAATCAGCATGAGGTTTCCGAGCTGCTGATGCTCTGTAACATGGTCCAGTCTCTACAACTCTTCCTCTGCAAAGTTCCCTAGAAAGACACTGAAGGCCAGTGGCATTTACAGAGTTAAGGAGGGATATCGGGACTGGAGGATTTTTCAGGCATTAGTAATATACGGACTTGAGGAAGTTTCACAGTTTGAGTGTTGTAGGGACTGTTGGAAGTTACAAAGATAGGGATAGTTTCAGATTGGAGGATTCTGTAGTAAAACTTCACAAGATTAAAGGCAGGATTCTTATCAGTGTGCAGGAACAGAGGGATCCTGTGTCCCTGATGCTACCACCTCAGTTGAGAGAGCGTTAAGAAGGCATATGGTGTGTTGGCTTTCATTAGCAGATATGGCTGAGACCCTAAACAAATTTTTCACTCCAGAATTTAATGTGGACAAAGACTGGGGAACTCATGGAACAAGAGTAATACGTTAGACCACAATTGGAGTGCTCTGCAATTCCAGTCTCCCTGCTATAGGAAGGATTTTGTGAAACTTGAAAGTGCACAGAAAAGATTTACAAGATGTTGCCGGGTTGCTGATGAGTAAGCTGGAGCTATTTTCCTTGGAGCATCGGAGACTGAGGGATGACTTGACAGAGTTTTATATAAACATGAGGGGCATGGATTGGGTAAACACTCAACGTCTTTTTGCAGGGTTTGGGAAGTCCAAAACTAGAGGGAATAGGTTTAAGGTTAGAGGGGAAAGGTTTAAAAAGGGACAGCCTTTTCATGCACGTGGTGATGTGTGTATGGAATGAGCTGAGAGAAAGGGTAACAGAGACTGATACTATGACAACATTTGAAAGGTATCTGGATGCGTAAATGCATAGTAAGAGTTTAGAGGTAATGGGTCAAATGCTGGTAAATGTGATGGATTTATTTAGATCTTCTAGTCAGCATGGATGAGTTGGACCAAAGGGTCTGTTTCTATGCTGTACATCTCTATGACTTGAAAAGAGTACATATTATAGAAGAGGTGGTGCTGGTGGGTTTAAAACACAAAGGTATGGAAAGCCCCAGGAATTGATTAAGTGTACCACAGGACATTGTGGGATGTTAGGGAAGAAATCGAGGAGCTACTAGCAAGGGTATTTGTACCATTGGCAGTCATGTGTGATGGGCTGGAATGCTGGAGGGTGGCATAGGAGACAGTGAAGGAGGTTTTCGAAGATTACAAAGGAATCTTGATGATTTGGGTGAATGGGCTGAAAAACCGTCGATGGAATTCAATCTGAATAAATGCCAGGTACTGCATTTGGTAAAACAAACAAGGGCAGAACTTATACAATTCATGTTCGGCCTCGGTTTGTGTTTTAGAGCAGAGGGACCTTCAAGTACAGGTACATAATTCTTGAAGCTTGCATCACAGGATGGATAAGACAGCGCTTGGCATGCCTGACTATTGCTCAGTCCAAAGAGTGTAGGATTTGGGACGTCATTATGGTATTGTACGGACATTGTTGAGGACTTATCTGCAATACTTTGTACCAGTTCTGGTCGCCCAGTTATAGGGAGAATATTATTAACCTGAAGAGATTTTCCAAGACATTGCTGGGTATGAAATGCTTGAGTTCTCAAAAATGGCTGGATATGCGGAGTTTCTTTTCACTGGAACCTGGAGGTTGAGAGGTGACCTTTATAGAAGATGAAGAAATGAAGCTCGGGATAAAGATAGAGTTAATGGTCATTGCCTTTTCCTTCGGATGAGGGAGTCTCATGTGGAGGAGGGGCCACATTACTCAAGTTAGAAGAGAGAGACGTTTAAAAAACATAAGGGGCAAATTGTTACACAGAGGGTGGTTTGGGTGTGGAATCAACTTCCTGAGGTGGATGTCAGCACAACTACAACGTTTAAAAGACATTTAGTTCAGTACATGGATACGAAAGGGTTGGAGGGACATGGGCCAGCAACAGGCAGCTGGGATGAGTTTAGTTTGAGATTATGGTTGGTATCAACTGAAGGGTCAGTTTCGATGCTGTACAGCTCTGACAACAATATGGTTTTGTTCCATTATTTAAGAAAGACTGCGATGGAAACCCAGGGAACTAAAGACCAATTAGCCCAATGTCAGTGGTGGGTAAGTTGTCGAAATGATGCTGCCAGTCAGGAATACACGCATTAAGAAAGGCAAGGATTGATGGCAGATAATCAGCACGGCTTTGTGCGTACAAAGTCAGGTCTCACTAACTTGATTGTTTTTGTCGAAGTGGTGACCTTACATTATCTACACGAACATCAGTAGGACCTTTGATGGGATTTAGCATGATATACTGGTTTGTATGATTAGATCACATGGGATCAGGGAGTTCTAGTCAACTGGATACAAAATTGGCTTGACAGTAGGAGACAGAGTGTGGTGGGAGAGGGTTGTTGTTCAGACTGAAGGCCTGTGAGCAGCGGTGTGTATAAGGATCGGGGCTTGGTCCACTGATGTACATCATCTACATAAACGATTTGGTTGAGAATATCGGTGCCATTGTTAGTAATTTTGTGGATGATCAAGTCAATGGCGTAGTGGACAGTGAATAATGTTATCAAAGGGGATCTCGACCAACTGGGCCAGTGGACGAAGGCATGGAAGATGGATTTTAATTCAGGTATTGAGTTTTGGACTCACACAGTTAATGGTACCGCCCTGGGTATGTTGTCGAACAGAGACAGACCAATTGGTGCAGTTACATTGTTCTTTGGAAGTGGCAGCACAGGTGGACAGGGTGGGGAAAACAGCATTTGGCACACTTGCCCTCATTGGCCAGCACTTTGCTACATGAGTTGGAGATGTTTGGAACATTTGTCTTCAATACTTCCCTTGGACAGAGGAGGCTTCTAAGGGGTGACCTTATGAATCCATGTGGGGAGTAAGAATGGTGAATAGCAAAGGGTAAGTGAGTCCAAAACTAGAGGGTATAAATGTGAGGTGAGAGATCAACCATTTAAAGAGGGAGCTGAGGGGCAACGTTATCCACAGAGAATGGTGCATTGACGGAATGAACTGCCGGGGCACATGGACGAAACAAGAACAATTGCAACATGGAAATGAAATTTAGGCAGGTCCATGGAGAGGGGAAGGTTTGAAGGGATATGGGCCAAACACAAGCAAATGCGACTCTTTCAATTTTGGAAAAATGGTCAGCATTGATGACTTGGACTGAAGCTTCTGTTTTCATACTGTATGACCCTGTACCCAGTTAAAGAGGAGGACAATACTGAGATAAGGCATGTTGTAGACACTGAAGCAAGCTCCAGCCATCGGGATGGTAGTCTGGAATGCGGTACGTTTCAAATATGTGGAAGGCCTATATGGAAAGAAGGACGTTACAGAGATAGGAAATGTTATAGGAGTTAAACATTATTGAAGACACTGATCCACAAGACATACAATAACTACAGTGCTGGAGAGGGAACACAGAGCAGAAAGATCCCAGGCAGCGTTCCCACCCCCTCGTGGGAAGCCTGCTTTCCTCTCTGTTGTACTGATGCTCACTAAGATAGCACAGGCCAGAATTGATAACTGTGAACTCTCTCCTGTATCAGTACAATGCAAGTTAAAATAGGGGTGGTGATTGAGCCAGGGCTGTGTTCATGCTGTGCTCCCCCTGCAGCATTGTATCTATGTCATGTCTTGTTAGGTGATGTTTGAAGCCCCCTCAGTGCTGTCTGCTCTGTGCTTTGAGAGTGATCTTACTTCACTGCAGGATTAATTGAAGGCTCCGGATCTCGCTGCCCTTTGTCTCTCTGGCTGACCAACCAACTTCAATGAGGTTATGGAGGAGACACCCAGCAGGTGGGAAGTCAATTGAGTCAGGACCTTCTTGATTACCCACAGGAGACAGACAAATAGACGGAATAGAAAATTATCCTGATGCAATGAGGATTACACATGGAGCATGGCACTGAGTCCCACAGAGATCTGGAAAATCCCAGTGTCCATCCCTGGCCTGTGCTGTTGCGTCTCGCTGGAGTGGAGAATTCTGTTAGCTCAGGATCTGGACTAGCTGCAAGAGTGAGAGATGCTGACAGAGGCAGCAATTAGACCCACACAGTGAGGGATTCCACATGGAGAGATACTGAGTGATATCACCAGAGAGCAGCAAGGTGTCAGGATCAAACAATTGTGACAGAAGAATAGGTTGAAATTCATGATGCACTGCTATAACTGGTCAGGAGTGAGCAGCCTGTGAACAGGCTAAGTGATGGCCTAGTGGTATCATTGCGAGAGAATGTATTCAAAACCTCAGCTAATGTTCGGTTTGAATCCCACTGTCTGAAATAATGGAATTTGAAATCAATAAATTCAAATATTATAATTAACATCCATAAATATGTATGAAACCAATGCTGATGTACAAAAAAAAACCCCAAAACACTTGTCCTTTCGAGAAGGACATCTGCCCATCCTCACGTGGTCTGCACGACATACCCACAGCAAAGTGTTTTCCAAATTCAAAGAGAAAAGGTGACGCATCGGAACAGCATGGGGATGTGGCTGAGGACAAGCAGAAAGGAACAGGATGGGATAAGGTTTAACTAAAACTCGACATGAGCGAATTGGTTTGTGATAGGATATTGAGGAAAAGAGTACAGAACTTCTTTTTTCTGCATCGACAAAGTCTCTTCAGTAAGGTAGCTGGATTTGTGACGCAGATGAAAGAGATTTAGACACCAGAGAGATGTGGTTACAGGGTGAACAAAATGTGGAACATAAATATTCAATGGTTCACAACCTTATGGAAACTCAGGCAAAATGGGTAACACTAACAATAATGGGTATCAAAGGTATTAGATAGAAAGCGGTGGAGGGGGCAGGGTCCTTAAACATGAACAGGTGAACAATGGTCACAAAATATCCTTAGCAGATAATGTTAAGGAAAGCCACAAGATATTTAATAAGTACGGTTAGAGTAAGAGGATCCGCTACAAAGCAGTGGGGCCTGTTAGAAACCAAATGGAGAATCAGTGCATGGAGCCAGAGGAAATAGGTGAGGTCTTCAATGAATACTTCCCATCTGTATTCACACAGGAGAAAGACATTGTAGCTGGGGATTTCAGTTGGGACGGTGAGGTTCTGGAACATATTCAGATCAATGCGAAGGAGGCGTTAAATGTATTCACAGGCAAAACGTTGTAGAAATTCCCAGTAACAATAAAGTATATCGCAGGCTGCTATGGGAGCTAAGGGAGCAGATTGCTGGGGCCCTGGTGGATATATTTAATACTTTGCTGGCCACAGGTGAATGCCGAATGACTGGAGGATCACGAATGTGGTTCCTCTTTCAAGAAGGGCAGCAGGGATAGGCCAGGTAATGACAGAGCAGATAGTCTGACAGCAGGGGGAGGGACATTATTAGAAACAAGTCTGAGGGACACGATGAATCAATATTCGAAATAACAGGAATATATTAGGGATTGTCTGTATGGATTTGGTAGAGGACTGTCCTCTGATATTGATGAGGGCAGTGCAGATGATGTGGTTTACATGGAGTTTATTAAGGTCTTTGACAAGGTCCCGCATGGAAGGCTGGTCCAAAAGGAAAGAGCCCATGGGATCCAAAGCAAGTCGGCAAATTGGATCCACAATTGTTGGAGATTGTGTTTTTAAGGACTGGAAGCCTTTGCCCAGCGGGTGTACCACAGGGATCTGTACAGAAACCATTGCTGGTTATTATGTACTTTAATATCTCGCATGTGAAAGCAGAAGGTATCATTAGTAGGTTTGCAGATGATATGAAAGGTGAGGGTGTTGTCCACAGTGAGGGGGATGGTCTCAGGCTGTAGTCTGATATCGATCAGATGATGAACTGAGCAGAGTAATGGCAGATGAATTTTACTTCTGATCACTGTTGGAAGTTTAATAAGTGAACGATATCCATCCTGAATTGTAGGTCCTCCTGGAATACTGAGGAACACATAGACCTTGGTGGACAAGTCCCTGGATGTCTGAATGTATGAAGGTGTCAGCACATGTAGACAGGGTGGGAAAGACACCTGAACTGGGAGCAGGTGGGGGACCCATATCCTAGTGGGGAGAGTTGCTGGAGCTGCTCGAGAGGATTTAAACTCGTCTGCCAGGGATTTGGGACCCATAACAATCGTAAGGCCAGAAAGAAATTTGAGGCTGGTACAGATGTTCAAGAGAGCAATATAAATAGATCAGGAAGGCAAGAACATAGCAGGCAATGAGGGAAAACTGGTGGATTAAACTGCATTTATTTCATTGCAAAGGGCCGGACAGATAATGCAGATTAACCCAGAGCATGGATGGGAACTTTGGACTGGGATACCATAGATATTACATAGACACAGCTAAGGGAGCAACAGGACCAGCAGCTCAATGTTCCAGACGACAGAGGCTACAGGAAGGATAGAACAGGAGGCAAAACAGGAGGAGAGCTTGTGGTTTTCATTGGGGGAAAAATCCCAGCAGTACCTCGAGGGATTATTTATGCAGGATCGCCCAGTTAAGCGATATTGGTGGAACTGAGAAATAGAAATTGGTCATCAGTTTGCTACGATCGTACTACAGTGATAGGCAATGGGAGATGAATGAGCAAACGTGTCAGGAAATCTCAGATACCTGTTAGAATAATAGGGTTGTAAGGGTAGGGAATCTTAACCTTTCCAAACCTGGACTGGGATTGCTACTGAGTTAAGCATTTGGATGGAAGGAATTTGTTAAGTGTGTTCCAGAAACTCTCAGTCATTATGTAAATGACCCAACTGGAGAATGGGGCTAAACCTGACCTCCCCTTGGGAAACAAGGGCGGGAACGGGACTGTGGTGTTAGTGGGGGAGCCCTTTGGAAAGTCACCACAATTGTATTAGTTTAAAACAGCGATAGAAAAGGACATATCTGGTCCACAAGTTCAAGTTATACAATGGAGCAAGATAGTATTAGACAGGAATTTTTAAAGTAGATATGGGGAGGCTACTTGCAGGTAAAATGAAGTCTGGCAAGTAGGAATATCTTAAAACTGAGATAAAAGGAGCGTTCAGCGACAGCGTGTTCTTGTTAGTGTGCAGCTCAATGCTGACAGAATTAGGAAACACTGGCTGAGTTTCGAGGCTCTGGTCAGGAAAAAGGGGGCACATGTCAGATATAACTGGCTGATTCAAGGGAATCTCTTCAGGAGTATCAGGGCTGTAGAAATACACTTTGCATTGAAATCAGGAATGCAAAAAGACGACATGAGATAGCTTTGGCAGAAAAAATTCAGGACAATTGAAAGAGAGTCTACAAGTTTATTCAGGGCAAAAGAAGAGCAAGGGACAAAACCAGTACCCTTAATGATCAATGGAGCCAATGGTGTGTGAAATTATAAGATTCTAAACAAATATTTCACTTTGGAACTTACTGCGGATAAGTACTGGGGAGCTCAGGGAACTCAACAGTGTTTGGCCTGATTACTATTGGAATACTGTGTGACATTCTGGTCTCAATGCCATCGGAAGGATATTGTGGAACATGAAAGGTTCAGAAGAAATGACCAAGGATGTTGCCACGGTTGGTAGGTTTGCGCTACAGGGAAATGCTGAATAAGCTGGGGCTGAATTCGCTTGAACATGGGAAGCTGAGAAGTTAACTGATAAAGGTGTTTAAAATCATGATGATCATTGATAGGGTCAATAGACAAGGTCTTTTCCCCAGGCTGAGGGATTCCCAACCGACAGGACATAGCTTTACAGTGCAAGAGGAACTTTTTAAAGGGACCTAAAGGACAACTGGTTCCTGTAGAGTGTATGGAATAAGCTGTCAGAGGAAATAGTGGGGGATGATTGAAATACATTTTGAAGGCATGTGGATGGGTGTAGGAATAAGAAGGGTTTCGAGAGATATTGGCGAAATTGTGGCAAATGTGACGAGATACGTCATGCAGGAGTTGGTCCGAAGGATCAGTTTCCATGCTGTACATCTCAATGACTCAATGTCTAGAAATGATTCCACATTATAGAAAAGGAGGTGCTGGAGATTTTAAAACACAAAGGTACATAAATCCCAAGGACCTGATCAAATGTACCTCAGGACATTGTGGGAAGCTGGTGAAGAAATTGTAGGGCCCCTAGCAAAGATATTTGTACCATAGAGAGCTATGTGTGATAGGCTGATAGACCGGAGGGTGGCATTGTGGACAGTGAAGAAGGTTTTCTAAGATTACTAAGGGATCCTGATGAAATGCGTGAATGGCTGAAACACTGTAGATGGAGTTCAATCTGAATAAATGCGAGGAAATGCATTTGGTACAACAAACACGGGGAGGGTCTATACAATTAATGGTATGACCTTGAGTAGTGTTGTAGAACTCGGGGTTCAGGTACATAATTCTTTGAAGTTTGCAACATGGAGAGACAGGATGGTTAAAAAAACTTGCTTGCCACACTTGCTTTCATTGCTCAGTCCTTTCGTCCTCTTCTGGATTACTGTGCCCAGTTCGGGTCGCCCAGTTATAGGATGGATATTATTAAGCTGCAGAGGATTTAGATGAGATTCACTGGGATGTGGCTGGTTATGAAGGGTTACAGTTATAAAGAAAGGCTGGATAGGTTGGTATTATTTCATTGAAACCTGAGTGTTGACAGATGACCTTATAAAAGTTTATAAAGTAATGCGGGGAATAGATAGAGTTAATGGGAGTTGTCTTTTCCCATGGACAGGGGAGTTTCAAGACAAGGCACTACAGTCTTAAGTTTAGAGGAGAGACATTTTTTAAAAAAGTACATGGAGGCACATTGTCACACACAGGGTGGGATGCGTGTGGAATGAACATCCCAAGGAAGGGATGAATGTGGGGACAATTACAATGTTTAAAGATATTTGGATTAGTACAGGAATAGGAAAGGTTTGAATGGATATGATCCAGGAACAGGCAGGTGGGATGAGATCAGTTTTAGAGTATGGTTAGTGTTAACCAAACAGTGCGGTATGACTCTCTGTCTATGATTATAACATTGTGTCATTAATTAAGAAAGGCTGCAAGTGAAAGCCAAGGAACTACAGACTGATGAGCCAGACATCATAGTGCGTCAGTTGCTGGAGGTCATTTTGCGAGGTAGGACTTACATGCGTTTGGAAAGATAAGGACTGATTACGGACAGCCAGCATGGCTTTGTGCGTGGGAAACATGTCTCACAAACTTGACTGGAGTTTATTCAAAATCTGACTGAGAAGATACACAAAAGCAGAGCAACAGACGTTGTTTCTGGCTTCAGCAAACCCTTGGTTAGGGTGTAGCATGATACATTGGTTAGTAAGGAGAGGTCACAATGGGTCAGGGAGAGCTAGCCAGCAATGGGCTATACATTGGGATGACAGTGGGAGACAGAGGGTGGTGGGAGAGGGTTATTGTTTAGACTGGAGGCCTCTGACCAGCAGTGAGCTGTGAGGATGGGTGCTGGGACCACTGTTGTTCATCATTTACATAAACCTTTTGAGTTAAAATAAAAGAGTCCCTGTTATAATGTTTGTGGATACAAAGATATGTGGAAGAGTGGGCAGGGAATATAGTTCTCGAAGGGGATGGTAATCAACTGGGCCAATGGGTCAAGGAATGAAAGATGGAGTTTAATTCAGGTGTTGAATTTAGTTCAGTCGAACCAGGAGAACTAATGCAGTTAATGGTAGGGACTTGGGCAGTGTTATCGAACAGAGAGAGACCAAGGGGTGCAATTACATTGTTCCTTGGAAGTGGCATCACAGGTGGACAGGGAGGGAAAAGCAGCATTTGGCACACTTGTTTTCATTGGTCAGAGCACTGAACACGAGTTGGAGATATTGGTAACATTGTCGTCAATATTTCTCCTGAGCAGAGGAAGCCACAGCGTGACCTTATAAAGATTTATGAAACAATGTAGGGCCTAAGTAAAGTGAATTGCCAAGGGTAGGTGAGTCCAAAGCTAGAGGCATAAAGTGGAGTGAGAGAGCAAGGATTTAAAGAGGGAGCTGAGGGGCAATATTTTCCACTGAGCACGGTGCATAGTCGGAATGGATTTCCAGAGGAAATGGTAAAAACAAGTACAATTACAACCGAGAAAAGACACTTGGGCAGGTACATGGAGAGGAGAAGGTTTGAAAGGATTTGGGGAGAAAGTGAGGTCTGCAGATGCTGGAGATCAGAGCTGAAAATATGTTGCTGGAAAAGCGCAGCAGGTCAAGCAGCATCCAAGGAACAGGAAATTCGACGTTTCGGGCATAAGCCCTTCGTTCCTGATGAAAGGCTTATGCCCGAAATGTCGAATTACTTGTTCCTTGGATTCTGCCTGACTTGAAGGGATATGGGCCAAACACAGGCAAACACGATTCATTCCATTTCGGAAATCTCAGCGGAAAGGTCATGCCACACAGAAACAGACCCGATGTTTCTAGTTATTGGAGGAGGAGACTATCGAGACAAGGCGTGTTGTAGAGACTGAAGCAAGTTACAGCGATATGGATGGTCATCTGGACTGGAGGGTTCAAACATGTGAAGTAATTGGTGAGAGGGAAGGAGGTGACAGAGATAGGAACTGTTATTGGTGTTGGAATGATTCACAAGACAAGCCATAGATACAGTGTTGGAGAGGGAATAGGGAACAGAAAGATCCCAGGAAGCGTTATCACCCTCTCGTGGAAGGCCTGCTTTCCCCTCTGTTGTCCTGATGTTCACCAAGACAGCACAGGCCTGGATTGAAAACTGGGAACTCCCGATGCTGTCCCAATACAACAAAACTTAAAGTAAAGCTGGTACCTGAGCCTGGGGTGTGTCTGTACTGTTCTCCTCTCAGCATTATATCTATCTCATGTCTCGTTAGCTGATGTTTGGAGCCCTCTCATTGCTCTCTGCTCTGTGCGCTGAGTGATCTTATCTGGCGGCAGAATTTATTGAAGGCTCCCGAACTCCCTGACCTTTGTCTCTCTGGCTGACCAACCATCTTCCAACCAGCATTTGTCAAGCCTATTGAGTCAGGAACTCCCTGGGTACCTGTAGAAGACACAGAAATAGGCAGAATGGGAAATTAGACTAATGCTGTGAGGGTTTCACATGTAGAATTGCACTGAGCCCCACATAGATCTGGAAAAACCCAGTCTCCAATCCTGGCCGATGCTGCTTCATCTCTCTAGAGTGGAGAATTCTGTTGGCTCAGGATCTGGAGTAGCTGTAAGAGTGAGAAATGATGACGGGGCAGCAATTAGAACCACACAATGAGGGATACCACATAGAGTCATAGAGATGTACAGCATGGAAACAGACCCTTCGGTCCAACCCGTCCATGCCGACCAGATATTCCAACCCAATCTAGTCCCACCTGCCAGCACCCGGCCCATATCCTTCCAATACCTTCCTATTCATATATCCATCCAAATGTATCTTAAATGTTGCAATTGCAGCAGTCTCCACCACATCATCTGGCAGCTTATTCCATACACGTACCACTCTCTGCGTGAAAAAGTTGCCCCTTAGGTCTCTTTTATACCTTTTCCCCTCTCACCCTAAACCTATGCCCTCTAGTTCTGGACTCCCCAACGCCAGGGAAAAGACTTTGCCTATTTATCCTATCCATGCCCATGGAGTGACACTGAGTGATATCACCAGAGTACAGGATCAAACACTTGTGCTGGGATGCGAAGGTGAAGTGATGGCCTAGTGGCATTTTTGTGAGACAATTTATCCAGAAACTCAGCAAATGTTCTCTGGACACAGGTTCAAATCCCACCATTGCAAATGATTGAATGTGAATTAAATGTTTCATGCCTTTAGTGAAGTAATCTAAGATGGGACTGGGATATCACAGGTATTACAGAACAACAGCTGAGGGAGGGACAGGACAGGCAGCTCAATGTTCCAGGGGATAGATGCTACAGGAAGGACAGAAGGGGAGGTGAGAGAGGAGGAGAGCTGCTGGTTGTGATTGTGTGAGACATCACAGCAGGACTGAGAGAGGATATTCCTGCGGGATCGCCCAGTGACGCTGTGTTCATGGAATTAATCAATAACAATGGGTCTTCCCTTTCCTCTGATTGTTCTCCCGACCCCGATAGCCCCACCCCGAACCTTGACCTTCTCAAGATGGCGGCCCTGAGGCCCAACCTCGCTCTTCCCTCAAACTAATGGCGCCCGTGACCATGGGCCGCTTCCCTGATCAGAGACCGCCACCTCCTTACCCGGGCCTGGAGGGGCTTTTTCGGTTTTTTTTTAACCATTATCGGGGACTTGTGAACTCCCTCCGCTCCCTTCTCCCAGCGAGGCTCCCACATACCGGCTCTGAGGCCGCTCTCTGAAGCCGATCGCAGCCGCTGCCGGAGAAAGCAGCTCCATGTCTCTCCCTGTCCTGATCAATGTGACACTGCGCATGTCCTACATAGGAACCAAACTGCGTCTGAGGTTATCCGTGAATTGAGAAATAATTTTCATATCTGCACGAAATTAAGGGTGAAATATTTATCATTAACAATTGTTCTGTCCAGTTAGAAACATAGAGATGTCTAGCTTGCAAGCGGATTGTTCGGTCTAACTTAACCATACTGGCCAGGTATGTAAATTATCAATCGTTCTGGGAGTTTGAAAATTAGGTCCTTACTCTAATTGTGTAAATCGATTGGAAATATGTACGTTATCAGATTTACATTTCAACTACATCTTAAAATCTCTCATTGATTTATAAGGGAGGTTTAATGCTCCATTATGGAGGAAGAATGATTACAATCGTACAAAACAGTTTGCTTTCTGACCAATCATTCCCCGAGAATGTTTTGGCCCCGCCCCTCACTCACTCTGGTTGGCGGACCGGCCGCTACTCGGTCCTCCAGTTCCGCCCCTTCCTACCAATTGCAGATTTGATTCAGGCGTAACTCAGCAGGCTGAAGGACAAGGGAAGTGAGAGTCGATGCCTTGTGATGTGGTGAAAATATCCCGAATCTTGGACTGAAAGACCTGAGTTATATTCAAAGCTGGTGCACGTGTTTGTAATAACAACTTTGAACAGGTTCATAAAGTGTTCAAGGTTTGTGAGAAGACTTGTAGCTCGGGTGCTCGTTATTGTGGTTCTGTTCGCCGAGCTGGAAGTTTTAGTTGCAAACGTTTCGTCCCCTGGCTAGGCGATATCATCAGTGCTCTGGAGCCTCCTGCGAAGCGCTTCTTTGATGTTTCTTCCGGTATTTATAGTGGTCTGTCCTTGCCGCTTCCGGGTGTCAGTTTCAGCTGTCCGCTGCAGTGGTTGGTATATTGGGTCCAGGTCGATGTGTCTGTTGATGGAGCTTGTGGATGAATGCCATGCCTCTAGGAATTCCCTGGCTGTTCTCTGTCTGGCTTGCCCTAGGACAGTAGTGTTTTCCCAGTCGAATTCATGTTGTTTGTTGTCTGCGTGTGTGGCTACTAGGGATAGCTGGTCGTGTCGTTTCGTGGCTAGTTGATGTTCATGTATGCGGATTGTTAGCTGTCTTCCTGTTTGTCCTATATAGTGTTTTGTGCAGTCCTTGCATGGTATTTTGTAAGCTACATTAGTTTTGCTCATGTTGGGTATTGGGTCCTTTGTTCTAGTGAGTTGTTGTCTGAGCGTGGCTGTTGGTTTGTGTGCCGTTATGAGTCCTAAGGATCGCAGTAGTCTGGCTGTCAGTTCTGAAACGCTCCTGATGTATGGGAGTGTGGCTAGTCGTTTTGGTTGTGGCATGTCCTCGTTCCGTGGTCTGTCTCTTAGGCATCTGTTGATAAAGTTGCGCGGGTATCCGTTTTTGGATACCCTTGTATAGGTGTTCCTCTTCCTCTTTTTGCATTTCTGGTGTATTGGACGTTATCAGGAATACACACATAGACAAAGAAGAAACCATGATCTCATTCGACGTGACGGCACTGTTCACTTCGATTGACAAAACCCTAGCCAGAGAAACAATAGCCAACCTACTGGACATACAGAACAGAAAACAGGAGGCGGAACCTATCAACAAAGACGGCATACTTAAACTACTGGACTTGTGCATCACTACACACTTTACATTCACCAATCAGATATACGAACAAATCAACGGAACACCCATGGGATCACCAATCTCGGGACTCATAGCAGAGGCAGTTATGCAAAGGTTAGAACAAACAGCCCTACCACAAATTCAACCCAAACTCTGGGTCAGATATGTCGATGACACGTTTGTAATCATCAAAAACACGGAAATAGGAAAAACACACCGGATCATCAACGCCACACTCACAGGAATCCGATTCACAAGAGAAGAAGAAAAGGATAGCCAACTCCCATTCCTAGACGTGATAGTACAGAGAACACCGAACATTCACCACAAGGGTACACAGGAAAACAACACACACAGACTAAGTCCTCAACTATGAAAGTAACCACCCCAACACATACAAATGAAGCTGCATCAGGACACTATTCAAAAGAGCCACAACACACTGCAGTACACCAGAACTGCAAAAAGAGGAAGAGGAACACCTATACAAGGTATTCGCCAAAAACGGATACCCGCGCAACGTTATCAACAGATGTCTAAGAGACAGACCACGGAACGAGGACATGCCACAACCAAAAGGACTAGCCACACTACCATACATCAGGAGCGTTTCAGAACTGACAGCCAAACTACTGCGACCCTTAGGACTCACAACGGCACACAAACCAACAGCCACGCTCAGACAACAACTCACTAGAACAAAGGACCCGATACCCAACATGAGCAAAACTAATGTTGTTTACAAAATACCATGCAAGGACTGCACAAAACACTATATAGGACAAACAGGAAGACAGCTAACAATCCGCATAAATGAACATTAACTAGCCACGAAACGACACAACCAGCTATCCCTAGTAGCCACACACGCAGACAACAAGCAACATGAATTCGACTGGGAAAACACTACTCTCATAGGGAAAGCCAGACAGAGAACAGCCAGGGAATTCCTAGAGGCATGGCATTCATCCACAAACTCCATCAACAAACACATCGACCTGGACCCAATATACCAACCACTACAGCGGACAGCTGAAACTGACACCCGGAAGTGGCAAGGACAGGCCACTATAAATACCGGAAGAAACATCAAAGAAGCGCTTCGCAGGAGGTCTCCAGAGCACTGATGATGTCGCCTAGCCAGGGGATGAAACGTTTGCAACAAAAACTTGCAGCTCGGCGAACAGAACCACAACAGGTTCATAAAGAAAAACAAGTGAAGTCAGGAACAGATTAAAAACAATAGAAAATGCATACAATGTCGTGGGGCTCTCAATGCTAGATGATTTTAATCTTTACGAAGTGTTTCAGGACCCCAGTGGGTCCCAGTACAGACTCTTCCTCTCCTTAGTACACAGCCAGATACCACGATAGTGGGGTAAAGTGTTGTGGTGGGATATGGAGGTGCTTTTCTGGAACACCCTCAATTTTGGAGGTGAAAATACATGAGAAGGAGCAGGGTTTTGTAAGGAGTTACCTGTTCCCCTCCTGTTGCAGCATCTTATTATTGCCCTAGCTCTACCTCGTACATGTTTGGTAGAGATCAGTGACGTTTCGTAAGCACACAATACAATATCCGTCACTCTGTTTAGGACAGTAGAAATCTCTTGTAGCGCAATAGTCATAGAACAATACAGCGCAGAACAGGCCCTTCGGTCCTTGATGTTGTGCCAACCGGTGAACTGTTCTCAGCTCGTCCCCGTATACTATTCTAAAATCACCCATGTGCTTATCTAAGGATTGTTTAAATCTTCCTGATGTGGCTGAGTTGTCTACATTAACAGATAGTACATTCCATGCCCTTACCACTCTCTGAGTAAAGAACCTGCCTCTGATATCTGTCTTAAATCTATCACTCCTTATTTGCACTTACGCCCCCTCGTGCACACTGACATAATCATCCTAGAAAAAGACTTCCACTGTCTACCCTATCTAAGCCTCTGATCATCTTGTATGTCTCTATCAAATCCCCTCTTAGCCTTCTTCTTGCCAAGGAGAATAGGTTCAAGTCACTCAGCCTTTCCTGATAAGACCTTGTCTCAAGACTAGACAGCATCCCGGTTAATCTCCTGTACACCTTTTCCAATTCCTCCACGTCGTTCCCGAAATATAGGCACCAGAACTGCACACAATATTCCAAGTATGGCCGCACCAGCGTTTTGTATATTTCCAGCATGATATTGTGGCTCTGGAACTCAATTACTCTATGAATGAAACTTAACACAACATATGCCGTCTTAACAGTACTATCCACGTGGGTGGCAACTCTCAGGGATCCATGTACATGGACTCCAACATCCCTCTGCACATTCACACTACAAAGAATCTTTCCATTGACCCTGTACTCTGCCTTCTGGTTATTCTTCTCAAAGTGCATCACCTCATATTTAGCTGCATTGAACTCTATTTGTCACCTCTCAGCCCAATTCTGCAGTTTATCCAAGTCCCCCTGCAAACTGTAACACTCTTCCACACTATCCACTACTCCACCGACTTTAGTGTTGTCAGCAAATTTACTAATCCATCCACCTATGCCTGCGTCTAAGTCATTTCTAAAAAAATGACTAACAGCTGTGGTCCCAAAACAGATCTTTATGGCACACCACTAGTAACTTGACTTCAGTTGAATATTTTCCATCAACTACCACTCGCTGCCTTCTTTTAGAAAGCCAGTTTCTAATCCAAACTGCTAAATCACCCTCAGTTCCATGCCTTTGTATTTTCTCCAACAGCCTACCATGTGGAATCTTATCAAAGACTTTACTGAAGTCCATGTATACCACGTCAGCTGCCCTACCCTCATCTACATGCTTGGTCACCTTCTCAAAAAACTCTGAGGTTCGCAAGACACAAACTGCACTTGGTGAAACCGTGTTGATTATCTGAAATTAAATTGTTGTTTGCAAGATGATTATAGATCTTATCTCTTATAATCCTTTCCAAAACCCTTCCTACAACAGAAGTCAGTCTCACTGGTATATAATTATCTGAGTAATCTCTACTGCCCTTCTTGAACAAAGGCACGACATTTGGAATTCTCCACTCCCCTGGTACCAAACCTGTAGACAATGATGACTCAAATATCAAAGCCAAATGCTCTGATATATCTTCTGTATCTTCCCAGAGAATCCTCGAGTAAGTCCCATCCGGCCTAGAGGACTTGTCTACTTTCACTCCTTCTAGGATTGATAACACCTGTTTCTAACTAATCTCGATCCTTTCCAGTCTAAAATCTCGCACCACATTCTTCTCCTCTACAATATTCTCCTTTTCCTGAGTGAAAACCAATGAGAAATGTTCATTAACACCTCTCTGATCTCCACAGGGTACACACTCAACTTCCCACTTCTGTCTTTGATTGGACCTATTCCTACCCTAATGATCATTTTATTCCTCACATACCTATAGAAAGCTTTAGGGTTCTACTTTATTCTATTTGCTAAAGACTGCTCGTGTCCTCTCTTTGCTCTTCATAACTCTCTCTTTAAATCCTTCCTAGCTGATCTGTAACTCTCCACCTCCTCATCTGAATCATCTTGCCTGATCAACACATAAGCATCCTTCTTCTTCTTCACAAGAGATGCAATTTCTGTAGTAAACTACGGTTCCCTTACCTTATCACTTCCTCCCTGCCTGACCGAGACATACCCGTCAAACACATGCAATATCTGTTCCTTACACAAGCTCCACATTTTCATTGCCTGCATCCCCTGCATTTTGCTATCCCATTCTATGCAGCCTAATTCCTGCCTAATTGCTTTAATTGTCCTTGCCCCATTGATAACACTTGCCCTGTGGCATGTATCTGTCCCTTTCCATCGCTAAACTAAACGTATCTGAATTATGGTCACTCGCTCAAAAGCGCTCGCCTAAAACTAAATCAAACATCTGGTCTGGTTCATTACCAAGCACCAGATCCAATGTGGCTTCCCCTGCTGTTGGCCCTTCGACATACTGTGTCAGGAAACCCTCCTGCACATTGGACAAAAGCTGATCCATCCAATGTACTGGAGTTATAGCATTCCCAGTCAATGTTGGGGAAGCTGAAGTCCCCCATAATAACCACCCTGGTACTTTTGCTCTTACCCAGAATAATTTTTCTAATCCTCTCTTCCACTTCCTCTGTGAAGGCCTATAAAAAAATCTCCAAGCAGTGTGACCTCTCCTCTCCTGTTTCTAACCTCAGCCCACACATTCCAGTAGACGAGTCCTCATCAAAAGTTATCTCAGCCGCCGTTATACTATCCTTGACTAACATGACTTGCATGAACCCATTGCAGTGCTTCAAACTCCATGAGGCAGCCATACTGTCTATGACAGACAGACTCAGTCTGCAACCTCCTTTGTCCTTAAGACATTATACACTGCCTGCACTCCTCCATTTCCGCTTTGTATGTTCCTTTTCCAACCCACCTCACCTGCAACACTCCACAATTGGAGCTGTCAAGGGCAGCAATCTGTCAAATAGCCTCCCTAACATTTTCTATCCTCCTTTAAGATTTTGTTTTTAATCATTCTCCTTAATCAATGTTTTGATCATCCATGAAGCACCTTAGGACATTTGCCATTGTGAAAAATTCCATACAATACATGTAGCTATTGTTTTTGCCATACATTAGGAGAAACAGGAATGATGAATTCAAAATTCTAACAAGAAAGTCACTGATAGGCGCAGTGTATAGGCCGCCAAATAATAACATCATACTGGGATGGGTAATAAACAAAGAAATAACTAATGCCTGTAAAAATGGTACGGTTATTATCATGGGTGATTTTAATCTACATGTAGATTGGTCAAATCAGCTCAGTCAGGGTAGCTTTGAGGAGTTCATTAAGTGTATCTGTGATATTTTACTTGAAGAGTATGAAATGGATCTACAGGGGAGCAAGTTATCCAAGATCTGGCCCTCTGCAATGAGACAGGAATAATTAGTGACCTCAGAGTTAGGGATCCTCTTGGAAGAAGTGATCACTCTATGGTTGAATTTAATACATATGGAGAGTTTGAAGATAAAATCTAATACCTGGGTCCTGTGCTTGGACATGGGGAACTACAATAGAATGAGGGAGAACCTAGATAAAGTAGACTGGAAACAAAGATTTTATGGTGGGACAGTTGATGAGCAGTGGAGGATTTTAAAAGACATTTTACAAAGTCCTCAGTAAAGGTATATTCCAGTCAAAGAGAAGGACTCTAAGAAAAGGTGTTCTCTGCGATGGGTATCTAAGGAAAGTGATCAAATTGAAATGCATACAAAGTGGCCAAAACCAGCATGAAACTAGAACTGGGAAAACTTTAAAGGTCAACTGAAAGCCACAGAAGAGCTACAAAGAAATGTAAAATAGAAAATGAGAAAAATAAACTGGCACAGATTATAAAGACAGATAGCAAATGTTACTATAAACATACATAATGAGAAAAGAGTGGCGAAAGTAAATGTTGGTCCTTCGGAAAAAGAAAAAGAGCATTTATGTTCTGGGATGTCACTGTGGAGGATACTAATATCTTTCCAGGAATTAACAAAGAGACAAAGGTAGGTGAGGATTTGGAAGCTATCATTATTACAGAACAGCTAGTTTTGGACTGTTGGAGGTAATTGAGCTAATAATAGAAAATTATCTTGGCCCTGACAGAATGTATCCCAGGAGAAATAGCAAATGCACTGACAGTAATTTTCCAAAATTCACTGGACTTCATGGCAGTCCCAGCAGATTGGAAAGCAGCAAAAGTGACGCCACTGTTTTAAAAAGGAGGTGGACAAAAGATGGGTAATTATACCCCAGATAGCTTCTTCTCTGTAGTGGGAAAGACGCTTTGATCTATTATCAAGGAAGAAATAGCAGGGACTCGATAGAAATTGTCCCATTGGACAGACAGAGCATGGATTCATAAAGGGCAAGTCATGCTTGACAAATCTTTTGGAATTCTATGAAGACATTTCGAGAAAGGTGGACAACAGGAAACCAGTGGATACGGTGTACTTGGATTTCCAAAAGACCTCCAACAAGGTGCTGTTCAAGAGGCTGTTGCATAATATAAGGGGGCATGGCATTATGGGTATAGTGTTAGCATGGATAGAAGATTGCTTCCTGTTAGTCAACCAAAGTGTGGGGATAAATGTGTATTATTCTGGCTGGCAATCAGTGACTTGTAGTATGCCTCAGGGATCAGTGTTGGGACTACGAATCTTTAGAATCGATACAGATGATTTGGAGTTGGGGAACACATGTAGGGTGTCAAAGTTTGCACATGACACTAAGATGAGTAGCAGGACAAATTGTGCGGAGGACTGTGAAACATTGCAGAGGAACATAGATACATTGAGTGAGTGGGCAATGGTCGCTCATATGGAATATGATGTTCATAAATGTAATGTCATACTGTTTGGTTGGAGTAACATTAAAAAGAGATTATTATTTGAATTTTAAAAAGTTGCCTTATTTGTTAAGCAGAGGCATCTGAGTATCCTTCTGCATGAAGGTTGGTCACCAGGTATAACAATCAATTCAGAAAGCAAATGCAATTTTGTTCTTCATTGCTGAAGGGATTGTGCTTAAAAGCAGAGGTTAGGTTCCAGCTGTATTGGGTGCTCGTGAGGCTACACCTGGAGTTCTCCATGTAGTTTTTAACTCCTTCGTTGAGAAAGGATGTACTGGCAGTAGAGGAGGTTAAATAGGTTGATTCCAGAGTTGAGGGGGTTGGCTTTACAGAGACTGAGTAGATTGGGATTATACTCATTGGAATTCAGAAGAATGGAAACATATAAAATAATGAATGAAATGGATAAAATAGAAGTAGAGAGGATGTTTCCACTGGCAGGTGAAGCTAGGACAAGTGGGCATCACCTCAAAATTAGAGATAGCAAATTTAAGACTGAATTGAGAAGGAACTTTTTAACGTCAATGGAATTCATTGCCCAGAGAAGTAGTTGATGCTAGTTCAGTAAATGTTTTTAAAGCTAACTTAGCTTTTTCTTTAAATAAAAGAAATAATTAATTTAGCAATACGGTGAGAACTTGGGTAAATGGTTCTATGTTCACAGAATGATCAGCCATGATCTTATTGAATGGCAGAGCAAGCTCAAAGGGCAGGATGGCCTTCTCCTGTTCCTAGTTCTTATGTTATGCATTCCTCCCTCACTCCAGACTTGGAGCTGCTGGTGTTAGATTAGATTAGATTAGACTTACAGTGTGGAAACAGGCCCTTCGGCCCAACAAGTCCACACCGACCCGCCGAAGCGCAACCCACCCATACCCCTTACCTAACACTACGGGCAATTTTAGCTTGGCCAATTCACCTGACCCGCACATCTTTGGACTGTGGGAGGAAACCGGAGCACCCGGAGGAAACCCACGCAGACACGGGGAGAACGTGCAAACTCCACACAGTCAGTAGCCTGAGTCGGACAAAAATAATGGACAAAAATAAAATTCACAGAACACCAGGTTATAGTCCAACAAGTTTATTTGGAAGCACTAGCGTTGCTGCTGCTTCATCAGGTGGTTGTGTGTTTTTAACTTTGTGTCTCATTCTTGTAACGAATAAACAGCAACAAAAGCCGTGAGGCAGTGCGCATGCTCCAGCCAACAACAGTCCCCGAATAATTGATGTCAGCGGCGGACCAATGGAAGAACATGGGCGGGACTGGAGGACCTGGTTGGGCAGCTGAAAATGTGTTGCTGGTTAAAGTACAGCAGGTTGGGCAGCATCCAAGGAACAGGAAATTCGACGTTTCGGGCATAAGCCCTTCATCAGGACCTGGTTGGGCAGCTGGCCATACGACCAATCAGTGAGCGAGGGGCGGGACTTGGTTATGCCACGTGATCATCCTCGCGGACAGCGCGGCTATGCGGGCGAGAGCTGTCGGTAAGGAAAGAAATAAACAACAGCAAGTGGGAGGGAAATGGTGTTGGTGTGGGCTGAGAGGTTTTGCAAACATTTGGTGCACATCGGAAAGTACAAATTTGAAACTTATAGTCTCGTTTTGGAGTAAACGGGAAAATAACCTCATCGTGTGATCGCCGCCATCTTTATTCGGGGCAACGATTCACTGGAAACGTACACGACCGCCAGCTTTGTAGGGGGTAAAGTTCAGAGGGGTGTCTGTGCAGCTGTCCCTGATAGAGAGTCACAGGGCATGATTTACACAGAGCACATTCAAACCCAGAGAGATAGGTATTTTTTTCTCTCTGGATTTTTTTCGTCATTCATTTAAACGATTTGGATGTGAATAGAGGCGGTACAGTTAGTAAGTTTGCACCAAAATTGTTGGTATTGTGGTCAGTGATCAAGAGTGTCTCAGAATACAGTGGGATATTGATCAGATGGGCCAATGGGCTGAGGAGTGGCAGATATGGTTTAATTTAGATAAATGTGAGGGGCTGCATTTTAGAAAAGCAAATCAGATCAGGACTCACACACTGAATTGTAAGGTCTTGGAGAGTCTTGTTGAAGAAAGAGACCTTGGAATGCAGGTTCACAGTTCCTTGAAAGTAGAGTCACAGGTAGATAGGATAGTGAAGAAGGCATTTGTTATGCTTCCCTTGGTCAGAGCGTTGAGTAAAGGAGCTGGACAGGACATTGGTTAGGTCACTTTTGCAATATTGTGTGCAATTCTGGTCTCCCTATTATTAGAAGGAGGCACTTAAACTTGAAAGGTTTGAGAATTGATATTGCCAGGGTTGGAGGATTTGGGTTGCAGGGAAAGGCATAATAGGGGCTGGGGCCATTTCCCTGGAGTGTCATAGGCTGAGGTGTAATTTTAAAGAGGTTTATATAATCGTGAGGGGCATGGATAGTGTAAATAGACAAGGTGTTTACCCTGGGGTGATGGAGCCCAGAACTAGAGGATATAGGTTTATGGTGAGAGAGGAAAATTCAACAGGGACCTAAAGGGCAACAAAAATTGTACTATTTCAAAGGCATTTGAATAGGAAGGGTTCAGAGGGATGTGGGCCAAGTGCTGGCAAATGGGAATAGATTAGGTTCGAATATTTGGTTGGCATAGACGGGTTGTACTGAAGAGTCTGTTTCGGTGCTCGACAACTCTGACTGTGGGATCATAAAACTGCTCTGATTCGCCTCTGAGCTCCTTGATGTCCAATTGGTCATTATCTAGCTTCCTTAATCTATCGTGAGTGTATTTTTGCTCTGTTTAGTATTTTACTATTACATTCATAGACATTTCTGTAAATGAATTGTCCGCTGCTGCCCGGCTCCTGACCATATTACAGAGGAGGTAGTACTGGATGTCTTAAATTGTATCGAGGTGGATAAATCCCTGGGACCTCTTACGGTGTATCCCAGACATTTGTGGAAAGCTAGGAAAGTGCTAGCAGTGCCTCTCCCTGAGATATTCATATTGTCATTGGTGACAGGTGAGGTGCTGGAAGGCATGTGCCATTATTTAAAAAGGTGGTAAGGAAAGGCCAGGGAACAAGAGAATAGTGAGCCTGAAGTCAGTGGCAGGCAAGTTGTTGGAAGGGATTCTGAGGGACAGGATTTACATGTATTTGGAAAGACGAGGAATGGTTAGGGATAGATAGCATGGATTTGTGTGTGGGAAATTCTCTCTCTAACTTGATTGAGTTTTTTTTTGAAGACGTGACAAAGATGATTGATGAAGATAGACTGTGGACGTTGTCTATATGGACACTGTACGATGTTCCACAAAGCAGACTGGTTAGCAAGGTAAGATAACATGAAATGTTGGGAGAACTTGCCATTTGGATACAAAACTGTCTTGAAAGTAGTAGGCAGAGGGTTGATTTGTGGACTGGAGGCCTGTGAGCAGCAGTTTGCTTCAGGAATGGATATTGGGTCCTTCAATAATTGACTTCGATGTGAATATGAGATATGGTCAGTAGGTTTACAGAAGAGTCCAAAATTGGAGGTGTGGTGGACGATGAAGAAGACTAGTTCAGAATGCAACAGGATCTTGATTAGATGGCCCATTGCGGCGAGGAATGGCAGACTGGGTTCAATTTAGACAAATGTAAGCTGTTGGATTTTGGAAAGGCGAGTCAGGGCAGGACTCATACACTTAATGGTAAAGCCCTTAGGAGTGTTGCTGAACATAGAGACCATGGAGTGCAGGTTCATTGTTCCTTGAAAGTAGAGTCACAGATCGGCAGACGAGTGAAAAAGGGGTTTGTTATGCTTATATTTATTGGTCAATGCATTGAATACAGAAGCTGAGACGTCAAATTGTGGCTGGATAGGACATTGATTAAGCCATTTCAGGAATTATGTTTTAGGTTCGAAATTCGTGGTTCTGGGAAGGATGTTGTGAATCCTGAAAGAGTTCAGACAAGATGAACAAAGCCTTTGCTACGGTTGCAGGATTTGGGCTTCAGGGAGAGGCTGAATAGGCCAGGGTTAATTTCCGTGGAGAGGCAAAGACTGAGAGGTGACTTCATGGGGATTTATAAAATCATGAGGGACATGGATAAGGTGAACAGCCAGGGTCTTTCCCCCCAGGTTAGGTGGGTTCAAAACAAAATCGCATGGGCTTAAGTTGAGAGGGCAAAGATTCAAAACAGATCTAAGGGGCAAAGTTTTCAAGCTGTGTGTGGTGTATGTGTGGACTGCGCTGCCAGATGAAGTAGTGGAGGCTGATACAATTACAACATTTGAAAGGCATCCGATTGGTACATGAATAGGAAGGTTTCAAATGATACAGACCAACAGCTGGCAAATGTGGCTCCATTTGTTGAGGATTCCTAGTTGGCATGGACAAATTGGACCAAAGGTCTGTTTCTGTGCTGTACTTCTCTATGACACTAATAAATGAAAATTAGTTGTGTTCCTGTTTTGTGGAGAGCTAGCAGAAGCACAGATAATTGTCCTTGGAGCTGAGAAGATTAAGCAGTGATTTTGACCAGCTGCAAATTTGTTTCTAGGATATTTAATATGCAGAGAGAGGGAAATTGTTAACAATGTCACAATTTTAGTAACTATTTTCAGGTAATTGTCAAATAATAAGTGAATATGTGAACATTATTTTCTTCAGTAAGTTCTGAGCATCTGGAATAGTCTGAATGGCAGCTGGACAGACTCAGCAATTATTCATAAACAGATTTGGAATTTTACATTTTAAGGGAAGATTTGGAGCGCTGTGGGCAAATGGGAAGGGAATTGGGACAGATTTGCAGCATCTCCAGAGGGAGAGCGTACAGCCCAAATGGGCTGAATAGCCCCCAGCACCTGAGCTCTGTGATGCTGCCTCATTGACTGTGAATGTTGAAGCTCATCCCAGGGCAGAGAGAGGGAGGATCCCACCACTCACCTCACAATGGGCCCCGGATGATTGATGTCAGCGCAGGCCAATAGGGCCACAGGGCAGTACTGGAGGACCAGGTCGTACCAGTTTGTCCTCCAACCAATCGGAGTGAATGAGGGCAGCCTCAAGGCTGGAACTAAAGAAAGGCACATATCACAGAGATTTGAGAAACTGGAGGACATGAGACAGGGAACGTTCTGTGGCTAGTGAGGAATTATATAAATAAGGAAGAGTTGTGAGGCTGGATGAGGTGACAGTGATCGGGAGAGTTGAGGATGGAGGAATTTAGGGATCGTGAAGATTAGAGTCATAATGTTATACAGCAAGGAAACAGGCCCTGTGGTCCAACCAGTCCATGCCGACCATAATTCCAAACTGAACTAATTGTATCTGCCTCCGCTTGGTCCACATCCATCCAAATATTTCCTATTTATGTACGTATCAGAATGTCTTTTAAATATTGTAATTGTATTTACAGCTACCACTTCCTCTGGAAATTTATTCCACATGTGTAACTTTTTTATTAAAACCTTCATGTATTTTCTCAAATCTTTCTCATTTCTTCTCAAAATGAATGCACCCGAGTTTTGAATCCCCCTCTCCCCCGGCTATTCACCTTATCTACACTCTTTCTAATTTTATAAACCTCTAATAAGCTAACGTCTCAACCTCGTGCACGCCAGTGAAAAAGTTCCTCGTGGGCGGCACGGTGGCACAGTGGTTAGCACTGCTGCCTCACAGCGCCTGTAGACCCGGGTTCAATTCCCGACTCAGGCGACTGACTGTGTGGAGTTTGCACGTTCTCCCCATGTCTGCGTGGGTTTCCTGCGGGTGCTCCGGTTTCCTCCCACAGTCACAAAGATGTGCGGGTCAGGTGAATTGGCCATGCTAAATTGCCCGTAGTGTTAGGTAAGGGATAAATGTAGGGGTATGGGTGGGTTGCGCTTCGGCGGGTCGGTGTGGACTTGTTGGGCCGAAGGGCCTGTTTCCACACTGTAAGTCTAATCTAATCTAATCTATCCAGTCTCTCCTTAGAACACAATCCTTCCATTCATGGCAACATGCTGGTAAATCTCTTCTGAATCTGCTCCAATTTAATAATATCCTTCCTATAACAGCACAACCAGAACTGGACAGAGTATTCCAGAAGACGCCTCCCCAACGTCTTGTACATCCTCAACATAATGTCCCACCTCCTGTACTCCATTGTCTGAACAAGGAAGGTAAGTGTGTTTAGCACCTTCTTAACCACCCTGTCTACATGTAACACAAACTTCAAAGACATGAAGCCCTCGGTCCCTTTGTTCCCATATCACTACTCGAGGCCCTACTTATTTTGAGAGTAAGCCCTGCCCTCGTCTGTTTTGTCAGGATGTTATACTTTGCATTTATTCCAATGCAAAAACATTGAGTATAAAGGCAGTAGGAGTATAATTAACAGGGAAATCAGGAGGCAAAAAAAGAGACGTGAGATAGCTTTGGCGAATAGGTTTAAGAATAATCAGAAGAGCTTCTATAAATACATGAAGAAAAAAAGGCTAACTACGGAGAAAATAGAGACCCTCCAACATCAGCAAGGCAGCAGTTGTGTGGAGCTGCAGGCGATGGGCGAGATAGGAAAACAAGTATTTTGCATCAGTGTTTACTGTGAAGAAGTAGATGGGAGATATAGAATGTGGGGAAATAAATGATGACATCTTGAAAAATGTCCATATTACAGAGGAGGAGGTGCTCAATGATTGGCTAAGGAGCTGGTGCAGGGGAAAACGATTCACATTTTGTTGGATCATTGTGGCCTCCTCTGGAGTAGAGTTGACCTGCATAAGAAGGATGGATTGTACCTGAATTGGAAGGTGTCTAATATCGAGGCAGGGAGACTTGCTAGTGATACTCGAGAGGTATTAAACCAGTGAGGGAGTGGGAGTTAACCCAATAAGATAGTGAGGAAAGAGTATGTCTGAGACTGGTACAGTTCAGAAGTCAAATAGTCAAGGCAGGCAAGGGCAAGGCACAGAATGAAGTCGGACTGAGCAGTAGCATTCCATTTACTTCAATAGAAGAGGCCTGACAGGGAAGGCAGATGAGCTCAGGGTATGGTTTTGAACAAGGCACTGGGATATTATAGCAACTACAGAGGCATCACTCAGGGATGGATAGGACTGGCAGCTTAATGTTCCAGAGTATAGATGCTATATGAAGAATTGAAAGGGGGACAAGAGAGGAGGGGGAGTAGCATTTTTGATTCGGGATAGCATTATGTTTTTGCTTAGGGAGGATATTCCTGGGAGTATGCCCAGTGAAGTTATTTAGGTGGAACTGGGAAATAAGAAAGGGATGATCACCTTATTGGGGTATTCTGCATGGATCTCGTCTGGGTTCTCTGGTTTCCTCCCACAGTCCAAAGATGTGCAGGATAGGTTGGATTATCCAAGCTGAATTGCCCACAGTGTTCAGGTATGTGTAGGTTGGCTGGATTGTCCAGGCTGAATTGCCCATAATGTTCAGGGATGTGTAGGTTGGGTGGCCCTGGGAAATGCAATGTTACAGGGGGAGGTTAGGAGGCTCTCAGGGTCAGTATCAGTGTGATGGGCTGAATGACCTGCTTCCACACTGTTGGTATTCTCTGATAACTCTACTAGTTTTAAAATAGTTACAGAAAATAATAGACCAGATTTAAACGTTAAGGTTCTGAATTGGATAAAGGCAAATTTTGATGGCACAAGGCAAGAATTTTCATCTGGCCCCTCCAGCCTGCTCTGCCATTCAATAAGATCAGGGCTGATCGTTTCATGGCCTCAGCTCCACTTTCCTGCTCTCTCACCATAACCCTTAATTCCTTTCCTGTTCAAATATTTACATTTTGCCTTAAAGGCGTTCAAGTTGATAACGTCAAATGTTGCTCTCAGCAGGGAATTCCACAGATTCACAACCCTTTAGCTGAAGAAGCTCCTCCTGAACTCAGTCCTAAATCTGTTCCTCCTTACTTTGACGCTATGCTCTCTAGTTTCACCAGTCCTTGGTGAAAATAAACCCCCTGCTTCTCTCTTTATCTATTCTTTTCCCTCTCCAACCTCCCATTCTTCTAAATTACAATGACAATACAACCAGTTTTCTCAATCTCTCCACATAACGCCAAACCTCTCAACTCCCAACTCAAACTAGTGACCCTCCTCTGTACTCCCTCCAGTGCCAGTACATCGTTGCTAATGTAAGGGGACCAAACCAGTACACAGTACTCCAGGTGTGGCCTCTCCAGCACCCTGTACAGCTGCAGCATAACCATCCCTCTACAATGAAGGACAATATTCCCTTCACTGCCTCAATTACCTGCAAAACAGCTTCCTGTGATTCAAGCACGTGGACACCCAGCTCCGTCTGCACAGCAGTATGCTGCATGTTTTCACCATTTCTTCATCCAATTTGCTGCTAATCCGAACAAAATGGATGACCTCACATATCCCAACATAGTCCTCCATCTGCCAGATCCTTACCCACTCTCTTAACCTATCTGTATCCCTGTGCAGACTTACAGTGGCCTCTGCACACATTCATCTTTGTGTCAAATGTGAATCCCGACACCGTACACTTCGTCCTCAACTCCAAAACATTTGTGTAAATTGCAAACAATTGTAGTGACAACACTAATTCAAACACCCATTTATCCCCATTCTTTATTTTTTGTTGGTTAGCCGATCCTGTATCAATGATAATTACCCATAATGCCATGCATCTTTACCTTATACAGCAGCCTTTGTTGTAGCAACTTATCGAAATACCTTCTGGAAATCCAGGTACACCACATTCACTGGTTTCTCCCTTGTCCAATGCGCTCGTTGTATCCTCAAACAATTCCAGTAAATGCGTTAAACATGACCTGCCTTTCATGAATCCATGTTGTGTCTGCTAAATGAGTCAATTTCGACCCAAATATCTCACCACTACTTCCTTGAGAGATTCAAGCATTTTCTCCACGAAAGAGGTTAAGCAAACAGGTCCTTTTTGAAAAATAGTGGCACCACATTTGCAGCTTCCAGCCTGTCAAAACTATCCCAGAATCCAACAAACTTTAGTGAATTTCCACGATCTATGTGTTATACCCCCCCCCCCCAAGAACAAACGAGTAACCAGGCAGAGAATAGGTATCCGCAAAAATAATCAAGGCTGTCTGTGGAACCACAGGAGGTGAGAGAGGTTCTGTATGAGCGGAGAGGTTTTACAAACAAAATGTGCACATCGGAAAACACAAATATGAACGTCCCAGTCTCGTGTTTTCATGAAACGGGGATTGCCTCAGTGTGGCTGCAGGTATGATTGCGCGCCGCCATCTTTATTCGGGGCAAAAATTCAGTGGACACGTGTGGAGCTGCCAGCATTGTAGGCTGCAAGGTACAACCAGGTGCATGTGCAACCTTTCTCTGGTACAGTCATTGGGCAGCATTTACACAGAGCACATTCAAACTCAGAGAAATGGGTATTTATTTCTGGATTTGTTTCGTCATTCGTTTAAATGATTTGGTATCGTAAATGAGTTTGCAGGTCATACAAAATTGGAGGCATTGTGCATAATGAAGAAGGTTACCTCAGATTACAATGAGACATTGATCAGATGGGGTTTAATTTAGATAAATGTGAGCTGTTGCATTTTGGTAAAGCAAATCAGGGATGGACTTATACACTGAATGGCAAGGCCCTGGAGACGTTTGCAGAACAAAGAGACCTTCGACTGCAGGATCATAGTCCTTGCAAGTCAAGTTGCAGGCAGATAGGATGATGAAGAAGGTGTTCAGTATATTTTCCTATATTGGTTCGAGCATTGAGTATAGGATGTGGGAGGTCATGTTGCTGTACAGGACATTCGTTAGGCCACCTTGGGAATATTGTGTGCGGTTCTGGCCTGCCTCCTATCAGAAGGGTGCTGTGAAACTTGAAGGTTTCAGTCAAGATGTACAAAGATATTGCTGCGGTTGGATGATTTGAGCTACAGGGTGAGGAATAAAAAGCTAGGGCTGTTTTCCCTAGAGTGCCATTTTGAGCAGTGACGTTATGGAGATTTATAAAATCATGAGGGACACGGACAGGGGAAATGGACAAGGTGTTTTCCCTGGAGTGGTGGTGTCCAGAAGTAGAGGGCATTGCTTTAAGGTGAATGGATAATATTTCAAAGGGGCCTAAAGGACAACTCTTTCATACAATGGGTGGAATGAGCTGCCAGAGGGAGTGGTGGAGGCTGGTACAAATAAAACATGTTAAAGGCATCTAAATAGACATATTATATGGTAAGGAAGCATTTACAGGGATATGCGCCAAGTGCTTGCAAATGCGAATAGATTAGGTTTGGATACCTGGTTGGCATGGATGAGTTAGACCGAAGGGTCGGTGTCGGTGCTATACATCTCTATGACTGTGGGATCATAACAGTTTATACTGCTATGCTTCATCTCTGGGCTCCCTCATGACCACTTTGTCAATATCTAGCTTCCTCAGTATCGAACAATGGGTGTATTTTTGGTCTGTTTAGTATTTTACTATTAATTTTACAGACATTTTTGTCAGTTAAGTTTTCACTGCCGCACAGCCCCTGACCATGCGCTGCTTATTAATTTTTTTCTGAAAAATCTTTGACAGTCAAGAATTCTTTTTTCCAATAAGCAAGTGTATTTTCCTTCCATTTATGACTATCAAATTCTGCACCATTTTCATTCCCTGTAATCCATTTTGCACTCCCTGAAATATCAACTGTGTTTCTCCTTCCACAGATACCAGTGATTAATGCCAAAGCCCTGTTGCCTGGGGAGAGGGTGATGTTTGACTTTCTTGTACAGCTGCAGTTTGTGTGGTGAAGGTGCTCTCACAATGTGGTTGGGTAAGAGACATTACAGATTATTCATTACAGCAACAGTGATGATTTGAAGATAATGTCCAAATCAAGAACAATTTGTAGTTTCATTATCACGCTTATAATTTCACAAATATATTAGTGGGAACTTTAGACATATGGCGAGAGAAGGATGATATTAGGTCAGGTGACCAAAAGCAGTGCCAAATAAGCAGGTTTTGAGGAACGTCTTAAAGGAGGAAAGCAGACCTGTGAGGTTTTGGCTGGGAATTTCAGACCTTGTTGCTTTGGCAACTGTAAAAACAGCCACACAGGTGAATTAATGAATTAACAGATTATTGGGAGTCTCAAACAGAGTGGGTTGTCGAGGTCTCAAAGCAGCGAGCTAGGGATGATCGCAACCAGGAAATAAATCAAGTGATTTGGGACTGATGCTGGCAAGTGAGACTAGATTGGGTTGGGATATCTGGTCGGCGTGGACGGGTTGGATTGAAGGGTTTGTTTCCATGCTGTGCATCTCTGTGGCTGTATGTTGTTGATCATGAATAGGGGCCTTTTGATGGATCAACAAGTTTTGGTACGAGGGAGTACTTGGGCAGCAGAGATTTAATTGTTCTTGAGATTACAGGGAGGATGAATGTGGGAAGCTGGCCAGGAGTGTGTCTGGAGATAATACAAAGTGGATGAGAGTATATGAGCTGAGATAAGGTTGGAATCAACTAGAAATAGTGGTGTTGGAGAGGGACTGGGCTGTCACCCTCACCTCACCTCTGGGATTCAGCTGGTTGTCAGGTTGTGAATCGGGGCGGTAACACACTAAGGGAGCTGGGTGGCCCTGATGAAGCCTAAAATGAGTGTAGCTCAGCTGGCTGTTGCTGAGCAGCTGCTGCTTGATAGCCCTGTTGATAACATCTTGTATCACATTACTGCTGATCGAGTGTGGACTGACAGAGGGAAATTTCCTGGGTTGTATTGCCCTGTGTTTTTGTGTTGAACATCCCTGGGCAATGTTCCACATTGTCGGGTAGATGCCAGTGCTGGAGCAGTACTTGGCTTGGTGGGTGGCAAGTTCTGGAGCACAAGCTATCCGTATTATTCCCAGAATATTGCCAGAGCCCATAGCCTTTGCACTACTAAACCGTTTCTTGATGTTATTCAAACTGACTTACAACTCGCATCTGTGATGTTGGAAACCACTGAAGAAGGCTGAGATGGATCATCCCACTTTGGACTTCTGGATGCAGATTGCTACAAATGCTGTTGTCTTATCTGGTGCATGGATGTGTGAGGCCCCTCCATCAGTAAGGATGGGAATATCTGTGATGCTTCCTCCAATGAGTTATTTAATTGTCCATTATGTTCACAATTGGGTGAGGCAGAATTGCAGAGCTCCGATCTATTCCATTGGTTGTGGGATCACTTAGCTCTGTTGCTTGCTGCTGATGCTGTTTGAAATGCAGATAGTCCTCCTTGGTAGCTTCACCGGGTTGGCACTTCATTTTTACGTATCCCTGGTGCTGCTCTTGGCATGCCGTCCTTTCCTGTCCATTGTGATGGGTGATAGCCGGACTTACAAACCCATGAGATTACAGATTGTGCTGGAGTACAGTTATGCTGCTGTTGATGTCCCACAGTGCCTCCGAGATATCCAGTTTGAGATCCTACATCTCTTCAAAGTCTGTCCCATTTAGAACGGTGATAGTGTCGCTCTATACAATGGAGGTTTTTCTCAGCTTTAAGGCAAGACTTGTGTCTCCAAAAGGAATGTGTGATGGTTGCTCTTACCGATACTGTCATGGACAGATGTATTTGCAGCTGGTCAATTCATAACAATGAGAGAAAGCATGTTTTTTCTCTCTTGTTGGTTCCCTCTCCACCTGCTGCAGACTCAGTTGAGCAGCAATGTCCTTCAGGACCTGGCCAGCTCAGTCAGTAATTCTGTTGCAGAGCTAGTCTCGATTGTGGACATTGAAATCCTGTACCCAGAGTACGTTTGACACCATTTTACTTCCTCAGTGCTTCCTCCAAGTCTTGTTCAACATGAAGGAGAAGTGATTCATCAGCAAAGGGCGGACGGTACGTGGTAATCAGCAGGAGCCATGAGACTTCCTGGTGTCTGGAGTCAATGCTGAGTACTCCCAGGACAGATCCTCCCTGTCTGTGCCACCACCTCTGCCTGGACTGTCCTGCTGGTAGGACAGGGCATATCCAGAGATTTCAGGAGAAAGCGAAGACTGCAGATGCTGGAGATCAGAGTCAAGAGTCTAGTGCTGGAAAAGCACAGCAGGTCGGGCTGATGAAGGGCTTAGGCTCGATTCTCCTTCTCCGCGGATGCTGCCTGACCTGTTGTGCTTTTCCATCACCACACTCTCAATATCTAGGGATGGTGATGGTGGTGTCTGGTCATTGGCTGTAGGGGTTGATTTCGTGAGTATGAGTATGTCAGGCTGTTCCTTGATTGGTCTGTGAGACAGCTCTGCACATTTTGGCACCAAACTCCAGATATTAGTCTGGAGGACATTGCACCATCGAGCGGGCTGATTCTGTGGTTGTATTTTCTGGTGCCTTGTTAGATGCTGAGTGCTCCATCCAGTTCCATTCCTTTGTTGAAACTTTGCAGTGATTATTTCAGTGAGTAGCTGGCTGGGCCACTGTCAGTTTGTCAGGATTTTTTTCGCCATTGACAATGATTCCATGTAGAACAGAAGATTCCTAATTGCAGTTTTTTTTTCTTGAATTCAGATTGCACCATCTGCCAGGACTTCAGTCGTTTGTTTTAATATTTTGGATAAAAGTTAAATACATTAGGTTTGTTCATTCACTTTAAATATCACTTACCCAGGTTTTATTTCTTTGTGAAACACTGTCCATCATCCTGTCTCCTCCATCCTTCTCTCCAACAACAAGAGTTTGGAGCACATGGAGTTTCTCTGTCACTAAGACTGAGATAATCCGATCTGCTGCTTCCCTCCCTCCCACTGAGTCAAACTGCCTCATGGGTGTTCCCGGTTTTCGTCCTAAACATACATCTTCCTCCAGTCTCTTGTCAAGCCTTATCAAAGCTCATTTTGTTCTTTTACCCTAATTTCACTAAACTATCGACTTTCCAACTCTCTTTCCTCCTCATCCTCATCAGTCCCCCTCACCGATTCACAGATATTGTTCCTTGTTCTGTCTTTTCTGGTTTTATCCTTCTCGCCCAAAATCCTGCTCCATCTCCACTCTCCCTTTCCTTTCTGAATTCCTTGGATTTGGTGTCCTTGGTCCCTTCTGTGTCTCACGTACTTACTGCCAGGAGGTGACATTGTGCAAAAGCACCATGTTGGGTTTCACATGGACACTGACGATGCCCAGCTCTCCCTCCCCATCATCCCTCTCCAATACTCCACTGTTACTCAGTTATCAAACTGCTTTCCACATTCCCACTACTCGATTAGGTGCAGTTTCCTCCAATGAAACTTTGTAATGGTTAAAACCGTTGCCTAACAAATTCCTTTCCCTTACTGCTGAGCCTCTCCCTCTCACTGGGAACTATGCAGCAGAACTACACTCTTCACAGTATTGCAATTATATCTGACGCGAAGCTGACCTTCTGATCAGACATCTACACAATCCCGAACACCAGGAATTCCAATCTCTTAAACGTTGCTTATCTCCTCCTCACCCCAGCTCCATTGCTCCTGAAACCCCTTACCCATGTCTGTGTTGCCTTAAACTTGACGAATCCGAAACAGAACCCTTGATTCTGTGACTGACTCAGAATCTCGTTTCAAACTCCCCTCTCAGTATTTACTCTCAGACACATCAGTATTTATTCTGTCAAACACCTTAAGAATCTGGTGGTGCGGTCTGATTGTAGCTGGTGGAAATGGCAGAGGATGATGTGTTGTATGTGGGCGGAAGGTAAGGACTTGGGTAGGGGGGTTCTATCCTTGTTGCAGTTAGAGGTGTGGGTTTCAAAGGCAGAGGTGCGGGAAGTAGAGGAGATATAGTGGATGGTATTGACCACATGGGAGGGGAAATTGCAGTCCTTGAAAAAGGCCTCACTGGAACACTGAAGTAAGCTTGAGACAGAGATGTTGGCCAGTGTACAGGCTCGTGTGTTAAAGTGGCAGGCAGCTGGAAGCTTGGGGTCTGTTTTTGCAGCAGAACGTAGATCATCAGTTGCCATTTCCGCCACGTCCACTGAGATGCTGCTAGATACAGGTTCCTGTACCCTCCATTTACAGCTATGCACCCCCCCCCCCCCCCAGCCAGATCATAATCCACTGCTTTATCTTTCCAAATGTTCTGGTCTCTCTTTGGGGTTCTGTCTCTACCCATTACTTACTATTTAACCCCTATCTCCTGCAGTACAAAGATCTGCAGGTTAGTTGAATTGGCCAAGCTAAATTTCCCATAATGCTCAGGGATATGTAGGTTAGGTGCATTAGTCAGTAGAAATATCCAGTAATAGGGTAGGGGGAATGGGTCTGAGTGGGATACCCTTCAGAGGGATGCTGTGGAACTTTTGGGCAGAATGGCCTGTTTCCACACTGTCAGGATTCTAATTTTCCCAGCTCACATCGGTTCTGAGGAAGGGCCACTGGACAGAGTTCTGTTCCCAGATGCTGCCAGACCTGCTGAGCTTTCCCAGCACCTCCTGCTTGTTGTACCTGATTGACACCATCCATCCACCTTCCGGGTTTGATTCAGACAGGGGGAGGATCCCACCTCTGACCTCACAATGGGTTCCAGCTGATTGATGGCAGCTTCGGACCAATAGAAAAAGGTGGTGGGACTGGTGGACCAAGTGGAACTAGCTGGTCATCCAAACAATAGGAGTGAATGAGGGGCGTGGCCAGTGGGATGACACGTCACCAGTAACTCAGCCTGTGCAGTGCCACGTGACTCGGCCTTTGGTGAATGTGGGAGGCGCAAACAGGGAAGGGGAGAGTGGCCTCAGAGACAGGGAGATAATGAGTCACTTTAGACTGGGAAGTTTTAATTACACTCTGTGCGGGTCGTATGTCTGAATTAGAAACTCTTAATCCTGCGTTTGCAGCAGATGGGAAAATAGCTGTGGCCCTCAGGCAGTGAAAAGTCCTGGGATATGGCCGCCATTTTTATTGGGGGTAAGGCACAGTGAGGCGCATGGACATGTCTTCTTCCTAGGATGGGTGGGGGGGGAGAGGGGGACGGCGTGCAACTTGAAGAGAGGCATTTACACATCAAGCACACACCAAGAAAAAAGTATGTCTTTATATTCTTCCTGTACTGACTGAGTTTTGTTTTGTGAATTAATTTCATAGGATGTTAAGTCCGAATAATTGAGGCTGAGATCTCAAAAGCAAGTTTTTACAGTCAGTGGAGTCATCAGGTTCTGAATATCATTGACATTTAACTGTGGAAGGAGGAAGGTTTGTCTGTTCTGTTTGTGGAAAAATATCTCCAATATTTTTGTTAAGCAGAAAAATGTACAAATTCATGGTTGGATCACCCTTTGGGTGTGTGCTCTGTTCTGGGCCCTGCAGCTGAGGAAGGAGATATTGGCCTGAGAGGGAGCACAGGTTTATCCAAATTACATCTCGTGTCTTTGTAAGAACTCTCAGATTTAGACCCAACCACCCACTTCATGACGTTAACCTGTAAATTACATATTTTGAATTACCTGCAAACTTCCCATTAAAAATCCTTTTGGACTCAAATTCCAGTACCTTTTCAGGTGGAATGTTCCAGCTTCTGACAACTGTCTGTTTATTCAGAAACTGCTGAGGTCCATGTTGACTCTGGGGTTACAAAGGGCTGAATTGAAAGATGACATGCTGTCCCTGAGCTCCCATTGTGATGTATTGGAACAGTACAGGAGGCTGAGGGCTGTGTAGGTGTGAGCAGACAATGACAATGACAGGGCTGCACTGTGAGGGCTGTTTGGCTCAATGAGAGTGTTCTGCAATTGGGTGTGAACAGAGTGAGGTGAGACAGGGAGAAGTTGAAGCTGAAACACAGTTTTAGTTCAGGCCATTCAGAAATTCACATGGTCCCAATGTGAACAGCCAGTTTTTAAGTGATACCTGCGGGGTATTTGTTAACAGTTTTTAAAGCATTTTTCCTGAGGGCAGTTGAGAGTTAACCACATTGCTGTGGGTCTGGAGTCACATGTAGGTCAGACCAGGTGAGGATGACAGTTTCCTTCCCTACAGGACATTAGTGAACCAGATGGGTTTTCTAACAATAGTTTCATGGCCATCATTCGCCTTTTCATTCTAGATTGTATTGAATTCCGATGCCGCCATCAGCCATGTTGGGATTCTAGCCCTCTTATTCGGAACATTGCACATGTCACTCATCTGGCAGGAATACCATTAATCCATTGCCTCCCTGTTTAGCAATGTTTAAAAGGAAGTTCCATCATTCTAGGTGTACAATGTGAGATAAAATACTGCAACGTCCATGTGTCGGCCTCTCCAAAAGGTCAATCAACAGAAATTTGGGGGCGAAATATTTCACTTTTTTGGGGGGGGGGGGGGTGTTACTAAACAAAAATGAATCCAAATAAAAATCTTATGCCACGGACATGTAATTTTTGAAGCCGGAGGGGGATTACAGAGACAGGGAGGATTGTGGGGCCAGAGGGGGATTGTTGTTCAAACATCACTGTGGTGTACATGGACTGCAGCATTTCAGGGAGGCGGTTAACCACTAATTTCTCCAATTCAAGTAAAGATGGCCAATAAATACTGGTCGGGGCAGCAAAGGCAACCCCGAGTGAATAAAACCAAGCAGTGACCTCTCTGGGGAGACTTGCTGTCAAGTTAAAAACCTCTCTGGAAATGCAGTGGGCAGAGAAGAGAAACAGTGACATTTCGCAGCTGCCCTCAGAGAGACCTCACTCTTGGAAGTACTCAGAGCCGGGGATCAGCTCAGTGAGTTTCAGTCTCTTCAAATATCAATCTTAGTAGGTTTTATTTTATTAAATCTATAATTGTGAGTAAGGTGAGGATTTTTTTTAATGTCTTACAGTCTCTTGATTAAATGTTTAAGATATAAAACGTAAGCGTTTCTAATCTCGGGCAGCATTTTTTGAGCAGTTAGACCGTGTCTTTGTCATGGTCTGTAGGTTGTTAAGGTGGAAAGATGGCCTGTTGTAGAGCGCCGTGCTGTTCCTGTCGGATGTGGGAGATTAGGCAGAGTTTCAATGATCCTGATGATTATGTCTGCAGGAAATGTGATTGCAAATCCTATTGGAACGCATGGATTGGTGGAGGAGTGATTAAAGGCAGTGAGGAATTGACAGGAGCCCGGGGTGGGGGTGGGGGGTGAATAGGTGGCAGTCTCAGGAATGCAGGATACTGCAGATACAGTCAGGTGGATGGGTTACCTCCAGGAAAGCTAGGAGATGTAGGTAGGTACTGCAGGAGTCTCCTGTGGGTATCCCCATCTCAGACAAGTATACTGTTTTGGAAAATGTAGGTGGTAATAAACTTTCAGGGGAATGTAGCAGTGACAGTCAAGTTACTGGTACTGAGACTGGCTTCCAACATAATGTGAGGTATATCCAGTTCCACACAATCGATGGTGATAGGGGACTCTCTAGTCAGGGGCACAGTCTGCTGTTTCTGCAGCTGACAGTGAGAGATCAGAATGGGGTGGTGCTGCCCTGGTCCCAGTGTCAAGGATGTCTCTCAGAGGGAGCAGAATATTCTCAAAAGAGAAAATAACCAGTGGGAGGTCATTGTACATTGGTACCAATGGCATAGGAAGGGGAAAGCATGGGGTCCTGACGAGCAGGGAGATTTGCTAGTGCCACTCGGGAGGCATTAAACCAGTGAGGGAGTCGGGGTAAACCCAAAGAGATAGTGAGAAAAGAGGTGAGTCTGAGGCTGTTACTGTTCACCGGTCAGACTGTCAAGGCAGGCAAGAGCAAGTCAATGAATGAGGTAGGACGGACCAGTTGCACTGCATTTATTTCAGTGCCAGAGACCTGACAGGTCAGGAAGGTGGGCTCAGGGTATGGCGTTGAACATGGCACTCGGATATTACAGCAATTATAGAGGCATCAGTCAGGGATAGATAGGACAAGCAGCTTAATGTTCCAGGGTATAGGTGCTATAGCAAGGATAGAAAGGGACCAACAGAGCAGGGTGAGAGGTAATTTTGATTAGGGATAACATTATAGCTGGGCTTCGGGAGGATATTCCTGGGAGTACATCCAGGCAAGTTATTTGGTTGGTACTGAGAAATAAGAAAGGGATGACCATCTTACTGGGATTGTATTATAGACTCTCTCCAAATAGTCAGCAGGGAATTGAGACACAATTTTACCAGGTGACCGCAGTTATATGTAAGAATAATATGGATGCAATGATAAGGGGTTTTAACTTTACCAACATAGCCTCGGAGTGCTGTAGTGGTAAGGGCTTGGATGGAAATGTATTTGTTCAGTGTGTACGAGAACGTTTCTGATTGAGTTTGTAGGATGAACCTTTTAGAGAAGGAACAAAACCTGACCTGTTTTCTTTATTCATTCACAGGATGAGGCGGTCACTGGCTTGGCCAGCATTTATTGCTGTGTTTACCCAGAGGGCAGTTAAGAGTCAACCACATTGCTATAAGTCTGGAGTTACATGCAGACCAGACCAGGTAAGGATGGCATTTTCCTTCCCTAAAGGTCATGAGTGAACCACATTGGTTTTTCCAACAATTGACAATTGATTCCTTGTCGTCACTAGATTATTTTTTCCAGGTATTTATTGAATTCACGTTACCAAATCTGCCGTGATGGGATTCAAACCCAGGTCTCCAGAACGTTATCTGGTTCTCTGGATTAACTGTCTAGTGAGAATTTCACTTCGTAAAACAGGTACTCTGGTTCGATTCCGGCCAAACCCGGAGTTTGTGCATTCATCTCGTGCCTGAGCGGGTTTCCTCCAGGTGCTCCGGTTTCCTCTCCCAATCCAAAGATGGGCAGGACAGGTGAATTGGCCATTCTAAATTGCCCACAGTATTAGTTACATTAGTCATGGGTAAATATAGGGTAAGGGAATGGCTCTGTGTAAGTTAGTGTTTGAAGGGTCATTCTGGACGACTTTGGCTGAAGGGCCAGTTTCCATACTGTAGGGATTCTGATATATTGGGCAGCAGCTGCTGTCAATCACCCAGGCTCCTGTATGATCGGGAGCACGTGCTGTAGGAGGGGAGACCAGTGTATGGGCGCAGAGCTAGCCAATTGTGGGTGTATGCACTGTATGGGTCAGTGCCAGGGAGGGAGGCTGTGGGTGTATGCGATTAATCTATCATTGGCAGCTTCCTCCCTCTGGGAGCAGGACCCCGGGAAATGGCCCCTCTCCTGGTATCCTGCCATGTGATCAGACTATCAGTGGTGCAGCATTTTGCAGAAAGTTATCAGAACTCTTTTGTGAAGATTCAGGGTTTTTATGGAAAGGGACAAGGATGGGCCTGCAATTACAGTTCTAATTTGGTTCATTTTAGTAAGTCAGGTTTTGGCAATTGTATGCAGGATGGTTGTCATCAGAGGATTCCCCAACAACATCACCCCCCCCCACCACCCTGGTGGACTCAGAGTCAGACTCATTGATTTGGTTCTTAGTCCGCAGACAAGAGCTAGGAAACTGAATTCAAAGAGAGGAGAGAGTGTGTGGAGGGAAGGAGTGAGGAGATTGGTTGATTTCAGTTCACAGAAGAAAGAAATTGTTAGACTGAGAGTTAAAACTTTGGGGAACAAGAAACTACAATTTAATACTATAATTGTCGTATAAAGATCCATCCTGTATTAATTTGGTGACTTGTTTTCTCCGGTGGAGGATACTGAAAGGGTGGATTTGTGGATGAGAAATTCAAACTGAACTTCATGTTCAGATCTGATAGTTACTTGATCCGTGCGGATCTGAATATCATTGGCCTTTTAATGTGGAAGGAAAGGTGTGTATTCTGTCCGTGGGTGAATATTCCAAATGTCAGTGTGACTGGAAAAAATACTGAGGTACAGCCAAGTCCACGTTAGTGTACTGACTGTGGAGAGAGAGTTCCTTTGTTTTTGGAAGTCTGAAAAAACATGGCACGTTTCCCAGGAACAATTAGGCCACAGCTTTGCTTTGTAGAAGGACAAGTCTTTAATTAACCATACAACCAGAAAGACACAAGGATACCTGCTCCATGGGAAAGACTATGAAAACGGGATTGTTGTAAAGGAGTTAATTCTCGATCATGGATTGTAATCCATTGGCTTTGTCACGTCGGTTCCAGCGCCGTGGGGAAATACTGGAAATATGATGAATGCAGTGTAGGTTTCAGTTATTAAACTGTACAAAGTGCAGAACAATTTACAAGGATGTTGTCAGGGCTCGGGGGTCTGAGTTATAGGGAGAGGTTGGACAAGCGTGGATTTTTTTTTGTTTAGAGTAGAGGAAACTGAGGGGGTACTGTTCTAGAAGTCTTTAAGACCATGAGGGGCATGGATAAGGTGAATGCATTCAGTCTTTTTTCCCAGGGAATCAAGGACTGGAGAGCATCAGTTGATGGTTAGAGGAGAAAGAATAAAAGGGAAGCTGGGGGGGCAACTGTTTTACTCAGAGGGTGGTATGTATATGGAATGAGCTGCCAGTGGAAGTGGTTGAGGTGGGTACATTCACAACAGGTAAAAGACATTTGGACAAATACATGGATAGCAAAGGGTCAGAAGCAGATGGGCCAAGTGCAGGGAAATGGGGTTAGTGTGGATGGACATTCTGGTCGGCATGGGCTATTTTGGGCCAACGGGCCTGTCTCTGCTGTAGAACTCTCACTCCAAGTATAATTACTATTTCTCCCGCTATCTCTGGTAGCACCCTTGGATGTATTCCATCAGGGCAATGAGTCTTGTGGACATTTAGCTCCATTAGCTTGCCCAGCTCTAACTCTTTCATGATAATGGTTATTTCTAGGTCCTCCCCTTCCTCAGTCTCCTTATGAATTACTGGCATGTTCTTCGTATCCTCCACTGTGAAGACTGACTGCTGTGTACTCCTATTCCTGAACACTGCTGGATAGCAACAACTAGGTACAGAACTCTGCGATGTCTTCTTTGAGTCTTTATTGATGAGACATGGCAGTTACCTGGATAGTGTACATGCAAAACACTTTCAGGCAGAATCAGGTAACTCCCCATCTGTCCGATGTGATGCTCCCATTCTTATACCTTTGTGGTTTCGGACTTTGAATAGAGACTGCCTCTCAGTATTATCTCCATGGCAATGGCAATTAGAAAGTCTAGTTCAGTTTAGCACTTTGTGGTTAAAACATACACCCCTCCCCCCACATGCCTGTGGCTCCCTCAAGTATCTTACAGGCACTTCAGTTTCAGTGGGGCTGTCTATCAGCATTCTGATATGGAGGAGCCGGTGTTGGGATGGGGGAGACAAACTTATAAATCACACAACACCAGGTTATAATCCAACAGGTTTATTTGGAAGTACAAGTTTTTGGAGTGTGCTGTGGTTTTTAACTTGATCAGGATTATCTCTGTGGTAACCGTTAAGTGCTTCGACAATTACAGAGGCCATATGTTCCCCACACAGTAGGTTCCCCTCTAGCAGTGTAATCTACTATTCTGGCCCTGGGGATAGCTACTCATCACTTTACTCCCCCAGTTACATCTAGCTTTCTGTTGATTTTTAAAGTTTTCTTTTTCTAATCTCCTAGTTTCTCCTTGGTCTTTGCCAATTTGTATGCCTTCTATTTCAATTTGATAGACTCCCTTATTTCCTGAGCCACTCATGGCAGATTACTCCTTTTCCTACAGTTCTTCCTTTTCCCTGATATATACTTTTGCTGAGCACTTCGAAAAATTGCTTTGGTACTCCCTCACTGTCCGTCAACTTTCCCACAGTAAAGTCTTTGCATTTTACATTAGCCAACTCCTGCCTCATCCTATTGTAGTCTTCTTTTTTAAGCACAGGATCTTGGATTGGATCTAATCTTCCAGCTTTCCAGCTGTGTTCTAACTTCAACCAGATTTATCAGAATTCTTTATCAGGTTACGAGGTGAGGCGAGGCGAAGTTTCCTGGGTGTTTTGCATTTCATTGTCAAAGACCTTAGCTTTGTAGTAAAGTACAGGATAGATATTCACAACAGAGTATTCTGGATGGTGTGAATGTACTTCACAGTCTAAAACCATAAATCACTGTCTCCCCTCAGTTTAAAATTGTAAAATCATTATCTCCTACACGCTTCCTCACTATCTAAGTTTGGAACGCTAATCCACCTGACTATCCTGCATTTTCCAAAATCTCCTTTGGTGAAGGTGGTGAGTTTTGGATTCAGCTTTCCAGTTATTACCGTAAGAAGATGAGAACTGGGCACAGGAGAGGCAATGCAGCCCTTCCAACCAGCCCCACCATTTAATACGGTGATGATTGAGCTCACCTCGGTCTCAGCTGGGTTTTCCACCTGCTCTCTCTCACCTTTCATCTCATTGCAAATTCAACATTTGCATCTCTTCAGTAAATCTGCTCATTGTCCTGGCATCCACCGCATTTTCAATAGGGAATTCCACAGATTTACAACACATTGAGACAAGTACATTCTTCTTCATGAGAATATAAGAGTCCCTATAGTGCAGAAACAGGTTATTCATCCATCGAATCCACACCAACCTATGATGAGCATCACATTCAGACCCACCTTGTCCCTGTAACCCTGCATTTCCCATGGCTAATGGCCTAACCAGCAGATACGTGGACACTGGGGGCAATTTTGCATAGACAATCCACCTAACCTACAATCTTTGGACTGTGGGAGGAAGCTCGAGCACCCTAGGAAACCCACTCAGACATGCTGAGAACATGTAAACTCCACACAGTTGCATCTGGCTGAAATAATACCCGGGTCCCTGACGCTGTGTGGCAGCAGTGCTAACCACTCAACTACCTCTGCTTAAAATCTGCTACCCCTTATTTACCGCCCCACCCCGCAATTAGCTGAATCTATGTTCCTTACGTCAGAAATCAGGTTGTGGAAGCAGATTTCTCAGTAAATCCAGTGACAGCCCACATGTCCTGTGTGTCTGAATGGGGATCCAGCCTCCAGCCCACACTTTTCATTCTCTATCCAGAAACATGTCTCCAGTGGCTTCATGGGGGCTACAACTCCCACAATCCCTGAGGCAGGAACCACGCGTGTGAGGGGAAGCCCAGAACTGCACATGTACAGAATATGGGTGGATTTTGGAGCATGTGTTCTGGGGTAATTAGCGGAAAGCATTTGACATTGTGATTGGCTGGAGGAGGAACGAATCAGCTTGTAGTATTGGCAGGTTGGGGGTTCAAAGTGTCACCACACCCACATGGGCCCAAGTTCCATCCCCAACTTGTCATAATGCTGGGAATCGACCAATGGGAAACAAAGAAGGATCTGACCCATTCTCCCAGACTGAAGGACCCTCTTCTCTCCAGCGTCTGCTACCACCCTTTCTGTTTCCTTTTGATTTATTCTGCTGTAACATTATTGACTTGCAGTAACTGAAGGGAAATGGAGTAAACCCATAAAGGGTGCAGAGTCTAACCAGGACAGGAAGTGGTGGCATGGATCTGTTTACCAGTAACTCCACGAGAATGGGGGCGGGTACATTAGGGACAGCACAGGCAGAATGGTGGGAGAGAGTAAGTGGGCTGGAGCGTTACAGCTTTTGCGGAAGAAAGGGAAAAAAATTCCAGAGAAGCTAGAATTGTCTGTTCTGAATTTCTAATTTGTACATATTCGTTTATTCAGGGTGCTTATTGGTGAAGATTTGCAGACTGAAATCTCAAACTCATGTGCAGATCGTAATTAAGTTAACCAGCATTTGAAGAACCAAAGATGGAGAATAACTTGGCCAAAATCCAGCAACACTCTGTCTCCCAGCATTGTTGGTCTTTCTGCGCCAAATGGACTGTGAATTGTACAAGACAGCAGCTCACTACCATCTTCTCAAGGGTAACTAGAGATGGGGAATAAATGCTGGCTGAGCCAGTGATGCCCATATCCTGGAAATGGTTTCTATCTCTAGTTGCTGAAACCCGGTTGATGTTACTGCAGGATGATGAGGGATGCTGAGTGCATCCTCCAGGAGGCAGCACCATCACATTACCCCTGCCTACACCCACACAGTAGCACCGCAACGTTACTGGAACAAAAGGCAGTGAAGCCAAAGGAGGACTTAGATATAGTTCTTCGAGGTAAAGTCATGAAAGGGGATTGGAACCCTGCAGGAACAGGAGACTGAGCTGGATGGTCAGCTGTTTCCCATTGAATGGTGGAGCAGGATTGAAAGGCTGAATGGTCTCCTCCTGCTGCTATCTCCCAGGTATGTATATAGCCATGGAGCCCGGGTAGGAAGGAGTGGGCAGGGATTCTCCAGGAGATTGCACTTCCACAACAGTTTTCAGTGAGGGACGGTTTGATGGATTTTATTTAACATTTGTCTTTAACACAAGGTTTGTGAATTTGGTTTTAAAATATTGTAGCTATTTATTCCACAATATATAAAACTAACAGAAAAGAAATGAAACTCTCTGAATATAACAGTTTTTAAAATTTCAAACGCCCTGTAAAACAAATCCTGTCTACTCGCGGATACCATAACTTTCCACTTACTCAAGCTCCAGGGAAATATTCCCTCCCTGTCTGAACCTTTGGTTTGATTTAACTGCTTTTCAGTTCTGGTTCTGTGAGCTGTGAAGTGTTCTTTATTCCCCATTTTTCTGACCCAGAAGTGTTATCATACACAGCTGAGTAACCTTCCCACCATCAACGTCATCATTACACCATTTTGGTTCACATATAATCACCAGCAGTAAACCACCCGTGTAACCAATTGAATATTTATAAACAACGCCCCTTACAGGCAAAGCAAGCCATTACAAATGACAAAGTGGGAAGGGACCAAATCAATGTGGAGTTGGGGGTGAGGAGGCAGCGATGGAGATAAAGCGCTATATCCACTGCGGTGCCCATCTCTATCTAAAGGCATCAGGAGAATTGGTACACACTACGTGCTCCTTCTCCAAGGACACCCTGTTGTGTCGTCTTTATCCTCAATCATAGAATAGAATCCCGACAGTGTGGAAGTGACAGCATTGGCCGATCAAACCCCACCAACTATCGAAAGAGCTTCCCATCTGGAGAACTCCACCCCTGTAACACTGCATTTCCCATGGCTGATCCACCGAGTCTGCACAATCCTGGACACTGTGGACAATTTAGCACGACTGATCCACCTAACCTGCAAATCTTTGGACTGTGGTAGGAAATCAGAGCACCTGGAGGGGACCCACACTATCATGGGGAAAATGTGCAAACTCCACACAGGCTGTTGACCAAGGCTGGACTCCAACCTTGCACCTGGTGCTATGAAGCAGCAGTGCTATAGCGCAATTTAAAACAAAACAGATGACCCCTGCTCATTGATGTTTGTGGAGACTTATTGCCCAGAAAGACATCCTGAGATTCAGGAAGAGAAAATATGAATTCAGTCAACTCCTGCCTAGTTAATGTGATTAACAACAACATCAATACTCCAACAGTGTCATCAGACCCCGTACCTACTCTATCATTTACGATTTTTAACCCATGGGAAATTTGTTACCAGCTTCGATGACAGCCATAATGCTCTGACCACTTTGACAGAGCCAGTGCAAGTCAGTTCTAACAGTTATCAAAAGATTGAATCTAAATAGGATGCCCCACAACAGGAAGTGCTCTGACATTCCATGCCCCTAAGTCAAGGTTATTTTCCTAAAACCACTCACGTCTGGCAATACCATTGAAAATATTTTATACAGTAACCTTTCAGTCTCAGTTGCCAGTTCCAGTCCATGAAGCAGCTAGTAACATGCACCAGTGAATTGAATTCTAACAGCAGCATTGCCCTGGCAGGAGAGATTGAGGAGCTTGAAGCAGTCTTCTCTGGAATATCTAAACATGAAACACTTTAAATGAACAAAAATCTTCAAGAGCTCGAGTGGATAGATACAGGAAGGATGTGCTCCTAGGCTGGTGTGCCTGGAATAAAATAAGCACCAACTATGGTATCTTTACCCAGCATCCCCTTTAGCTGCATCAATGTTGAAGATTTATTTGCTGCTCTAATTCCACTCTCTTGATCACTCCCATTTTTCACTGCTGTAATGTTGATGACTGTGCAAATGTATAAAATTTAATTTAATCCATCCCAAAGCCTCTCTGTACCTGTGTCTCACTTGTGTTCACCGAGATGCTCGTTCAATCTGACCTCTTTACAAACCCTGCTCTGATATTTCCTTAAAGGGCTCAGAATTAATTATTCATAGAATTGTTACTGTACAAAGGGAGGCCGATTGGCTGATCAGCTCTCCAAAGGATCACCTCACTGAACGCCATTCTTCTCCCTTTACGCCATAAACCTTCCCATTCATCCTCTTCCAATAACACCGGCGTGTTCACAACTAACCACAGCGATCGGATTTATTTTGCTTGTTCATGGGATCACGGCATCACTTACTTGGGCAGCATTTGTCATCCATTCTGACTGCCCAGGAGATGGTTCAGAGTCAACCCCATTATTCAGTGTCTGAATTCACATGTCGGCTGGACCAGGTCAGAATTAGTACAGTTTCCCAGGCCCAATGACATGAAGAGTTGTTTTCTGGCCTATTATCCTATTTCAGAAATAATAATGAATAATGCGTGCAGTTGAATTAAAAGTGAAAACCCAAAATTGGTTTTATACTGATTGAGTACGTCCTCCTGTTTTCTCAGTTATTATTGACAGTCTCATTCCCCCCCGCACCAGAACTTGTTCTGGAGAGTGTTGCTGAAAAAGCAGAATGGTCAGCTACAGCTGGTCACCTTACCGGTCACTGGACCCAAAGTTTCACTCTCCACAGAAGCTGCCAGACCTCCTGAAAGTTTCCAGCAATATCTGATTTTGTTTCTGAGTTCCCAGCATTTGCAGATGGTTAGTTTTTCAATATTCATCTTATGTGTTGCAGAGGAGTTTATTCATGAGTTTGGAGAGTTTTGAAAATTGCAAGTAAGGCCACAAATTAGCCATGATCTATTGAATGGCAGAGCAGGGTTGAGGGGCTGAATGGTCTCATCCTGTTCCAATGAAAGTTGTCCATCTGCAGCTTGTGGTAACATTTCCCCTCACTGTTCACTTCACACCCACGTCAAACACACTGTTACTGACTGAACAAACCTCCTGTGTTTGCACCAAACCTGTTAATGTTCAGTAGCTCCCTCTCCTGCCACCCGGGTTTAACTCTCATCATGGAATGCTGTCTCGTATTACTGCGGATATGCCCACAAGGACTTATCCTGGAGTCTGTATCCCCTGGGATCCAAAAGCCCCATTTATTTCCTTCTTCCTATTTCATCCTGGCTATTGAACTCTCGGTTTCAATCCATTCTCCTGTCATGCTCTTCAACATGTCCATGTGGGTGGACTAGAGGCAGCTGGGATTTAATGAAGGAAAATGGGGATTAGGCGGATGCACGAGGAGAGGTGACAGCAAAGACAGTTCTCATTGTAACGGCAGAGTTTGTCCGTGACACAGTGTGGTGAGGCACCTGAGATTGTGGGGGAGGCAGGTTCAATCAGGGATTTGGGAAAGCACACAGACACTGACTGACCTGTCCATCTGATTGTTAATTCAGACAAAAAGATAGAAAGAAAGGGGCACATTTAGATAGCACCTTTGATGACCTGGGGCAATGAAACATGCTTCAAACCCAATGATTTCAACCTCAAATCTCTGAAAATACAGACACAAAGCTTCCTACTTGTACTAGGTTGTCTCTCCAGCGTCCTTTTTCTTGAGAAAAGAGATTTAAGCTGTGTAGCCATTCCTGGTGATTGTAACCTCTGTGTTCGTGTAAGATGTATGACTGAACCTTTATTTTCCTGTTCCCTGTGAGCGACATCAGCAGCAGAAACAGGTCCTGACCTGATCGGGTATCGGTTGGAGTATTTGTGTTTACAAATTCATTCTCACCCTCACATACAGTGTGAAATTGCTGTAAAACAGAAGGAAAGGATTGAGCGAGAACCAGCAGAAACACAAAGGCAGCGTGTGGACCTGAGCTGAATGAACCTGGCATGAGGAAAGCATGTCGACAATCACAACTAGTTAGAATCACAGAATCCCTGAGGCGCACAAAGAGACTATTCGGTCCATCGAGTCTGCAATAACCCTACCTCCATAACCCCACATTTACCATGGTTAGCCCAATCCACCAAACCTACACACTACAGGCCATGATAGCATGGCTAATCCAGCAAACCTGCACATCTGTGGGAGGGTCACATATTATATCTAAGTGCTCAGGATTGTGGATGAAGGCTCACAAATACTTGACTCAGACACAAATGCTTTTTTTTCAAAATAAAATCTGGGGGAAACTGCAACCGCAAAGATTTCTGATTATCTCACGAGAAAGAGAATTCAAAACTCGTGCCATTGACCCAGGGGGCGCAGTGAAAGTTACAGAGGTCTGGAAACCATCAGAAATGTAACAGGTTGTGAGACAAGGACAAAAAGACCGTCTGTTACTCGGGGAAGACAGGAGAGATTAAACAGCAGAAATGGTAGTCCCTCTAGGCCACGAGGAATGGAGTTATGGCTGGGAAAGAAACAAGGAAACAAGGTGAGCAGCTGCCAAAGAATTACATTGAAAAAACAGATTATAACAACATAGAGGACAGAGTTCACAGTCTGAAATTGTTGCTGTCATTGGTGAGTACAGAACGCTGTAAAGCCTGGATCGTTGTATTACAGCCAACACATATAGGATGGACTAAGTAGCCTCGATCTGTGCTGTAACTTACTGACAAATTTATTCTGACGTTTGGAATTCAGGTGAGATGATATTAATAAATTCTCAAATTGGACTTATGTTCTGGAGAAATGTCAAATAAATCGCAACGATCCCATTCTGCAGACTTTAGTCCATAGTCCCGCATGTTCCAGCGTTTCAGTTACAGCCATGTCCTTTTATTCTAATGTGATGCTGGCTACTGCCTCTACCACCCCATCAGTGAGTTCCTGCCCCACACCATTCATTCCCCTTCTTTCTGAGAATTAGTTTCAATCTAAAACCTCCAGTTTCTGACCTCTCTGTTAATGAATAGCTCCTTCCTATTCACTCGATCTGGATTCCTCAGCATCTTATCACTTCAATTAAATCTCAGCTCATCCTCCTCGGAAAACATTCCCAACTTATCCAACCTTTCCTCAGAGCAGACATTCTCCAATCATGGAAACATTCTGATCAATCTCCTCTGTACCCTCTCTGGTGAGAACACATCAACGTGGGGACTAGGAGTGAGTGTGCAGTACTTTTAACCATGGATTAACTCGTGTTCCTGACATTTCCAGTGCCACCTCCATGTTCTTGTGGTTGTTGCTGATACAAGAAGTGTCCTGGTTTTCCCACCTGGAACTGGATGTGCACTCCATGGGGCTGGGATTCCCTACCATTCGTTAACTAAACCTAAATTAACTTGATTAAAACAAGATTATCAGTTACTCAACAATCAACATCTTCCTTTATTCTCAAGTCACCTTACTTTTTAAAATTATTACAATCTAAACACAACAGGCTTTAATTTGCTGAACAAGTATTCAAGTATCTTCTCTGTTAGAATCACTTGAAGATTATTACCTTCAGCTACTTTTGGTGAATTGAACACTGATTGTAAATATATGAATAGCAATTGGATTTGAGTTTGATGATAATTAATCTAGTCTGACATTCATGTTGATTAATATCAATATAAACAGCAATGTGGTTGACACTTACCTGCCCTCTGGGCAATTAGGGATGGGCAGGAAATGCTGCCGGGCCAGTGACACCCTCATCCTGTGAATGAATAAAGGAAACTAAAAGTCTGCACCCAGTGTGAATCTGTACATGTTCAACGATGTTGTGAACATTTGCAAAGCTAAGATCTCTACATGCAAAATACTTTATGGACTGCCAATACCATTGTTCATTATTTGGTGTGAAAAGAGAAAAAAAAGTCCTTCAACTTGTGGTTATGAGTAAATTCATTGGTGTCTCAGCAGAATGGATGCCTGAGTGAATCCCTTTCTCCACCACCCCCCCTCCCCCCCCACCACACACACACACACACACACGCACAGAGCAGGTGAACAGCTTCTCCCCAGACTGTCTGGTTTGGCCAGTTTCCAGGTGGGATGGGTAAAGAATTCCCTTCTGGCATTTCCCATATTTCCAGAGTTTGTCCATAGTGTGGCTGCACTAGTGTTTTGATTTCAGATAAGTGCTGGCAGGCTGTTATACACATCGTTACATACCCCACCAACGCCCGACCCCCCCCCACCCCCACCCCCACCCCCATCACCACCCCCACACCCCCACCCGGTCCCAGAACCCAAATATAAAGCAGTAAACATTATCTCCTGCTGTGGAAGGACAGTCTGTCTTGGACTAAGTAGGAACACTGAGCAGATTTACCTCAATGGCAATTTAATCAGTGACCAGAGTAAGTTAAGTAGATCCAAATAAAATGCATTACAGCACAGAAAGAGGCCCATCAAATCCAAGCTGGCACTCTGTAGCAGAATCCAATATTCTCATTCCCCATAGGTTCCCCCAAACTCTGCAATTTTATTTCCCTCAGATCTGATATAATTTTTTTTATCAATCATTCACCTTCTCTGCTTGCACCACCATAATAAGCAACATGTTCTGCATATTTCCAGCCAATACAGTCAGCAGCAACATTTGTTCATCTCCCGCTGTATCAAAACTTTACATCTGATCTTAATTCTTGTGCGATCACCTATCGAATACAGATATTTTTGACTGCTATATCTAGATGTGTTATAATCTTATACAGCTCTATCAAAAATATATTCAACTTGTTTACTTCAAAGAAAATACAAATTTCTTCGAATCAATTCAGTGACTGCATGTTCTTCATCAGTGAACCACTCCAGTAAGTCTGCACTCCACACTCTGAAGATCACTCATATCATTCATTATTGATGTCTAATTTGTTCCACAAATCCAGATGAGACAAGTTTTCTGCACAACAGCAGTAGCTTTGTTATTGTGCAGCCGGCGAAAGTTTCAAGGTATCTCTAAAGTAGCCGAGTGTCTACTTGCAGAGACTCTTCTTCATGAATTTCTGCCTTACCAACAGAGACAGTATAATTAATAGGAATTAGACAAAGGCATATCAGTCACATGGGCGATTGCCATGACATAGTTTAAAGCAGGTAATTATGACCATACAAAGCTTGATGAATGGCGATGTCCTGTGATAAAGTGTGAATGGATTACAGAAACTGATTAGATTAGACTACTTACAGTATGGAAACAGTCCCTTCGGCCCAACAAGTCCACACCGACCCGCCGAAGCGCAACCTACCCATACCCCTACATTTACTCCTTACCTAACACTACGGACGGTTTAGCATGGTCAATTCAACTGAACCGCACTTCTTTGGACTGTGGGAGGAAACCGGAGCACCCGGAGGAAATCCACGCAAACACGGGGAAAACATTCAAACTCCACACAGTCAGTCGCCTGAGTTAGGAATTGAACTCGGGTCTCTGGCACTGTGAGGCAGCAGTGCTAAACACTGTGCCACCGTGCCGCCCAATTATCGTATTGCTCATGATTATGTGTTGATGGGAAGAGATTAAGGCAGAAGGGTTCTTCCTTCAGTAAGGTAGGTAGAGGTGAGTTCAGTGGGGCAGGAGCATGCTGAGACAATGGGTCGGCCAGGGCGGTCAGGCTTGTGGATCTTGGGAAGGAGGTAGAACCGGGCAGTGTGGGGTTCCCGGACTATGAGGTTGGAAGCTGTGGGTGGGAAATCTCCTGAGGTGATGAGGTTCTGTATGGTCTGGGAGATGATGGTTTGGTGATGGGTGTTGGGGTCATGGTCAAGGGGGCAATAGGAAGAGGTGTCCTCGAGTTGGCGTTTGGCTTCAGCGGTGTAGAGGTCAGTGCGCCAGGCTTCTATTCTGAGTAAAGAACCTACCTCTGGCATCGGTCCCATATCTATTAATTAATATTAATATTAATTGCTATCTCAATTTAAAGCTATTTGGCCTCGTGCTAGGCATCGCCATCCAAGGGAAAAGGCTCTCACTGTCCAACCCATGTCACCCTCTGATTATCTTATATGTCTCAATCAATTGGCCTTAAACTCTCCTCTTAAACACAAACATATTCAAGTCCCTCAGCCTTCCTCATAACACCTTCCCCCTGTACCAGGGAACATTGTAGTAAAACCCCTTGGAACCCTTTCCAAATATTTTGACATCCTTCTTCAAATGCGGTGACCTGGACCATAGGCAACACTCCAAATGCTGCCATACCAGAGTTTTGTACAGATGCAGCATTATCTCATGGTTCTGAAACTCAGTCCCTGTACCAATAAAAGCTTACATGCTGAATGCCTTCTTAACAACCCTATCAAACTGGGTGGTAACTTTCAGCGATCTCAGTACATGGACACAGTAATCTCTCTGCTCATCTGCACTACCAAGTTCTGCTTTACCCACATCCACCTGTTTGGTCACCTCAAAGAAGTCAACAAGGTTTGTGAGGCATGACTTATCCTTCACAAAACCGTGCTGACTATCCCTCATCAACGTATTCATCTCCAGATGATTATAAATGCGAGCTTTTACAAGGCTTTCCAACACTTTCCCCAGAATCGAAGTAAGGTTCACAGCTGTATAATTACCCAGAGTTGTCTCTATTCCCCTTCTTGGACAAGGAGACAACATTTGCTGTCCTCCAGCCTTCTGACACTATTCCTGAAGGCAATGACAACATGCATATCAAAGCCAAAAGCTCAGCAATCTCCTTACTGGCCTCCCAGAGAAGCTAAGAATAAATCCCATCTGCCCCAGGGGACCATTTTTTGTCACTTCCCAGAATTGCTAACACCTTATCCTTCTTCAGTTCAATCTCGTCTAGATATGGACTCCACTTCCCTGGGGTAAAGACGTTGGCTACCTGTAGTCCCTCATGGTTTTATAAACCATTATAAGGTCACCCCTCAGCCACCTACGCCCAGTGGAAATGTGAAGGACAATGATATCAATATTTCTGCTCATGTCCCTGCTACTACTTTGCCACAACGTTCTGGTATACACGTGTTCAGGATCTAGGGCTTTCTCTACCTTTGTGTTCTAAGACCTCCAGCACCACGTCTTCTGTAATGGGACTCTTTACAAGCCATCACTGTTTCTTTCCCTTTGTTCGCTTGTCTTTGTCCACAGTACATTCTGACATGAAACGCTCATTTAGGCTCTCTTCCCTCTCCTGTGGTTCGACACTTGGATGGCCTCACTGATCATTGAGGAGCACTAATGTCTCTCCAGTATCTTTTTTGTACTTGCGTGCTATAGAAAATTCTTCGCATTCTACTTAAACTTATCTGCCAAATCGATCTCATTCCACCATGTTGCTTTCCAGCTTATCCAGCCTCTCCGTTTCTGTCAAACCCTCCAGTATCAGTAACATCTTCGTCAATCTTTGCTCCATTTGCAGTTTCAGGAAATGCTTCCCAGATCAGGATGAGCAGAATTCTATGCAGCGTTCCAAAGCTGTGCTGATTATCCCTAATCAATCCTTGTCGTTGCAAATGCATGTAACTCCTGTCCCGCAGAATCGCTTCCAACAACATCTGCATCGCTGACATCAAACTAATTGGTGTTGGTGTCCCTGACTTTCCCTTGCAGCCCTTCCTAAACACTGGCACAACCTTAGCCATCCTCCAGGCTCCCAGCTCACCACCCATGGCTATCAGTGATAGAATTATCTCTTTATGGGACCCCACAACTTCATCCTAAGCTTCCCGCCATATCCTGTGATATACTTGATTAGTTCCCAAGGATTTGTCCATCTTATATGCATTTAGAATCTTCAGTACCTCCTGTTCTGTTAAGTGGAGTCTTTTGAAGACGTCACTGTTCCTTATTCCCTGACTTCCCGAGTATTTCTCCAAGTTAACTTCAAACGTGAAATTTTTGTTCAGGATCTCACCCATCTTCTGTGTTTCCACACTTGGATGGCCCCATTCGTTGTCAAGGAGCCATATTCTTCCCCTAGTTAATCTCCTGATGAATATACTTGTAGAATCTCTTTGGATTTTCCTCAGCCTGATCTGCCAATGCTTTGTGTGGTCCCCTTTATGCCCACCTGATTTCCCTCTAAAGTGAATTACTCCACCCGCTATGTTCTTCAGTTGATCCCCTTAATCCAGCTGGTTATATGTGACACGTGTCCCCTTTTTGTTGACCAGAGCCTCAATGCCCCCAGTCATCCAGTGTATCTCACTTGTGTCAGCATTGTCCTTCACACTAACAGAAATATGGTGTTCTTGAACTCTCATTTTATCGCTCTTTTGAAAGCTTCCCACCTGCCTGACCTCCCTTTACCTGCAAATAGCCTCCACAATCAATTGCCAAAAGCTCTTCACTAATACCTTCTGGATTGCGGCAAGACGAATTTTGATCTTTAACTTGTGGACCAGGCTTGTGCATTTCCATCGATATTTTCAAACTAATACAATTGTGCTCACCTTGCCCAAGTGTTGTCCCACTAATGCCTCAGTCCCTTTCCGTACCTTGTTCCCCAAGGGGAGGTCAGGTTTTACCCCTTCCTGCAGTCCAACCATTTACATTCTGACTGAGACATTTTTCTTATACATGCCTAACAAATTCCACCCATTCAAGCTCTGAGCACTCTGGCAGTCCAAGACTAGGTTTGGAAAGTTTAAATCCCTGACCATTCCAACCCTATCATTCTTACAGATATCTGAGATCGCCCGACATATCTGCTGCTGCTCAAATTATTGCTGACTGTTGGGGGCCTGTAGTACAGTCATATCAAACTGATGACCCTTTCCCATTTTTCAATTGCACTATTATAGCTTCAATGGGCATTCCCCAGGAATACCCTTTCTAAGTGCTGCAGTGATATTTCACTGATCAAAAACTCCACCCCCTCCTCTCTCACCTCCTGTTCTATCCTCCCTATGGAATCTGTACCCTGGAAAATTTAGCTCCCAGTCCTGTCCCACTCTCAGCAGTGTTTCTGCCATATCTATGGTATTCCAGTCCCATGTTCTCATCCATGTGGCGACTTTATTTTCTTTCATTGTTAGGCCTTTTATCTTGAAATAAATGCACTTTAATCAATCAGTTTTCCCTCAATGTCTGCTGTGTTCTTTCCTGATGTTTCTACTTAAGTTCCTGTCTTGAAATTCTGTCCCAGCCTCTACTTTCAGACTGCAGCCTGGCCCCATACACCTCACTATGGACAACACCTTCCCCTTTCATGTCATTTACAAACCTACCAATGATACCTTCTGCTTTCAGATCAGAGTGATGAATGTATATAATAAACAGCAATGGCTCCCGCACAGATCCCCGTGATACACCCGTTGGTGAAAGAATTTCAAGCGTAAACACAGCCCTCCACTAGTTTTGGATCCTGGTTGCAAAATTGCCTTGGATCCCATTGGTCTGTTGGACCAGCCTTCTATGTGGGATCTTGTCAAACGATGTAATAAACACCATGTAACCCACATCATCTGCACAACCCTCATGAAAATCCTCAATCGTAATTTCAAATAAAAATCTCAGCTGAATTTGGGAAAGGATCTTATTCTAACCAATCTATTATGAGTATCCCTAATCGATCTCTGCCTTTCCAAATTTTGATTCATCCTGTCCTTCAGAATTACTCCCAATAATTTCCCTCCCCCTGCTGTCAAACTATCTGCTCTGTAGTTACCTGGCCTATCCCTGCTGCCCTTCTTGAACAAAGGAACCACATTAACTATCCTCCAGTTATTCAGCACTTCACCTGTGGCCAGCAAAGTATTAAATATATCCACCAGGGCCCCTACAATCTCCTCCCTTACCTCCCATAGCAGCGTGGGATACATTTCATTGGGCGTTGGGGATTTCTCCACCTTTAAGCCTATGAAAACATTTAATACCTCCTCCTTACTGATCTTAATATGTTTGAGAAACTCACCATCCCAACTGATATTGTGGGGATAACTGAGACGTGGCTTCATGTGGACAGGCCCTGGGAAATGAATATTCAAGGCTGCACGTGCTATCATAGGACAGACCGACGGGCAGAGGGGATGGGGTGACCTTGTTGGTAAGGGGAGGATATTCAGTCCTTGCGCGGGGAGACCGAGAGTCAGGGGATGTAGAGTCAGTGTGGATAGAGCTGCGAAATACTAAGGGTAAAAAAACCCTCTTGGGAGTCATCTACAGGCCCCCAAACAGTAGTCTGGATGTCGGATGTAAGATGAATCAGGAGCTGAAGTTGGCCTGTCGCAAAGATGTTACTACAGTTGTTATGGGGGATTTTAACATGCAGGTAGACTTGGAGAATCAGGATGGCATTGGACCTCAAGAAAGAGACTTTGTGGAGTGCCTCAGAGATGGATACTTCGAGCAGCTGGTGCTGGAGCCGACCAGGGAGAAGGCAATTATGGATCTGGTATTGTGTAATGAACCAGAATTGGTCAGGGACCTCGACGTGAAGGAGCCATTGGGAAGTAGTGACCATAATACATTAAGGTTCAATCTGCAATTTGAGAGGGAGAGGGTACAGTCCGAAATGACAGTACTTCTGTTGAATAAAGGGAACTATGGAGCTATGAGGGAGGAGCTGGCCAAAGTTCAATGGTGCAATACCTTAGCAGGGATGACAGTGGAGGAACAATGGCGGATATTTCTGTGTATAATGCAGAAGTTGCAGAATCAGTTCATTCCTAAAAGGAAGAAAGATCCCAGGAGAAGGCATGGGCGGCCGTGGCTAACGAGGGAAGTTAAAAAAAATGTAAAGTTAAAAGAGAAAAAGTATAACATAGCAAAGATAAGTGGGAAAACTGAGGACTGGGAAGCTTTTAAAGAGCAACAGAGGATTACTAAGAAGGAAATACGCAGAGGAAAAATGAAGCACGAAAGTAAACTGGCCATTAATATAAAGGAGGATAGTAAAAGCTTTTTTAAGTATGTGCAAGGCAAAAAAATGATTAGGACTAAAATTGGGCCCTTGAAGACAGAAACAGGGGAATATATTACGGGGAACAAAGAAATGGCAGAAGAATTAAATGGGTATTTCAGATCTGTTTTCACTGGGGAAGACACACGCCATCTCCCTGAGGTACCAGTGGCTGAAGGACCTGAATTTAAGGGAATCTATATTTGCCAGGATTTGGTGTTGGAGAGACTGTTAGGTCTGAAGGTTGATAAGTCTCCGGGGCCTGATGGTCTACATCCCAAGGTACTGAAGGAGGTGGCTCGGGAAATTGTGGATGCGTTGGTGATTATTTTCCAGAGTTCAGTAGATTCGGTGTCGGTTCCTGAGGATTGGAGGATGGCTAATGTTATACACTTTTTAAGAAAGGTGGAAGAGAGAAAGCAGGAAATTATAGACGAGTTAGTCTGACCTCAGTGGTGGGAAAGATGCTGGATTCTATTATAAAGGATGAAATTACGGCACAGGATAGGACAGAGTCAGCATGGATTTATGAAGGGGAAATCGTGCTTGATTAACCTTCTTGAATTTTTTGAGGATGTAACTCTGAAGACGGAGATTCAATAGATGTAGTGTACCTGGACTTTCAGAAAGCTTTTGATAAAGTCCCACACAGGAGGTTAGTGAGCAAAATTAGAGCGCATGGTATTGGGGACGAAGTACTAACTTGGATTGAAAGTTGGTTGGCTGATAGGAAACAAAGTGTAGTGATAAACAGCTCCATTTCGGAATGGCAGGCAGTGACCAGTTGGGTACCGCAGGGATCCGTGCTGGGACGGCAGCTTTTTACAATATATGTTAATGATTTAGAAGATGGTATCAGCAATAACATTAGCAAATTTGCTGATGATAAAAAGCTGGGTGGCAGGGTGAAATGTGATGAGAATGTTAGAAGATTGCAGGGTGACCTGAACAAGTTAGGTGAGTGGGCAGATTCATGGCAGATGCAGTTTAATGTGGATAAATGTATGGTTATCCACTTTGGTGGAAAGAACAGGAAGGCAGATTACTACCTCAATAAAATCAATTTAGGTAAAGGGGCAGTACAGAGAGGTCTGGGTGTTCTTGTACGCCAGTCAATGAAGGCAAACATGCAGATACAGCAGGTAGTGAAGAAGGCTAATAGCATGCTGGCTATTACCAGCATGCACAGAGGTGCTTCTACAGCTGTACAGGGCTCTGGTGAGACAACACCTGCAGTACTGTGTGCAGTTCTGGTCTCCAAATTTGAGGAAAGACATTCTGGCTATTGAGGGAGTGCAGCGTAGGTCAATTCCTGGAATGGCGGGATTATCTTACACTGAAAGACTGAAGCGACTGGGCTTGTATACCCTTGAGTTTAGAAGACTGAGAGGGGATCTGATTGAGAAATATAAGATTATGAAAGCATTGGACACTCTGGCAGCAGGAAACATGTTTCTGCTGATGGGTGAGTGCCGAACCAGAGGACACAGCTTAAAAATACGGGGTAGACCATTTAGGACAGAGATGAGGAGAAACTTCTTCACCCAGAGAGTGGTGGCTGTGTGGAATGCTTTGCCCCAGAGGGCAGTGGAGGCCCAGTCTCTGGATTCATTTAAGACAGAGTTGGATAGAGCTCTGAAAGATCGTGGAATCAAGGGTTATGGAGATAAGGCAGGAAAAGGATACTAATTAGGAATGATCAGCCATGATCATATTGAATGGCGGTGCAAGCTCGAAGGGCTGAATGTCCTACTGCTGCACCTATTGTCTCTTGTCTATTGAAAGCTCCAGCTACAATGACTTGGTCCTGTGTGAATACAGATGGGAAGCATTCATTGACGACCTCACCTACTTCGTATGGCTCCATGTACCGATTGTACATTTGGTTTCTAACAGGCCCCACACTTTCCCCAGTAACTCTCTTATTCTAACTATACTGCTAAAATACCTTGTGGCTTTTCCTTAACAGTATCTACCAAGGATGTTTAACGGCCATTGTTTGTCCTTCACTTTTAACGAGCCCCCTTGCACATTCTATACTTTCGAATGGCTTCGCCTGAGTTTATTGCACTGTATTTTCTTTATCAAACTCCCGATATCACTTGACCAGTATTCGCTGGACTTGCTGCCTTTACTATTCCCTTGTCAGGACTACACTAGCCATGAATTCTCACTGTATCACTTTAACATATCGGTCCACATGATAAGGTTAGTCATGGGGATGGGATCCTGTGAAATATGTGCAGGGAGTGAGGAAAGAAGTTAAAAAGCAGGACCTCAAGAACTGTGATCAGCAGATTACTCCCAGTGCCATGTGCCAGTGAGGATAGAAATAGAAAGATAGGCCAGATGGACGTGTGGCTGAGGACCTGGTGGAGCGGTAAAGTTTTCAGTTCTTGGATCATTGGGATCTCTTCTGGAGTAGAGGTTACCTGAACAAGGTGGGGGGGGGGGGGTTGACTTGAACCAGAAGTGTACCAATATCCCAGGGTGGAGATTTGCTTATCTTACACTGGAGGGTTTAAACTAGTTTGGCAGGGGTTTGGACTCTGAGTAAGAGAGGTACCATCAATCAGTCAGGGGAAAATACATCAGCCATCGAGAGCAAATTTCCTATCCCGGATATCCGGGGCACAGTACAGGGAGGGGAAAGACTTCTGGATTAAAGGACATTTATTTCAAAACACAAGCCCTGACTGATGAGGCAGACGAGTTCAGACCATGGATTGGCTCTGAGGACTGGGATATTATAGCCTTAACAGTAACATGGCTGAGAGAAGGGCAGGACTGGCAGCTCAGTGTTCCAGGACACACGAGGTACTGGCGTGACAGAACGACAAGTAAGTGAGGACGAGCAGCTGCCTTATTGACAAGGGAGGACATAACAACCGTGATTAGAGAGGATACTCTTTCGGGATGATCAAATTAGGTCATATGGTCAGAAGTTAGAAACAAAAACGAGATGGTCAGTCTACTGGGATGGTGTTCTGGATCCCCAAATAGCCAGTGGGTACGAGAGGAGCAGATGTGAAGAGAAATTGCAGGTACCTATAGAAATAATAGAATAGTAAAAGGTTGGAGATTTTAACTTCCCCTGCATTGACTGGACCATCCAGAGTGTAAAATTCTGTATGGGGTGGAATTTGTCAAATGTGTCCAAGAAGGCTTCCTCGATCAATATGGAGAGGGCCCCACTCTACGCAGGCAGCTGAAAACGAGACCTCCTCTCAGAAAAAGAGGTCAGGCAAGTGACTGAAGTGTCAGTCGGAGAGCACTTTGGGTCCAATGACCACAACTGGCCTCGTTTTAACACAGTTATGGAAAAAAAATCAGGCAGGACCACAGATGAGGGTCTTAATCTGGAGCAGGGCCAATTTTGGGGCTATTTGGCAGGATCGAGCAGAGGTCGATTGGGTGAATTAAAATCACACAACACCAGGTTATAGTCCAACAGATTTAATTCTAAGCACCAGCTTTCGAAGTCCAGGTGATCATTCTGAAAGATGAAAACTTAAACTAAATTTGTTTGGTATTACATTCCATCACACTGCAATCCTGCTGCTATTAATTTTGTGCCTGTTTGTTGTGCTTGACAATCACCTGATGAAGCAGTGCTATGAAACCCAGTGCCTCCAAATAAACCCGCTGGACTGTAAGCTGGTGTTGTGTGATTTTTAACGTTGTCCATCCCAGTCCAACACCAGCTCCACATCACGCTCCACATCATGCTCCCATCCACTGGGTGAGTGTGTTTGAAGGAAAAGGAATGACTGGCAAATGGGAGGCTTTTAAAAGTGTGAGGTCAAGAATCCAATATGTCCCGATGAGAGTGAAGGGAAAAACTGGCAGGTTTAGGGATCCCTGCCTGATGAGGGATATTGAGGCTCTGTTCAAGAAAAAGAAGGCGGCCCTCATTGTCTTCGATGTTTCCGTATCTACGTAACCTCTTCCAGTCCTAAAGACAAGATCACTCGGTGGAGACACAACAATCCTGGCAGGTCCCTGCAGCACTCCCCATCTGTATAACTCACTGAAAGCTTGTGATTCTCCCGATCCAGTTCTGACGAGACTCACTATCTGTGTAATATCATCCCATCGCCAACACACACCCTTTCATTGTAAGCCCCTCCTGTATCTCCATCCATTTACTCATCTGCACAACCTTCTCCAGCTCTTACAACCCTACCTGTGTAAACTCACCCTCCCCTACTACTCTTTCCACTTTGACCAAACTGGAGATGGTTACTAATGCTTCCTCATCTGTGAAACTGTCTCCAACCAAAATTACTGCCCTTCTGGAAAATCTGCAAGACTCCATACACTTCATATCCAAATAATTTGCAGAAGTAAAACTTCCTATATCTACAAACATTTTCAGTCACGACTACCCTCCATATTTGTGTATGGCCTCCAGTTTATACAACCCACTTTATCTCTGACATCTCCTCCATTCACCGAAAATCCTCCCTGTCTGTGTAAACCACTCCATCCTACTAACACCCTTCTCCCTGAAAACTGCTCCATCCCTCCCAACCTCTCCATCTTCATGAACGCATGTAGACCGTACAGCTCTCCACATTTCAGTAACATCCTGTGGTTCTATGTGCTCCCTGTGAAACCACCTCCACTCCCCAAAACCCTCCCAGTCTGTGTAGTTTTCTCCAGATCAGACCATTGCTGTCTCTGTTACCTCCGACAATCCTAGTCAACCTCACTAATGTATCTATTCATTCAGATCCCATCCTCTTCAGCGTCCTGAAACCTCTTCCTGCCATTGTAAGCCTCCCTATTTTGAACACAGAACAGTACAGCACAGTACAGGTCCTTTAGCCCTCAAAGTTGCGTCAATCTTTTATCCTACTATAAGATCAATCTAACCTGCAGGCCATTGAAAGAACAAAGAAAATCACAGCACAGGAACAGGCTCTTCAGGCCGCTAAGCCTCCGCTGATCCAGATTCTCTGTCTAAACCTGTCGCCTATTCCGTCGCCTATTTGGTGAGGATCTGTAACACTTTACTCCCTACCCATTCATATATCTGTCTGGAGACATCTTACCTGATGTTATAATTCCTGCCTGCACCATCTCCGCTGGCATCACTCTCCATCACTCTCTGCGTAAAGGTCTTTCCACGCATATCTGCCCTAAACCTTTCTCCGCTCACTGTGAACTCATGACCCCTAGCAATTTTCCCCACACTCTTGGGGAAAAACGCTTCTTGCTATCCATCTTGTCTATACATCCCATGATTTTGCAGATCTCAATCAGGTTCCCAGTCAACCATCATCTTTCTAATGAAAATAATCCAAAACTATTCCATCTCTCCTTATTGCTAGCGCCCTCTATACCAGGCAACATCATGGTGAACCTCCTCTGCACCCTCTCCAAAGCATGCACATTCTTTTAATAATGTGGAGACCAGAACTGTACACAATATTCTAAACCAAAGTCCTACACAACTGTAGCATGGCCTGCCAACTGCTGTACTCAATACCACATCCAATGAAGGAAAGCATGCTGTATGCTGCCTTGACTACTTTACTGACCTGCGTTACTACCTTCAAGGAACAATGGATCTGAATACCCAGATCCTAATTTTCCCCAGGACCTTCCCATTTACTGTATAATTCACATTTGAATTGGATCTTCCGAAATGCATCACCTCACATTTTCCCGGATTGAACTCCATCTGCCATTTCTCTGCCCGACTCTGCAATCTATCTATATTCTGCTGTATTATCTGACATTCCCCTTCACTGTCTGCTACTCCACCAATCTTAGTGTCATCTGCAAACTTGCTAATCAAGGAACCGATACCTTCCTCCAAGTCTACCAACATTCAGCTCCTCACCACCCCCCCCTCCCCTAACAGGGGAAGGATCCTGACCCTAGCAACCACGAGAGACTGACTGACCGAGTCCAAGCTCCCGGACTGGGATCTGAGACTCCCCTTGACTCACTGTGCTAGGCACCGTGACTGACTGTGGACAATGATATCAAGCTTCCTGGGTTTGGTATCATTGTCCACCAAGACAATGCATCAGGCGGGTGAGCCTGGTAGCTCTAGCTGAGGGATAACACTGCTAAAGGCAGGGTGAGGTAAGGCAATAATTATGTGAGCATTCAAGTCAGCTCAAAGTGAATGTGTACAAACACGGAGTAAGCAGCCCCGAGGGAAAGTCCATGAGCTGGGTGTTTTTCCCTGAGAACAGTGTCCTTGCAGCAGCATTGAGTGTGTACAAACACGGAGTGTGCAGCCCAGAGGGACAGTCCATGAGGTGGGTGTGTCCCTAACCACAGTGTTCTTGCAGCAGCATTGCAATGAGAGCTGTCAGTGCACCCTGAGCTGCAGCATTGAAGTACGGAAGCGTACTGTCAGTGGGTCGGAGGTTTACTGGGATGGCATGGTGATGCTGACATGTGTCAGATGCCAGCATTGGAATATATGTAGTGCATCCAGCTTTGGTCTGTGCAGTGTCCCCTGAGACGCTGGTGTCCAAGACAGAAGGCCACAGGAGCGAGGGTCATGATGGCGTCACCAGATACCAGCTCTAACATTCATGTCAAATTGTCCATATTGAGTTTCCCCACAGTGGGAGGGAGGACATGAACCTGAAAATTAATGAGGAGAGATCTGCATGAATGTCACTGCTGATCATCAGGAGTTATGCAATCATAAATTGGCCACTATCTTGCTGAAATCTTGTCTTGAACTGTACAGCACAGGAACAGGCCCTTCGGCCCAACTAAGTTGCACTGATACTTGATGCCTTTCGAAGTTACAAAATATTGTATATCATTATATTCCCTGCTAACTCATGTACATGTCAAGATACTATCATTGCTGTTGTATCTTCTACAGCCTCCTCCATCAATGCACTCTGGGAACTTTCTCATTCTGTCTGGAACAGAGCAAAAAAAAACTTGCTTCTCATATATCCTTTAAGCTTTCCCCCATTTACCTAACAATTAATATTTCTACTCTGGGGGAACAACAAGACTGCAACTATCCATACCTCTCATAATTTTGTAAACCTGTAACAGGTTCCACTTATGTCTAATATCCTCCAAACCAGACAACATCCTAGTAAACGTTTTTCAAATCCTGTCCAATACCTTGACATCCTTTTGCTGATCTGGTATTCAGTCCTGCACCCAATATTCTAAATGATGCCGAAATATTTTTCTAAGTAACATGTAACAATGTTTCCCTGTGTTGCTACTTTCAGGGAACTATGGATCTGTATGCCCAGATCTCTTCAATGTTGAAGCTACTTAAAGGTCTTTCATTTATTATTTATTTCTCTCCTGCAGCAGACTTTCTCAAAGGTATCAACTCGTAATTGCCCATTTAAATTACATCTGCTTTTTCTCCATCCAAGTCTCCAGCCCTCGTATATCCTGCATCATCATCTGCCAATCACCATGACAACACGCAACTCCCCCAATCTATTCACGCATATCCAGACTGAAGAAAAACACGCTTTCACCACTACTGACAGTTATGACCACGCAGTTCTCTGTCTATGTTACTGACTGACCGCTGATCCTATTTTATATACCCTTCTGTATGAGCCTGCTGTAAGGATCGGTATCAGAGGCCTTACAGAGGTCCAGATGGTCAGCATCCAGCTTCATGCCCTCATCAATCACTTTTGCCACTTTCTCAAAATATTCAATCGCGTTCATGCGACACAATTTTCCCCACACAAAGCCATTTTGCCCATCGTGTATAAGTCCATATTTTTCCAAATGTGAGTCAGTCCTATCACTTAAAATCTCCGATATTTTCCCTACCACTGACGTAGGGCTCACCAAGGTAAAATTTCTGGAATTATCCGTGTGGCCCTTCTTCTACCAAGGAACAACAGTGGCTATTTTCCAGTTCTCTGGTACCTCTTCTGTCACTGAAACGCAAACCAAGTGTGTGCACAAAGTCTCAGCAATTTACTCTCTCGATCCCCGCAGTATTCTGGGATTAATCCCATCATATCATGGAGACTTGTCGAACTTAATATTTTTAAAAACACCCAACATGGACTCCATTTTTAATCTCAAAATGACACCGGATATCAGCATATCCATCTCTTGACTCACCACCCACCATGTCCTCCTCCTTTGTGAATACTAACACAAAGTATTTATTAAGGACTTAACCCCCTTCCTCCAGCTTCACGTATTAATTCCCTCCGTTGTCCTTGATCAGACGTACTCTTTCCTTGGCCACTCTGTTCCTCCTGATAGACTGCTTTGGCATTTTCCTTAATCCTGTTTTACAAAGACATTTCATCGTGAGTTTTTGTCCTCCCAACTCTTTTTCTTTACGTTTTTCATGTCTTTTATCGAGGCTGCTGAATGTCTCCAGTTCCCAAACTCTTACATGTGCTTCCTTTTTCTTTTTGACTGAACTGACAATTTCTCTTGTCATTGAACTTTCTCAAATCTTGCCATCCTTACCACCCTGTCTCCATGACCAGATCTCACATCCCTGAATATAGTAACATCGAGAAGGGTCTGATGGGCTTCTCAGACAATTCTCCCAGATTCATCACAATAGCCCCCATTGTTGATGTCCTTTAAGCTTCAATTGAAACTCAGAACCATATACAAACCTTCGACAGTTTCTATTGCTTGCGTTTTATATTCCTTATTTTACTTTCCCTTCTCTGATTTGAAAAGAAATCTGCTAAAGATGACTTGATATTTCTTAACAGCATCATCTCACAAACACTGTTTGCTTTCTAATTTAGTTTTGGATCTCACCCCTCCACATTCCGCACTCCTCTCGTCATTCTGTAGTATTACGTTCCCATTGTGTGATGTAAAATTTTCCTGTTCTGTTTTTGTATTTCAAGGGGTCTCTGGATTTAGCAGCCTGGCCCTTTTCACTTTATGAGAACACATTTTCTTAGAACCACTTTAATCTCCTCTACGACTACCTACCACTGCTCTGATTCTGATTTATCTTTCAGTTACTTGCTTCTGTTTACTTGAAGAAATAAAGTTAGACAGTGTCTAGCTTTGTCCTTTACAATACTTATGTTAAAATCAAATGAATTATGATCACTATTCCCTAAACATTGTCCTTCTCTTTCCAGCTGGCAATGGCAATGATTGCGGATGGTGCTAACTGAGGAAATGTCATGGCACTCATACCTGTTGCTGAGTGTCGGTGGAAGAGGGAGGGAGTCGTTGTGGATTCGGACAATTTATTGCGACGGCTCAGTCTTTAATTTTGTCAAAATGTCTGAGTACTTCTGGAGTTGCACTCATCAAACAAGTGGAGATTATTTGATTATATTCCTGACTTGAAACTTGGAGATTTTGGCCAGGCTTTGGCAAGGCAGAAGAAAAGTTACTTGCTGTAGGATTCCTAACTTCTGAACTGATGTTCTCACAGTAGCAGGGAAATGGTTTTGTATTAACCTGTGAATGTTAGTGCCAATGGATTCAGCAATGGTACTGCCTTTGAATGTTGAATGGCGATGATGTGTTGGTTTAAGATGGTCATTGTCTGACATTTGTGTAGCACAGACGGTACTTGTCACTTGTCAGCCACGAAGCCTGGCTGCTGTCCAAGTCTCGCTGCATTTGGAATGATTTTTGTGATCTGAGGAGTTGGGAATTGTAAACTCATGAGCCAACCTCATCACATCTGATCGTATGAAGGGGTGAGCTTGCAGATAGCTGGTTTTCCAAACTCCCTGCTGCCTTTGTTCTTCTAAATGGAAGTGAGTTAAGCCTTGGAGCAGTGAATCTTGTAGATGGTATACACTTCTATTTCTGCGCATCAGTGGAGAATGGATGGATGGCCGTGGAAGTGATAGTTATTACATTGGCTGGAATTTGACCTGACATTACATTGCAAGATTAACCATCACAGGTTTTGGGGAGTTAGTAGGTGAATTCCCAACCACTGACCTGCTCTTATAGGCACTGTTATTAATATGGTTAGTTCAGGGCAACTCCTGGTCAATGATAGCACCCAGGATGTTGATAGGCAATCTGTTGGGGACTCAGTGATGGGAAAGCTATTGAAAATCAAAGAATGATTGTTTGATTCGTTAGTGATATATTTGCTTAATGTTTGAGTGTCGTGAGCATTACTTGCTGTTTGTCAGACAAAACCTGGATATTTTGCCAGGTCTTTTTGCATCTCAGCATGGCCTGTTTCAGGAATGGTATAATCAGTGACCATTCCCCTGTCTGACCTTATGATGGAGAGAGGGTCATTGCAGCAGCTGGAAATGGTTGAGCCTCGGACACTCTCTTTCCTGAGGAATGACTACAGAGCTCTCCTGGAGTTCCACTTACTCACACTGACAACAGACATTATTGTTGCTGGGGATAATTCCCACCAGGAGAGTATTTGCCTCAGATTCTGATTAACTGTAGTTTTACTCGGATTCCTATTGTCACACCCTGTTAAATGGTGACTCGATGTTAAGAGTAATTACTCTCACTGCCCCTTTGGAGTTCCACTCTTTTAAACTGTGCTTGCAATGTGTTCAGGATCTGAGTGAGCCTGAAGGGTCACTAGCTGAATGACAGTGAACAGATTATTGCTGGTTGATCCCATTATTGCTGACACCTTCCATCACATTTCCACGGTGGACTGTACACCGATAGGTCAGCGACTGGCTGCAATGCAAGTGCCTTGCTTTTTGTTCACAGGATACACACGGGCAGTTTATCACATTCTTGGTAGGTGTCAGTATTCTTGCAGGAATGGAACAACCTGACTAGAAATGTGCCAATCTCTGGAGTTAAATCACAGTTTACAGTGTCCCAGCCATTTCTTGACATTGTGTGGAGTGAATCGAATTGTCTGAAAATTGGGGTCAGTGATGCTGGGGCCTACTGAAGAATAGTGAAATGGATCATCTGCTCAGCCCGCCTGGTGAAGATTGTTCCAAATGCAGCAGTTTTATTTTATTCCTATGTGCTGAGCTCCCCAATAATTGGGGATTTCATTGTTGGAGAGCAGCAGCCTCCTCCTCCAGTAGTCTCTTCCATTGTCCATTATCTTTTATAACTACATTTGGTAGGACTGCAGGGATAGATCTGAACCATTGATAGTGGGATCACTCAGTTCTGTCCATCACTTGCAGCTAAAGGCAGTAAGAGTTTCTCCAGGTTGTCCCTCATCTCTAGGTCTGGCTGGTGCTGCTCCCAGCATGGTCTTCTGCACTCATCCCTGACCAAGTTACTGTAGAGTGGGAGTTTTTGTGGGCCAAATGGTTAATGCAGAGTGGGAGGTATGTTGGCCGAGATGATGACACTACGTTGGGAGGTATGTCGGTCCAGGAAGTTACAGACGGTATGAGTTGTGCAGAACATGTTTTTGCTGTTGCCGATGGGCCATTGTACCTCATGGATGCATCGTCATTGGTTGGTTAATCTGTTTAAAACCTGTTCCATTCAGTATATATCATGTTGAGGAGGGTCTGAAAAATGTGAAGTTAGCTCTTGCTCCCTATAAGGGCTGTGCAGTGAACATTGTTACCGATATTTGAAATGGAGAGGTGTATCTGCAGAGGCAGATAAGTGATGATGTGGTCAATTATATGTTTCCCTTTTATTGGTTCCCCATAACATGCCGCAGAGTAGTCTAGCCGCCACAGGATCCAGCACCACGCCGACACAGGGAGAATGTGTAAACACCACACAGGAAGTTGCACAAGGCTGGAATCAAACCTGGGTCCCTGGTGCTGTGAGGCAGCAGTGCTAACCACTGAGCCACCATGCCACCCTATAATGACTACATACCAAGGAGCTGTCTCCCTCTGCCTAACTGTGTCAATTCAGTGGGACAGAACCTACCAGAGAGGATGGTGATGTTGCCTGGGACATAGTCCTGTTCACATAATCTTGTTTTCCAGACAATATCTGATTGCTACTTGATTAGTCTGTGGGAAATATACAAAAGGTCAATTTTACATTTTGTATAGTGAAGAGTTAATATCACTTTATTTCTCACATATTTTAAAATAAACCAAACATAATTGTTTTTAAGTTGAAAAAAATTGAAGTGAAAAATAATTGATTTACCAGAGCGCACACCTAACTATTACAGTTCAGTGACTGTAGTAAACAGCCAATTCATGTTCAGATCAGTGAACACAACATCTTGCAGGCAGCAAAGCTGTTGAAAATGACTTTGAGAAAAAGCCTGAATTCAGACACAATGTTACAGGCCCTCACCACGACTTCCAAAACATTGGCCATCTCCAAAGTCTATCAGGTGAGCTTCCAACTGGAGCTGGGCAGTTACTCACACAATCCCTCACAATAGACTGGTTAGAGACATACCAGAACGGCAGGGAGATGTGAGTGGGGCAGACTTGTCAATGGACTAGCACATGACACTGGTACAGATGTAGTTCAACATTTGTAACAACGACCTGTAAACAATCATGTCTTGCAAGTATATCCCTTCTGCGTGCCTCCTAATCTCTGTAATTCTACACCTTGCACTCGATCCTGAATGAAGGTGTTGTAAAGGTTATGGCATCTTTCATTGAATCCCTCATAAACGATATCCAGTGTATGTTATCCCACAATGTCAGTATCCAAACAGAATTGTACAGCTCCATTGATGGACAGGACTATCCCAGCCCAATGTCCTTGTGTGTGACTTGAGCTGGAAATCTCTGTGTAAATGTTTGCAGCATTGTTCTAACCATTAGCAGCAAAATCTCTTTACTGAAGTTCCGAATCCTTTCATAACACCCACTTTTAGATTATCCAATATGCACAAAATCCAGCCATTTATTCCGTTCACTTTTATAACAACAATATGCTGAAAACAGTGCACAACTCATAGTAAGGAGCATTGAAATGATGAATCTCATTCTCACATCCAAGACCAGATTATTATTAAGTGCCAGAACTTTGAAAATATGCAATTATTTTCCTTTGTATTAAAGCCAATAGCCGACTCTCCTGCTCCTCAGATGCTACTTGAACGGCTGTGATTTTTTGGAAGCATTTTTTTTACTTTGATCTTCAGCATCTGCAGTCCTCACTTTCTCCCTGGTAATATTTACTCATAATCATTTTTGTGGTAACAATTTCACTGTGTGTTTAAACATGTTAGTCAGATATGAATACATTTTGAGTTGCTTATGTCTATCTCAGAGCTCAGATTATGTTGTGTGTGAATGCCAAAGTCTGTGTGATGCTCGGTACGTAGGCCGTGTCTGTGAGAGAATGACAGATTAACCCTTCAGCTGTTAACAACAAGCAAGTTACGGACTGAACCCAACCAGTCTGAGCTCACAAAACCCAAAGCATAGGGTCCAGCATTGGGCATGTTTGGACAATATTTTTCATTTAAATTTATTCATAGAGTATGATTGGGCCAGTATTTACTGTCTGTCCCTTGTTGCCCTTGAGAAGGAGGTGGTGAGCTGCTGCACTGAACGACTGCAGTCGCTGTGTTGTAGTTAGACTTTCAATACCATTCGGGAGGGACCTTGAAACAGTAACACTGAAGGAACAGCAATATACTTCCCAATAAGGATGGTGGGTGGCTTGGAACAGAATGTAAACATGGTGGGGTTCCCACGTATCTGCTCCCCTTGTCCCTCTTGATGGTCGGTCTTCAGAGGCACGTTGTAAGGAACCTTGGGAAATTTCTGCAGAGCACATTGTAGATGGCAGGAATTGCTGCTACTGAGTGTCAGTAGATGGAGGGGTGAAGCTGCACTCACCCAGGGAAATGGGGTGTATTCATCACACTCATATTCAACATGCTTCTTATCGATGGGGGACAGGCTTTCGGAGATCATGAAGTGAGTTATTTCTGCAGGCTTCCTAGCCCCAGACATATTCTTGTGACAATTAATTTACGTACATCAATGTGTGCCGCTGGTAAAGAATAACAGGTCTGGCTGCAACTGAGGTAGAGGAGATTCGATGTTTTAGCATACGCCCTTCACAGGAGGATATGTCTTAGGAAGAATGGTTGAGGGAGTGAGGGTGTTTCTTACTGGAGCGAAGAAAGACGAGAGGTGACTTGATAGAGGTGTACAAGATGTTGACAGACATAGACAGAATGGATGAGCAGAGCCTTTTCCCATGGTAGAATCAGTTTCTGGATTCTTAACAGTTAGTGAATGTTTGAGGGAGTGAGGCGTGCGAGGGAGTGAGGTGTACCGGGAGTGAGGTGTGTGAGGTCAGGAAGCTGGGGAGGGGCGTTAGACCAAAACTTCCAATTATGGTGTGCATTGTTATATTCATCTGAGTGTCAGGACAATATGCGTGGTCACCTAGACCAGAAAATATCCACCGAATTCAGTTATTAAAGTGATTCTTGGCTTGCTGTTTGTCTCCTGGGTTTCTTCAGATACATTCTGCTGAGTGGCCTATGAATTAGTATCTGACCATCCACAGGCATGCACAATTTTATTTTGAAACTGGTGAATGGGAAGGTACATTTATTGGATATAGTTTCAGAGGGTTCACTGTGAGACACAAGATGCTGCAGAAAACTGTCAATTGCGAAAGTTTTCACACAGTATCTGGTCCAGGGTGCAGACATTATGGAGTCTGGGGGACAAACCAGATGTCATCACCATAAGTAACTTGTGAGATGTCATTCTGACATTCCATGTCCATACATCTGCTCCCTGGGCCAGGCTATGTCTGGGAATGAATTTGTAACATCTGGTTCCTGGTCAATCATTGGTACCTACACTGAGAGTAATGATAGGCTGTTGGCTAGTTTCCTTCTGTCCAAATTGCGTTCCGAATGGATCTCTGTGAGGGAATGTTTGAATGACTTCCCTGACCCAGGTTGAAAACTGTCTGGTCAGATTCAGGAGCAGGCCAGTGTCTCGTTCAGTGCCACAGGCAGCTGTAAAGTCCAACAGCACTGTCCCCGAATTTAGACCTTTTGGAATCCACTTTTAATCTCGGCCATGATGTAAAATGATGGGTTTACTGACCTGAGCAATTATCAGGAGTTTGCCATGTTTGTGATAATAAGGTATGAGCTAAAATTATTCAACTGAACAATAACGGCACCATCTCTGAAAACAATTACATTGATTCTACATTGATAGAATTAAATTTTAAAAGCAAACAACCTTTTATGATTCAAAAATAAAAAATGCACATTTTGTTTAGTATCGTAAAAGAACAATTTGTATGACTATTTTGCCGATCACAATTACACTTTAAATCTCAGTATTCAAATGCATACATTGTCGCTCTATCATTTGCAGAGGTGGTCATAGATCAGAGCTTTAGGGAAGTAGTTACTTCGAAAGTTATAGACAGATGGGTGACAGTGAGGGGGACTGGGAGGAAGCAGCCAGTGCAGGGAGCCCCTGCGGTCATTCCCCTCAATAACAAGTATACCGTTTTGGATAATTGTGGGGGGGACGACTTACCAGGGGTAAGCAACGAGGTTCAGGCCTCTGGCACGGAGCCTGTCCCCGTTGCTCAGAAAGGAAGGGCGGAGAAAGGTAGAGCGATAGTTATTGGGGACTCAGTAGTGAGGGGCACAGATAGGCGGTTTTGCGGGGTCGACAGAGACTCACGTTTGGTATGTTGCCTCCAGGTGCAAGGGTACGTGATGTCTCTGATCGTGTTTTCCGGGTCCTTAAGGGGGAGGGGGAGCAGCCCCAGGTCGTGGTCCACGTTGGCACCAACGACATAGGTAGGAAGAGGGGTGAGGATGTTAGGCAGGCTTCCAGGGAGCTAGGTTGGAAGCTCAGAGCTAGAACGAACAGAGTTGTCTCTGGTTTGTTACCCGTGCCACGCGAGTCGAGGAATAGGGAGAGAGAACAGTTAAATGCGTGGCTACAGGGATGGTGCAGGAGGGAGGGATTCCAGTTTCTGTATAACTGGGTTTTTTTCTGGGGAAGGTGGGACCTCTATAAACAGGATGGTCTCCACCTGAACCTAAGGGGCACCAGCAACCTTGGGGGGAGGTTTGCTAGTGCTCTTTGGGAGGGTTTAAACTAACTCTGCAGGGGCATGGGAACCTGGACTGCAGCTTTAGGTTGGAGGACCTTGAGTGTGGGGAGATTAGGAACAAGGCATCGATCTCGAAGGAGGGTGCCGGTAAACAGGAAGGTGGCTTGAAGTGTGTATACTTCAATGCCAGAAGTATAAGAAATAAGGTAGGTGAACTTGCAGTGTGGGTTGGTACCTGGGACTTCGATGTTGTGGCCATTACAGAGACGTGGGTAAAACAGGGACAGGAATGGCTATTGCAGGTTCCAGGGTTTAAATGTTTTAGTAGGGTCAGAGGTGGGTGTAAAAGAGGGGGAGGTGTGGCATTGCTTGTCAAGGATAGTATAACAGCAATGGAAAGGACGATGGAGGAAGACTTGCCATCTGAGGTAGTTTGGGCTGAGGTTAGAAATAGGAAAGGTGAGGTCACCCTGTTAGGAGTTTTCTACAGGCCTCCTAATAGTCCGAGAGATGCAGAGGAAAGTATTGCAAGGATGATTCAGGAGAAGAGTGAAAGTAGTAGGGTGGTTGTTATGGGGGACTTTAACTTCCCAGATATTGACTGGGAAAGTTATAGCTCGAGTTCGTTAGATAAGTCGGTGTTTGTCCAATGTGTGCAGGAGGGTTTCCTGACACAATATGTTGACAGGCCAACAAGAGGTGAGGCCATACTGGATTTGGTTCTAGGTAATGAACCAGGCCAGGTGTTAGACTTGGAGGTAGGTGAGCACGTCAGGGACAGTGACCACAACTCAGTGACTTTTACTCTAGTGATGGAGAGGGATAAGTGTGCGCTGCAGTGCATGAGTTATAGCTGGGGGCAGGGAAATTATGATGCGGTGAGGCATGACTTAGGATGTGTGGATTGGAAAAATAGGCTTCAAGGGAAGGACACTAATGATATGTGGAGCTTGTTCAAGGAGCAGCTATTGGGTGTCCTTGATAAGTATGCACCAGTCAGGCAGGGAGGCAAGGGTCTTGTGACGGAGCTGTGGTTTAATAAGGAATTGGAGTCCCTTGTAAAAGGGAAGAGGGCGGCCAATGTAAAGATGAGGCGTGAAGGTTCATTTGGGGCGATTGAGAGTTATAAGGTAGCGAGGAAGGATCTAAAGAGAGAGCTTAGAGCAGCGACAAGGGGACATGAAAAGTCCTTGGTTGGTAGGATTAGGGAAAACCCTAAGGCTTTCCATAGGTATGTCAGGAATAAAAGGATGACTAAAGTAGGTATCGGTCCAGCCAAGGATAGTAGTGGGAAGTTGTGCATGGAGGCGGAGGAGATTGGAGAGACACTAAATCAATACTTTTCGTCAGTATTCACTCAGGAACAGGAAATTGTTGCTGATGTGAATATTGAATCACCTTCTTCAGGTGAAATATATGGAAATAGGGAGGGGAGGTGGGTCTAGGTGAGATGCTCTTCAGAGAGTCGATACCGGCCCGATTGACTGAAATGTTCTTTCTGCAATGTAGGGTTCTGTGATTCCATGAATTGATAATGACAGGGTTTACTGGGGTGTAAAGCTATTAGAGAAGATGCTGATGGGGGTGTACTGAAGATGAGATTTTATTCACTTGTCTTCTTGGAAAACTGAGAACAGTTATCCTTGAACCAAGGAAGACTGAATTTTTTTTTTGCAGGTTATGAAATGTTTGGTCAGAGTAAATAGGTGGAAAATTCCATCTTTCAAGTAAGTAAACATCTAGATATCAGGTGTTCAATACCTTTAATCAAATCTTTGAAGGAGAAAGGAATGATGAGAACAGAATCGCTGTCACTCCGAGAATCTGGTTTTCAAAATATTTGGAAAGGCACTTTTGTTGACATGCAAGGAATAAATTTCACAAGGAGAGACGCAGCGTTTGGGTAGGTAAAGGTGTAGGGATGGGGTGAAGTCGGTCGGACGTTGTGGGGAAACAATGTCTAAGTTAGTTGACTTTATATGTAAAGAAATTCCTTTAATGTGTGCAGCTGAATAAGACTCGGTTCCAAAAACATTGTAAATGGAACTGAGTGGATTTTTATTTATTGTGAATGGAAGATGTTACATAATGAATAGGAATTGACCAGTTGCTTGGAGAACGACTTCCTGCTTTCATCACATGCGGTCAGGATGTGAGAACAAACACCACGATGTTTGATCCATGTAGTACTCTGTGAAATTTGCCAAAGCAACGAGCAACAAAACTGGTGGGTTTTCTTTTGCACTTTAACCCTCTGTTTTTCTTAGCAGTATTTTCCTTAAGCTGAAATAAAGTCTGAGCAAATTTGAATACAACATTAATCGTTCCAATGAGATATATCTAATTCACTTCTGATTATTAATGAACATTGTGAGGTTTCAGCAAAATTAAAATGAAACGAACAAATCAGCGATTCTTGCGATTTAATCCAATTCAGGTTCAGCAAAATGAGAAAGGCCATTGAGCGACAACATCGCCTTGATTTCCCTCTCCATGGCTGCTTCTTCACGTGAGAGAGAAAGTGACGGAAGAAGTTGAGTCAAATGTACGTGTAAATATGAAAGACAATTCGTGTTCTATTTCATTCTGACTCAGTTCTGACTCAGAATGTATCAATGACAGTTATTCATTCTGACCAGCATGGCTATTTATTGGAATTTGCTGTTATTATAATTCTGGTGAAGGCAGAATCACAATGGTGTGGTCGTATGTCACCCCTCTACAAAATGTGCAGTGGGGACCGAGGGATTATGGTGGTGGGTAATTATACCGCTGTGCTCTACATTCACAGGTTCGAGTCACACTCTGGTTGCTAACTTTATGTACCGCTCTAGCAGTTTTTATTTGCAGCTCACACTCTGGTATACACTAGATCGAGAATCTTGTTCTTGCCCTTCACTGCACGGGAGATTCACAAATAATCGACACCACATTAAACTCGAAATGAAGAGTGAGAGCAGCCATTCTATTCAATTGTAGATGAAATTGGTGAAATGAGAAAGAACCCATTTTTCTTTCCGCCCTACATTCCATCTTGTCTTTCTGTGAATTTACATCGAAAGAAAGAAAAAAAAAACCTACAGATCGGAAGCACAGGCTTATCCAGTGGGGTTGTTCATGAGTATTTTAACCTAACACTTCACACAAAAATCTGATCAGTATTTCAAACAGTCAATCGGAATTGGAACCACAGAAAATGTCTCCAATGAAACAAACATTTCATTCTTTCACAACTTGCTGCTGTGTGTGAATCATACAACTATCCATCATCCAGCGTGATCACTGACTTGCCAACTGTATAATATCTAGCAACTTTCTTCAGCAATCACAGCTTCTGTACACAGCCACCTGTGCTGGGCCCAGTGTCATTTGTTGCCCCAGGCCACAGCATATTTCTTCTTCCTGAGTTTATGAGCCTTGTTCCTGCTGTGTCTGATCTGTTCAATAAACCTTTATGTCACTTCATCCAATCCCCTCACAATTCTGAACTTATGAATAAAATAAGGCGTTAGACGAAATGTTAAACCAAGTGGAAGTATGCTGTTCAGCGCAAGGAGTCTGCTCAACCATTCAACGAACTCATGGTTGATCTGATTTGGAAATGCTGGTGTTGGACTGAGGTGTACAAATTTAAAAATCACACAACACCAGTTTATAGTCCAACAGGGTTAATTGGAAAAACACTAGCTTTAGGAGCGATGCTCCTTCATCGGGTGATCACCTGATGACGGAGCGTCGCTCCGAAAGCTAGTGTGCTTCCAATTAAACCTGTTGGACTATAACCTGGTGTTGTGTGATTTTTAACTTTGTACACCACAGTCCAACACCGGCATCTCCCAATCATATTTTCCCTGTCCAGTAAAGTCAAGTGACCTGTCGCACATAATTGAACATTCTAAATATTCCGACCGCTGGAGAAATAGGAGCTAAAAAGGCCAAACTAAAGCAAACATTAGACAAAATAATCAGCTCCAGAAAATTGTGGAAAGACCAGTCAAAGAGGTCACAAAGGTTCGAGAGTTCCAGTCACAACCAGCCCGAGAGTTGAGCTTTGAAGAGTTTTATGCAGACTTCCTGGCACCTTGACTTGCAGCCAGTGCCTGAGCGTTATACACCTCGCTTGATAATGACGACAAGTGAAGGGTGTTTTCATGAAACCCATTGAATGCTGAGAATCCAGAATTTTGGTAAAATGTTGTAAAATATTTCCCAGATCATGGAAATCAGCTCAACACTATTGAAATCAAAGTACTTGTAATGGTCTTCAAGACCACCAAATTACTGTTCGGTGAAATACGCTTTGTACGTGCCTTATTGTTCTCAGGATGAATAATCACAGCAAACATCACAGTCTCACCAGATCCAAAGATACGTAAGAGAAACCTTATTATAATTTACACACTATATCTTTCCCAGACCCATGATGACACCTTATTTCTTATGACTGAGGATACTGCACGTAACATGTATCGAGATGAAGCAAGTTGTGAATATAGGATTTTTTTCTGATTTCCAAGTCAAATATTCTGATAAAAATTTAATTGTGGCTCATTACATTGTCAAAAGATCCCCATTAAATGTATTTACCTGTTTATTCAGAGACAGCATCGAAACAAATACATTGATAAATGCTGTTGACTATATGCTTCTGTGAAAATAAATCTCCCTTATGACTTACTTTCTTTATAATTCTGACTCAAATGTCTAAATATTGATGAGATGAAAAATTGCATGAATTAAGTACAATGCAGAATTTGTTCTTATTATATATTATATTTCTTCAGAAGAAAAGTAGAGAAACCAAGTATAGAAATTGTGAAGATCTGAGAATTTTGAATGACAAACCATTTCTGATCAATGCTCACTGGATGTCTAATGTCTTGCCACATCATCATGCCAGAATTTGCATTCTCGGCTGACAGATTAAGAAATATCTATTCAACATCAGAGCAAATCCATTTAGACATATTGAATCATTTACTTTGCCAAAGTTCTAAAATTAATTATCAATTCATTGTCATTCCAAAAATCACACAGTTTAAGTTTTGTAACAAACATCGTCAAATTCACATTTTAATTTAATCCAGTGTTTCTTAGTGTCATTATTTTTTTAAAAAAGTTCTTTTATTCCAGGATAACACAAATACAAACTAATTAATGATTCCTTATCCAACACTCACAGGTAATATCTGTTCCCTTCTCATTTGAATGTTCACAGAAATCATTGGATTAATATTCATCCTGACATATTAAGAGAGGTGTGATTATTTTACACTCCAATAAATGCTGTTCATTTTTACACATGACGGGCAGTTATATGAGATTTCTAATCATTTTTAAATTCGCTATGAAATGTTTTTAAGATTAATTGTTGCTTATATCTAATAGTTAAGAATTGACCAAATCCAGTGTATCTAGTTTTAAGTGTGTAGTTAAGGCTCAGTAACATGAACACATTGCATTTTACAGATACCAATGGTAGCGAATGGTGATTTTTATTTCAATACTTGAATCTTAGTTGATTTGCTGTTCTGGGCTGCCCCCACCTGGAATAGAATGGTCAATATTGGCTCATACAAAATGCCTGACTTTCAAAAACAGGCAGCCTACCTTAGAACGAAAATACAAGGTGTCAGGGGGTGATAAACTAGACTAACATTCTGTTCCAGCCTTCAATTAAAAGAAAGCACACTACCAATGGACGGAGTCCAACGCCAGGACTACAACATTCCAGACATTTCTTTATAAGAGCATGCCGACATACAGACAAATGACCAATCCTGATCTTCATAAATGAAAGGATAATTGTCCCAATAAATGAATAAACAGCAGCTGCAGTGTGCAGCCCAGTTAACTCACTAAGCAGCTATTATGACAACAGAAGAGTTCATTTGTCAGATATAGTTATTATTTTACAGTTACTCAGAACATTAAACAAAGGTTCTAATTACAGATTTTTGAGTATAATAGGGGAAATTTGCAACATAAGTTTGATACATGTAACCAATGCGTACTATAAACATCATAGCAAAGCATTTAGACTGAGATTTGAAGTTACTTAGTTTTAGGAATTAACTTCACGGTATGATGTCGATTGCCCATGAATTATGAAGTCCTGACAGAAAGAGTAGTTGTATAATTTTACACAATATAACGAACTTTATAACACAAGTCATATTACTAATCTTATAGCAAGTAAGCTAAAATTAACTGTCTTTTCTATTTCTTTGTACATACATAATTAAGACAGTGAAAAATATAAGGAGTAATTGGCTTTGATATAATGACTAGCAGAATTCAAAATTTCCCAACTGATAAGGTATCCTGAGAGGCCCGAGAGAGTTCAGGAATAACTTTGGAATCTATGTCAATAAGACGCACGGAAAGTTCCCAATTGGAATATGGGGATGTCCATGAGAATGCCGATCTGCGATTATGTGATTCAATTGGGTGTTTGGATGAGGAGGGAAGGGCTGTAACCACATTGCATGTGGCCATTGTGATGCAGAAAGTCCATAAAATGCTGCTTTTTACTGTATATGTTACAGTGTGTCATGGATCTCCCTTCCGTGATTGGCCTCGGGGATGATCCCTTCATTAACTGATTGCTGCACATGCCTCAGCTCAGCCTGCCTCCTGAGTCTTCATTCCCTGTCAGGGGAAAACACTTCTACAGCTATGATGACATTTCAATTCAACATAAACATTTATTGTGTGTGAAATGATTACATTCAGAGCGATATAATTTTCAGAGTAAAATTGCTTTACATTTACTTTTTTTAGTGTACAAGGAAACATTTTGATTTTATCAATTTGTTCTTTTGTTCAACCAACACGAAGTTTTAAATTATTGTAAAGACTACAATGGGGGAAATGGGAATGAGTTTTCAGCTCAAATGTCAAATGAAATGACTGCTTCCTTTTTTCAAACAAGTTGCCCTCCAAAATGATTTTTATTTTCATTTCACGGTAAGAAAAATATTGCTTGGAAATGTTGACAATTCTCCTTTTCCTCCCATATTAGATGTCAGTGAACAATAATCACACAACTATGAGAATTCCTTTCCAGATGAAATTCATTGACTCTATGTTGTGTTCACAGTAAAAGTCCCATCCATGGCCAAATTCTTTCCCTCCTAATTCTGAAATAAATGTCAAAGGATTTATTGTGATAAAAATTACATCAATAAAATTGACATGACTCTTCAAGAAAACTATTGGAAGCATATAAATCTTGCAATGTCTGCATTTTTAAACAAAATCTTTTTTTTCAATTGCTGCTGAGTGTTTTTATTTCACATCATAGAGCGAAGTTTTATGCTTTAATTTTCAGTTCCCTAATCTTAATGAATATCCAATCAACATCAGAGAAAAGTGTTTTCAAAAATATTAAGTCAATTTATCTGTTAGGATTCTTAAAGAAATTATCAATTACAATAATTGAACAGCAATTTAACATAGACTTTGTAAAAATGCGGTGTTTAAAAAAATCAATCATTATTTCTGATTGTCAATACTACTATATTAATACCTATTTGTTCAGGCCCATGCACATACCAAACGACCAAGAATATCCCTGGCAATATTCATTATAAATGTCTGATTTTTGCTTAGGTGAAATATAACAATTATCTCAGCCGTTGAAAGTCAAAGAGCTCCAATTACTTTTCCCTACAATATTACTCTTCATTTCTACATATTACTCAGTCTAATATCAAGATGGGATATCTCATTATTCTCAAATTCACGAATATGTATTTTTAAATCCCTTTATTGCTAATATATCTTATATCTAATAATTGTGTAATCCAGTAAGGGCTACAAATGTGGAATTATGTTTATGTGCAATAAATACTGCAAGGACATTGCAATGTATAATCTCTCAATCATTGTGAATATTGCATTTATTTTAAACTTGGAAACATTTTTGAATTGATTTGATTGTAATTTACTTCGATGCTGACACATACTGTATTTCCAGTCACAATTTCCAGTCACTTCCTTTCTATATTAAGGGCGGCACGGTGGCACAGTGGTTAGCACTGCTGCCTCACAGCGCCTGAAGACCCGGGTTCAATTCCCGACTCAGGCGACTGACTGTGTGGAGTTTGCACGTTCTCCCCGTGTCTGCGTGGGTTTCCTCCGGGTGCTCCGGTTTCCTCCCACAGTCCAAAGATGTGCGGGTCAGGTGAATTGGCCATGCTAAATTGCCCGTGGGGTAATGTAGGGGTATGGGTGGGTTTCGCTTCGGCGGGTCGGTGTGGACTTGTTGGGCCGAAGGGCCTGTTTCCACACTGTAAGTCTAATCTAGTCTAATCTAATGTCTGTAGATTATTTGGAGGTATAATCGTCCATTACAATAATCACAGTATCTGCTATATACTTTCTTCTGGTCACTCAGAGCAAAATGTATCTAACTCCACTCAATCAATATTCCTCAGAAAATATTTGAGAATGTTGCAGTCATAAAGCTTAAATATACAAAGTCATGATAGTCATTAATTTTCTCTTGTTCTGTAGATCTTAATGAATACAACACAGAATTTTATGCTCCAGTGCTATGAGGAAAGACCAATGACCTCTCAGTAAAATAAATAAATGCCACTTGCTATTATTTATTAATTTTTAATTACTGGTCAGTTTATGAATTGTGTGAGTTTTGTTTTTAGCTTTCCAGTCATCTAGTTATATTGAATATGACACTTAAATGGTGTGAAAATATCAGGGTGTGCTCATTTGAAAGTTCAATTTGCATACCTCTTACTTATCCCGTTAATTGCATGATGGTTTAAGAACGTTTCACTCAGCAATCCTCGTAAATATTAAAAACTGTCTGATTTTAAATCAGATCATTCCCACCCAATTATCGATCTGTTCCTAATTCATGTAAATATGTCAATTTTATCGAACCCAATGTTCACACTAAACAATACACATAAAGCAACACAAAGACTTCCATCACCATCTGATTATTGTTCAGTAAAATACCTTATTGCTCCTGAAACCAATGACAACAGTAACCATTTGTTTACTATTCCATGCAACAAGTGCAATTGATATCTTCTATTTCAGTTCAGTAGTTAAAGATGATTTATGTTGCTTAAAACAATGTTTCTACTTTCTCACAGATATTGACTGTAACACAATCATGCAAACAGCAAACATTTTGTCACTCTAATAATCTTTAAGTTTACTTATTTTAAATTTGTGTGCAAGAGATATTACAAATTACAACCATTTTTGAAGTATAATTCATCAGATCTAAATTTTGAATTTGGGAAAGACTCCATTTTTGCAAAATGGAAGTAGTTTTCAGTTGACATAACACATGAAATGACTGTGTTTTAAAATCACGTGCTGTGCAAAATGATTATTGGTTTCATTTAATTGTAAGAAAAGAACTGGTTTGAACATATTGATTATTTTTTGTCTTTTCTATTCCAACATTATTCATCACTGTACAATAATGAACTATTTTTATAATTCCTTTATGTACCAAATATCATTGACTGCATCATTTGTTCACTTTCATGCTCACTTTCATTATCTATTAACTTTCTCCCAAATTCTGACACAAATGTCTGAACTCTGTTCATAATATTAATCATCTAAATTAAAATAACACGTCTCCATGAGGAAACCATTTGATAGAAATTCATATTTCTTGTGTTTTCTGCAGTTTTTAGTCAAGAAAGAAAAAAATGTTCTATAATCACTGGTTCAGTTTTTCTTCAATTCATAAAGCTAATTACTATATTCTATTCCACAATTTACGAATTTTAATAAATATCCAATCAACATCACAGCAATGTGTTTTTCAAATATTGAATCATCTTCATTGCTCATATTGCAACATTAATTATCACTCATTGTCATGATAATACTTGCACAATTGTTTAAGAAAGTCTTTTGAACAAGTAAAATGAGATTCAGATTTTAATTTGACCAATATTTTCTGAGTACCAATACTAGAATATGAAACTTGATTTTCAGGTCAAGTTTCCCACAATGGGTCCAAGGACTTCGCATCCAACATTAATTGTGACTGTCTAATGTTTGCTTATTTGAATGATCTCCATAGTCACAGACTTTAAATTCACAGACCTGCAATTACTTTTCACTGCAATAATTCCTGTTTGTTTGCAAATATTCCTCAGTCACATAGCAAAACGAGATTTCTCATTATTTCTAAATTCATTGATCGAATTTTATATTCCGTTGTTGCTCATACCTAATAATTATTCAATCCAGTATTTGCCGTAAATGTGGAATTACGGCTCTTTACATTAATAACTAAATATATTGTAGTGTATAATCTCAATCATTATTAATATGAATTTTTACTTTACTCGCGGAAACATAGTTGAACTAATTTAAATATATTTCACTTCGATGCGAACATTTGTTGTATTTCTGATCACAACAAGATTTAAGTATTTTTCACGCAACAAAATCATGTAACATTCCGGCGTTTTGTTAAGTCAAATGAAAAAGAATTAACATCTCTGTATTGTCTCATTAAACAATGACAATACATTTTGAATTTTTCGAAGTTGAGCATTGTGCAAAGAAGGGATGTTGTCTTCAGCAGAATAATCGCATTGACTGACTAATTCACAGAATCTGCTGTTTATTCTATTTGCGTTCCCGAAATAAAAGTGACTAATTCTGCTGGTTCTAAATTCCTGGAAAGTACTTGATAATGTTTGAGTCTTAAGGATGAATAAGTCGATGGCATTGCATTGATTTTTTTATTGGAAATAGCTTACTTCAAACATTTCAGGCACATAAACCACTTTTCTGCGGTGTTGTAAAGATGAAAAGCAAGTCAATTTCTCCATCAGTAAAACAAACAAATGTCACTTCTCGTTAGTCATTTGTTAACTCATTCCCAAATTTGTTGTTAAACAATGAAATTCACCTGAATATTGTTGTGTCCTTTGATCATATTAATTTTCTAATTATTGCTCATTCATGATTTGTTAGTGATTTTTATTTTGCACGTCTCTCACTTTTTCACTTCTTGCATGGGGGCTGGGCATTGAGGACAGAGGATCAGTGGTTAGCACTCGTGTCTTACAGTGTTATGCACTTGGGTTTGATTCCATCCTCGGACACATGTATGTGTGGAGTTTGTATGTTCTGGTTTTCTCCCACAATCCGAAGATATGCAGTTTAGGTTGATTGTCCATTCTAAGATGCACGTTCTGTTCAGGGATGTGTAGGTTAGGTGCATTAGTCAGGGGTAAATGTCCAGTAATCTGCGAGAAGAATGGTGCTGAGTGGATTATTCTTTGCAACGTCAGTGTAGACTTGTTGGGCTAAATGGCCTGTTTCCACACAGTAGGGATTCGATAAACTTCGAATTGTGTTTCGCTATCCAAAACTAACATTTTTTTTTAAACGTTGTATTTAAAACGTACCTTTAAGTGTCAATTGTTAATCTTGTAAAATATCTCAATGTTACTGAAATCAATGTTCAAACAAAACGCTGCAAATAAAGCCACACAAAGATCTTCATGACCATCTAATTACTGTTCAGTGGAATAATCACAGTAAAATTTTATTGTCTAGGGGATCAATCACCACTATCACAGTAAGGATCTAGTTATCATTCCCTCCAATAAATACAATCGTTGTCCCTCTGGTATTTCAGTTCACCATATTGGTTGTTCAAAGCATGGTTATTCTTTATTATGAATGGTCAAGGATTCTAACGGCAAGAGATGTTCGATCGAATTTTCTGCATCTTCTCAAACAGGTTTTCACTATAAATATTGCAAAATATGTGTTAATTTGGTCTTGTTCAAATGCTGATGCTAACATTTTCAGTTCATGTTCATTAAACATATTTGTAGAAAGTGAGGAAAGCTGTAGCATTGGAAAAGGGAAGGCGCATTCAAAGAGCAGGAGTATCGGCCTGTCGGGCATTCGGCCATCATCAAAAAAGATTCCTGATGAAGGGCTCATGGCCAAAACGTCGATTCTGCTCCTCGCATGCTGCCTGACCTGCTGTGCTTTTCCAGCACCATGCTCTTTTGACATTAGAAATATTTGTCTGAATATTCAGAGGTAATACTAAAGGTTGCATCTGTCAATTTAATTTACTGTGCTTTCTATTCACTGAAGTTTTCATGTTAATTTCTCGTCTTTTTATTCTTAAATCTGATACAAATACACAACACATTAAAATTCACATTAATTATAAAATTGATTTCTCGACAAGAAAACGAATGGATCGCAATATAGACTTCTTGAACAGCCGACACTTTTGAATGAAAAAGCAATTCCTTCCAAAATATGATTGCCCGTCTGTATCTCTCTTTCAATTCAATAATCCTGCAAATAGTTTATAATTGCCAGTTGATCTCTCTGAATGATTACCTAATCAATGTCAATGTAACCAGCTGAAACATAATACCCAATTACAGATCTTATTTGAAGTGAACAAATGTTTGGAATTTACTTGAATTCCACCAGGAAACATTCTTGAATCATAATACAAGAAATGAGATATGTGAGAGAATTGCAAACCTTATTTTTAAATGAACAAACTCCAATATTTTCAATGTATTTCAACCTTACGGTCAAAATGAACAGGTGAATGGAAAAATAAAAACAAGTTTCTGGCAATTCATAAACTGAACAACAATTACAAATTCACTTTGATCAAAGGACAGAGTAATATTTAGATGAATCACAATATTTAGTTACAAAGTAGGCAATCAGCTGACTGACGAGTAATAGGTGGGAGCATTTGTTAGTTTACTGAAGAAGATATCAACTTTCTTTCCAATGTATATAACTAGAAAATAATGTTTAATGTGTTTCAATTGTTTGGACTTGCCCCTTTGCAACTCAACAAAGATCAATCTCATTACTTAGAATGTTTAATTCTGCAACATTTTCAAATATTCTCCAGGAACTTATAAGCGACAGAATTAGATACAGATATCCCCACAATCCGAAAGTAAAGCATTATTATGAAACCTTTCATAAGCTGAAAAGGCGTTGGTTGAAGAAGCATTAATTTATATGGGAAACAGCTCCACTTTTTTCGTAAAAGTGAAAATCCTCTTCAGATTTCTTACAGTTAGAGAAAACAGGGACGGATGTAAGTCTTTTGTAAAAGCAACGTGGCAAAAATGAATTTTCCAACACATATTTCTTGGTAACCTGACTCAAGTAAGTATCAGATTTTATGATTATTGATGTAATAGTCAAAAGCAGATCTAACATTAGATTGAAAAGCAATTCAATCTGTGCTTAGGTACTCTCTAATCACCATTCAGAGCAGCTCTTCATATATTTCTGTTGAAGGTGTGACTTGAAACCTTCTCTCAGGTCTAGTAATAGAGACACTGCCACAGCTCCACAAGCTCCTTTCATAATGTTCCCACTCAGGACGGGCAGGATTGTAATATTATGTTTAATGTGGTTACACAAATGAAAACTAATCAGCTGTTTATTGCAGTAATTTGAATGGGAATTGATTAGGTAGTTTCTGTGTGTAATGGACTGGAAATCAAGCAATATTTTACAATAACAATAGAATAAAGGAATGATAGACTTAAATAAACAGGAATCTCATGACAATTCTTTGAAATACAAATTGACAAAACTGTATGATTATTGTACTTTGATTTGTAACATACATCAGTCATTCAATGTGAATATTTAGCTGAAGACAATTGCCCTTCCTTTCAACAATGTACACCTTCCACAAATTCAAAATGAACATTCATTGAAAATGGAAGGAACAAGCAGATGGTAATTCTATTTTCTGTATATAAACGTGCGATTAATTTTAATTAAGTTTTATATATGTAAAAACGAAACTCTTATTGTGGTTCAAAATACAATAAATGTCAGCGTGAAGTGAAATATAATCAAATCAATTCAACTTTTTTCTCAGTTAAAATATAGTTCAATATTCAAAGTAATCGAGTGATTGTACAATGCAATATCTTTATATTAATTCAGTGCTGAGACATAATTCCACATGTATACCCCTAATAGTGAAGCAAACTTGTGCCAGGAGTCAGAGGAGGTCGGGGAGGTCCTTAATGAGTACTTTGCTTCAGTACTCATGAGTGAGTGGGACGTTGTTCTTTGTGAGGACAATGGGAAACAGGCTGACATGGTCAAACCAATCCATGTTAAGACGGAGAATGTGATGAACATATTGAAAACTCATGGGGGTAGAGAAGGGCCCTGGGCCAGAAAGGACATAACCTAGGTTGTTATGGGAAGTGAGGGAAGGGATTACTGTGTATTGGCAATGATCTTTGCATCCTCACTATCCACTAGAGTCATACCAGATGATTGGAGGGTTGCAAACGTTATTCCGTTTTTCAAACAAGGTAATCAAGATAATCCTGGGAATCATTGATGAGTCAGTCTTACATCAGTTGTGGACAAATTATTGGAGAGGATTCTGAGAGACAGGATTTATTTGGAAAAGCATAGATTGATTAGAGAAGGCCAACATGGCTTTTTGAGCGTCAGGTTATGCCTCACAAATCTTACTGAATTATTTGAGGATGTGACAAACATATTTGTGAGGATAGAGCAGTGGATGTGGTGTATACTGATTTCAGCAATGTGTTTGATAACGTTCCCCATGGAAGGCTTATTCAGAAAGTAGTGAGACACGGGGTACAGGGTCATCCTGGTATCATGATTCAAAGTTGAGACATTTGTGTCAGAGACTGCAAGGGGGTGAGTGAGAGAGAAATAAATAAGATAAAAGCAGGAAGGAAAGGAACTGGTGAGCAGAAGAGCTCCAAATGTAGTTTCTCACCCTGCCTGCACCGTATTGGGTGAGCAGGAACACAGACTGTCAACCAACGGCCTTACACAGTCAGAATCATTCCTTACAATGTCCCAGACACCACCATCACCATCCCTGCATGTCCTGTCCCACCAGCAGGACATGGATGTAACTTAAATGCTGGAACATGCAGGGCTATGGACCAGAATAGGATCAATGTGATCTGTTTGTCATTTCTCCAGAATATTAAACTCCAGTCCAATTTGAAAATGTATTAACGTCATCAGACTTGAACTCCAAATGTCAGATAAAAATATCAGAAACTTACAGCACAGATCGCGGCCACTTGGCCCATCCTATGTATGTTGCTGTAATAGAACTAACCAGGCTTTACAATGTTCTGTACTCACCAATAAGAGCAACAATTTCAGACTGTGAAATCTGCCCTCTATGTAGTTGCAATCTGTTTTTCCAAAGTATTTGACAGCTGCATACCTTGTTTCCTGGTTTCTTTCCCAGCCCCAATTCCATTCCATCTGACCTTGAGGGACTACCACTTCTGCTGTTTACTCTCGCTTTTCTTCCCCCGTGTGACAGACTGTCTTTTTGTCCTTGTCTCACCCCCACCTTGCTCACAACCTGTTACATTTCTGATGTTTCCCAGGTCTCTTTAACATTCATTGTGGCCCCTGGGTCAGAAGCACAAGTTTTGATTTCTCTTACTCCAGAGATAATTGGAAATCTTTCTGGTTGCAGTTTCACCCAGATTCTATTTTTTAAAAACAGAACATTTGTGTCAGAGTCAAATATTCGTGAGCCTTGATCCTCAATTCCGAGCATTTGGATGTAATCTGCGACCCTCCCACAGATGTGCAGGTTTGTTCTATTGGCCATGCTCACATGGCCTGTAGTGTGCAGGTTCGGAGGGTTGGGTTAGCCATGGTAAATGTGGGGCTCTGGAGGTAGGGTGGGAGAGCAGTTCATTGTAGGCTCGATGGACTGAATAGCCTCTTTCTGCACCTACGGGATTCTGTGACTCTAACTAGTTGTGATTGTCGTCACGTTTTTCTAATGTCAGGTTCATTCAGCTCAGGTACACACGCTGCCTTTGTGTTTCTGTTGGTTCTCACTTAATCCTTTCCTTCTGTTTTACAGCAATTTCACACTGTCTGTGTGAGAATGAATTTGCAAAAGAAATACTCCAACCGAAACCTGCACAGGTCAGCTGGCATAACTCACAAGGAACAGAAAAATAAGAAAGGATTCATCACAAATCTTACAGGAACATAGAGCTTATAATCACCAGGAAAGGCTGAACAACTCAAAATGTTTTTCTCAAGAAAAGAGGAGGCTGACGGACAACCTGGCAGACGGACGAAGCATTGTTTTTTGTGGGTTGAGAGATTTGAGGTTGGAATCGTTGGGTCTGAAGCATGTTTCATTGCCCCAGGTCAAAGTTGTTATCTGAATGTGTATCATTATTTTGTCTTTCTATCTGAGTTATTTTTTTCCCAAATCCCTGATTGAATCTGCCTCCCCCATAATCTCAGTTATCTCAGCACTCACTGGGCCACGGAGAAACTCTGCTGTTACAATAAGAATGGTCTTTGCTGGCACCTCTCCTCGTGGTTCTGCCTAATCCCCACTTCGCTTTATTAAATCCCAGCTGCCTGTAGTCCACCCACATGGGCATGTTGAAGAGCATGACAGGAGAATGGATTGAAACTGAGAATTCAATAGCCAGAATGAGAGAGGAAGGAGGAAATAAATGGGGTTTGTGGATCCCAGGGGATACAAACCCCGGCTGAGTCCTTTGTGGGCATTCCCGCAGTAATACAAGACAGCATTCTATGAGAGTTAAACCCGGGTGGCAAGACAGGGAGCCACTGAACATGAGCAGGTTTGGTGCAAACACAGGAGGTTTGTTCAGTCAGTAACAGTGTGTCAGACATGGAGGTGAAGTGAGCAGTGAGGGGAAATGTTACCACAAGCTGCAGATGGACAACTTCCATTGGAACAGGAGGCGGCCGTTCACCCCTTCAACCCTGCTCTGCCACTCAATCGATCATCGCAGATTTGTGGCTTAACTTGCAATTTTCAAAACCCTCTAAATTAATCAATAAACTCCTCTGCAACAGACAAGATGAATATTGAAAAACTAACGATCTGCAAATGCTGGGAAATCAGAAACAAAAACAGACATTGCTGGAAATGTTCAGGATGTCTGGCAGCATCTGTGGAGAGTGAACCTTTGGGTCCAGTGACCGGGCAGGTGACCAGCTGCAGCTGACCATTCTGCTATTTCTGTAACACTCTCTGGAACAGGTTCTGGTGCGGGGGGAATGAGATTATCAATAATAACTGAGAAAACAGGAGGACGTGCTCAATCAGAATAAAACCCATTTTGGTCTTTCACTTTTAATTCAACTGCAAACAGTATTCATTACTATTTGCGAAATAGGATAATAGACCAGAAATCAACTCTCCATGTCATTGGGCCTGGGAAACTGTTAATTCTGACCTGGTCCAGTCGGCACGTGAACCCAGACCCTAATAATGGGGTTGACTCTGAACCATCTCCTGGGCAGTCAGAATGGATGACAAATGCTGCCCCAGCAAGTGATGCCATGATCCCATGAACAAACAAAACAAACCCAATCGCCGTGGTTACTTGTGAACTCGCTGGTGTTTCATTAAGCTGGATATCTGAGTGAACTGCTTCCCATACTCCGAGCAGGTGAATGGCCTCTCCCCAGTGTATATTCTCTGGAGTACAGTGAGGCTGGATGGTGTACTGAACACAGTCCTACAGTGAGAGCACCTGAATGGTCTTGCACTAGTCTCCTGTGACCGGGGGAAGATGATATCCACCATCCCGGGGGATAGAGGGTAAAGATACCTCCAACAGGGGTCTAGTGAGAGTAGATCAGGACAAACTGTTCACGTTCATGAAAGAATCAACAATGAGGAGGTACCGATGTAGAGAGATTGAGAAAGGAATAACATGTGACGTTTTCATGCAGAGAATGTTTATGGTCAGGAATGCACTGCCAAAGAGTGTGGTGGAGCCAGGTACAATAAAGAGAATAGAATTGAACAGTTACTGGAAGAGGACGAATGGGAAGGTTTACGGGGTAAAGGTAGAAGAACAGCATTCGGTGAGGTGATCTTTTGGAGAGCTGATGAGCCAATCGCCTCCTTTTGCGCAGTAATAATTCTGTGAACATTTCATTCTGAGCCCTCTGAGGAAATATCAGGGCAGGGTTTGTAAAGAGGTCGGATTGAATGACGGTCTCGGTGAACTAAAGTGAGACACAGAAACTGAGGGGTTTTGGGATGGGAATCAAATGTTGTCAATTTGCATGGCACCCAACACTAGATCAGTTTCAAACAGGAGTGATCAAGAGAGTGAAATAAGAGCAGCAAATATATCTTAAACATTTATGCAGCTAAAGGGGATGCTGGGTAAAGATACCACAGTTAGTGCTGATTTCATTCCAGACACACCAGCCAGGGAGCACATCCTTCCTGTATCTGTCCTATCGAACTCTTGAAGAATTTTGTTCAAGTGTTTCATTTTAGATAATCCAGAGAAGACAGTTTCATACTCCTCAATCTCTCCAGCCAGAGCAATACTGTGGTTAGAATTCAATTCACTGATACATGTTACTGGCTGCTTCATGGACTGGAAATGGCAATTGAGACTGTAAGGTTACTGTATAAAATATCGTCAATTGTATTGCCAGATTGCCGGACACATGAGGAGCTTTAAGAAAAAACACAATTTAAGGGTATTGAGTGTCAGAGTACTTCCTGTTGTGGGGGCATCCTGTTTAGGTACAAACTATTGATAATTGTTAGAATTGACTTGCACTGGCTCTGTAGAAGTGGTCAGAGCATTATAACTGTCATTGGAGCAGGTAACAAATTTCTCATGAGTTAAAACTTGTAAATGATAGAATAGGCATGGGTTCTTCTGGTAAAGTGCGTAAAGTTATTCAAAATGTTCCTAATTTACTTTCAGAAACAAATGAGAGAAAGACACATTACTGAGGTAATTTGGGCATTCGTCCAAATTTAGAAGTTCAGGAGAACTGGCTGGAGAGCTGGTGTTGGGAGATGTAGTAATGACAGGGGAAAAAAAATCTTGTTTTACAGAGAGAGAGTGTTCCTAGATGGGAAACTCAGCTTTAACATCACATCAACTGCAGAGTCATCCAATTCCGCAGGTCCTGATCCTTATCGGTAATATGGAAAGGGAAAGCAGCATTCCCAGCCCAGAGAAATCATTCCCATGTTATGCATGTGGTCGAATATTTAACCAGTCATGTGATCTGGGAAGACACCATTATGACGGGACCAGGGCGAGGGTATGCAAATATGTGGATTTTGGGAAGGAATTTATCTCCCCCTCCCAGCAGGACACTCACCGACACAGTCACAGTGTGGAGAGGGCGCTCACCTGTCATGTATGCGAAAGGGATTTACTCGATCTTACAATCTGCTGAGGCACCAGAGATGTCTCAGTGGATTTAGACCCTTCACCTGCTCCATGTGTGAGAAAGTATTCATTCAAATCTCTCACCAGCGGAGACATCAGTGCATTCCCCCCGTGGAGAGGCCATTCATCTGCTTAGTGCGCGGAAAAGATTCGTTCAGTGACCTGCTGAAACAGCAGCGAGCTCACTCTGGGGAAAAGTCATTCACTTGCTGCCAGTTTGGGGAGAGATTCACTCAAATGCACCACCCCCTGAGACCCCAGTGAGCCCACACAGGGGGAGAGGCCATTCAGACGGTCAGTGTGTGAGAAGGGATTCAGTGATTCATCCCGCCTGCTGAGACCCCAGCGGGTTCACACTGGGTGGGAGCTGCTTACCTCGCTATGCGACAAGGGATTCGGCGAGTCTTCAACATGACTGTGAGCCCATTGATTGGACACAGGGAAGTGGTCATCCACCTGTTCCATGTGGGGTAGAGTTCACACATCACTGCAGGACTCTGATTCTGCAGTTACTGTTCATCACAGTCAGGACTGGACCTTGCACATGATGACACTGTTGGAGTATTGATGTTGTGGTTGTTAATCACATTAACTGGGCTAGAGTTGACTGAATTTATATTGCCACTTTCTGTACTACAGGATGCATCTTGGCAGTCAGTCTCCACAAACAGTAATGTGACAACGAGCAGGGATAATCTGTTTTGATTTAAATTATAAATGTAGCACTGCTGCTTCACAGCATCAGGCACAAGTTTAGAGTCCGGCCTTGGTCAACAACCGGTGTGGGTCCACTCCAGGTGTCTGGTTTCCTCCTACCTCTCGGTAGGTTGTTCTTCGGACAGTCGGTGGGGTTTGACGGGACAATGCTCTCCTTCCACACTGTAGGGATTTTATTCCATGATTGAGGATAAAGGCTACACAGCAGGGTGTCCTTGGAGAAGGAGCATGTGGTGTGTATCAATGCTCTTGATGCCTTCAGATAGAGATGGGCACCACAGGGGATACAGTGCTTCATCTCCACCGCTGTGCTCTCACCCTTAACTCTACTTTGATTTGGTCCCTTCCCACTCTGTCACTTGTAATGGTTTGCTTTGGCTGTAATAGGCTTTGTTTGGAAATATTCAATTGGTTACACGGGTGGTTTACTGCTGGTGATTATATGTTAACAAAAACCAAAATGACATAATGATGATGTTGATGGTGGGAAGGTTGCTCAGCTGTATGTGATCACATTTCTGGGTCGGAGAAATGGGGGAGAAAAGAATGTTTCACAGCTCACAGAACGAGCATCGAAAAGCAGTTAAATCAAACCAATGGTTCAGACAGGAAAGGAATATTTCCCTGGAGTTTGAGTAACTGGAAAATGATGGAGTCTGGGAGTAGACAGGAGTTTGCGCTAAAGGGCACTTGAAATTTTAAAAACCGTTATATTCAGATAGTTTCAATTATTTTACTTTTATTTATTGTGGAATAAAATTTAACACAAGGTTTGCAAATTTGTTTTTTTGTGATGTAAAGCCAAATGTCAAACCGTCCCTCACTGAAACCTGAGGTAGAGGTGTAATCTCCTGGACAATCCCTGTCCTGCCAACTCCTTCCTCCCTAGGCTCCATGGCTGGATACATACCTGGGAGATAGCAGCAGGAGGAGGCCACTCGGCCTTTCAATCCTGCTCCACCATTCAATGGGAAACAGCTGACCATCCAGCTCAGTCTCCTGTTCCTGCTGTGTTCCAATCCCCTTTCATGACTTTACCTCGAAGAACTATATCTAAGTCCTCCTTTGGCTTCACTGCCTTTTGTTCCAGTGACGTTGCGGTGTTACTGTGTGGGTATAGGCAGGGGTAATGTGATAGTGCTGCATCCTGAAGGATGTACTCAGCATCCCTCATCATCCTGCAGTAACATCAACCGGGTTTCAGCAACTAGAGATAGAAACCATTTCCAGGATATGGGCATTACTGGCTCAGCCTGCATTTATTCCCCATCTCTAGTTACCCTTGAGAAGATGGTAGTGAGCTGTTGTCTTGAACCATTCACAGTCCATTTGGCGCAGAGAGACCGACAATGCTGTGTGGGAGAGTGTTGCAGGAGTTTGGCCGAGTGATTCCCCATGTTTGGTTTGTCAAATTCTGTTTAACTTAATCATGATTGGCACATGATTTTGAGATTTCAGTCTGCAAATCCTCACCCTGTATAAAGGAATATATACAGATTAGAAATTCAGAACAGACAATTTTAGTTTCTCTGGAATATTTTCCCCTTCTGCCCCCCCTCCCCCACAGCAAAGCTGTAACCCTCCAGCCCACTTACTCTCTCCCACCATTCTGAATCTGCTACCCACTAGTGTACACCTTCCCCATTCTCATGGAGTTACTGATAAACAGATCCATGCCACCGCTTCCCGTCCCTGGTTAGACTCTGAACCCTTTCTGGGTTCACTTCCTTTCCCTTCAGTTGCTGCAAGTCAATAATATAACAGCTGAATGAAACAAAAGGAAACAGAAAGGGAGGTGACAGATCCTGGACAGAAGAGGAACCTTCAGTCTGGGAGAATGGGTCAGATCCTTCCTTGTTTCCCATTGGTCTATTCCCAGTGTTATGAGGAATTGAGGATGGAACTTGGTCCCATGTGGGTGTGGTGACACTTTGGCCCCCCCTCCAACAGATCAATACTATACGCAGATTAGTCCCTCCACCAATCAGTGTGAAAAGCTTTACAAAAGTTACGCCAAAGCACTTGCTCTCAAACCCACCCACATTCTTTACATGTACAGTGCCGAGTTTCCCCACACACGTGTGGTCCCTGCCTCAGGAATTGTGGGAGTTGTCATCCCAATGAAGCCTCTGGAGACCTGTCTCTGGAAAATGAAAGAAAGTGTGGGCTGGAGGGTGTTGTGTATAGGATATCCATTCAGATACACAGGACATGTGGGCTGTCACTGGGTTGTACTGAGACATCTGCTTAGACAACCCGATTTCTGAGGTAAGGAATATATATTCAGCCAATTGCGGGGTGGGGAGGTTAATAAGGGGCAGCAGATTTTAAGCAGATGTGGCTCAGTGGCCAGCATTGCCTCACAGCCTCTGGGACCTGGGTTTGATTCCAGTTTTAGGAAACTGTGTAGAGTTTACACACTCTCCCCATGTCTGCATGCTTTTGTTTAGTGCCCTGGTTTCCTCCTGCAGTTCAAAGATGTGCAGGTTAGGTGGATTGGTTATGCCAATTACCAATAGGGTCCATGTATGAGCCGATTAGGCAATTAACAACGGGAAATGCAGGGTTACAGGGAATGGGAGGGTCGGAATGGCATGCTCATCATAGGGTGTGGACTCGATGGGTGAATATCCTATTTCTGCACTATAGAGACTCTATTCTATTCTCAGGAAGAAGAATGTACCGATCTCGATATGTTGTGAATCTGTGGATTTCGCTTTTCTAAATGCAGTGGATGCCAGGGCAATGATCAAATTTACTGAAGGGATACAGATGTTGAATTTGCAATGAGTTTAAGGGTGAGAAAGAGCAGGTGGGAAAATCCAGCTGAGACCGAGGTGAGCTCAATCATCACCGTATTAAATGGTGGGGCTGGTTCGAAGGGCTGCATTGCCTCTCCTGTGCCCAGTGCTCATCTTCTTACGGTAATAACTGGAAAGCTGCATCCAAAACTCACCACCTTCACTAAAGGAGATTTTTGGAAAAAGCAGGATAGTCAGGTGGATTAGCGTTCCAAACTTAGATAGTGAGGAAGCATGTGGGAGATAAAGATTTTGCAATTTTAAACTAAGGGGCGACAGTGATTTATGGTTTTAGATTGTGAGGACATTCACACCGTCCAGAATACTCTGCTGTGAATATCTATCCTGTACTTTATTACAAAAGTTAAGGTCACTGATAACGAAAACCCAAAACACCCAGGAAACATCACCTCACCTTGTAATCTGATAAAGGACTTGTGATAAGTATGGATAAATTTAGAATACAGATGGAAAGCGGGAAGATTAAATCCAATCCTGTGCTTAAACAAAGGAGACTACAACAGGATGAGGCAGGATTTGGTTAATGTAGACGGGCAGCAAAGACTTTATACTGGGACAGTTGACGGACAGTGGAGGAATATCAAGGCAATTTTACGAAGAGCTCAGCAAAAGTATATATCAGGGAAAAGGAAGGAATGTAGGAAAGGGAGTAATCTGCCATGGGTGGCTCCGGAAATAAGGGAGTCTATCAAATTGAAATAGAAGGCATACAAATTGGCAAAGACCAAGGAAAAATTAGGATATCAGAAAAAAACTTCAAAGTTCGACAGAAAGCTAGATGGGATTGTGGGAGAAAAGTGATGAGTAGCTATCCCCAGGGCCAGAATAACAGCTTACACTGCTAGAGGGGAACCTATTGTGTGAGGAACATATGGCCTCTGTAATTGTTAAAGCACTTAACTGTTACCATAGAGATAATCCTGATCAAGTTAAAATTCACTGCACACTCCAAAAGCATGTTCGTCCAAATAAATTTGTTGGATTATAACCTGTTGTGTGATTTATAACTTTGCCCACCCCGCTCCAACACCAGCTCCTCCACATCAGAATCCTGATAGACAGCCCCACTGAAACTGAAGCATCTGTCAGATACTTGAGGGAGCCTTGGGAGCGCGGTGGGAGGGATGTGGTTTAACCACAAACTGCTGAACTGAACTAGACTTTCTAATTGCCGTTGCCATGGAGATAACACAGAGACAGTCTCTATTCAAATTCCCAAACCACAAAGGTATAAGAATGGGAGCTGTACATCGGACAGGTGGGGAGTTACCCGATACTGCCTAAATGCGTTTTGCATGTATGCTATCCATGTAACTGCCATGTTTCATCAATAAATGCTCAAAGAAGACCTCTCAGAGTTCTGTACCTAGTTATTGCTATCCAGCAGGGTTTAGGAATATGAGTACACAGCAGTCAGTCTTCACAGTAGAGGATACGAAGAACATGCCAGTAATTGATAAGGGGAGTGAGGAAGGTGAGGACCTAGAAACAACCATTATCACGAAAGAGTAAGAGGGGCAAGCTAATGGAGCTAAAAGTAGACATTGCCCTAATGGAATATATCCCAGGGTGCTACCAGAAATAGCGGGAGAAATATTAAAAAGACTTGGAGTCAGAGCCCTACAGCAGAGACAGGCCCTTTGGCCCAAACTGGCCCATGCTGACCAGAATGTCCATCCACACTAACCCCATTTCCCTGCACTTGGCCCATCTGCTTCTGACCCTTTGCTATCCATGTATTTGTCCAAATGTCTTTTACCTGTTGTGAATGTACCCACCTCAACCACTTCCACTGGCAGCTCATTCCATATACATAACACCGTCTGTGCAAAACAGTTGCCCCTCAGCTTCCCTTTTATTCTTTTTCCTTTAACCTTAAACTGATGCCCTCCAATCCTGGAGTCACTGGGAAAAAGACTGAGTGCATTCACGTTTTCCATGCCTCTCATGGTCTAATACACTTCTAGAAAAGAACCCCCTCAGTTTCCTCTGTTCTAAACATAAAATCCTCACTTGTCCAACCTCTCCCTATAGCTCAGAACCTTGAGCCCTGACAACATCGTTGTAAATTTTCTGCATGTCTTACAGTTTAATAACTGAATCCTACATTGCATTCATCACATTTCCAGTGTTTCGCCACGGCGCTGGAACCGATGTGACAACGCCAATGGATTACAATCCATGATCGAGAATGAACTCCTTTACAACAATCCCGTTTTCATAATATTTCCCAAGGTGCAGGTATCCTTGTGTCTTTCTGGTTTTATGGTTAATTAAAGACTTGTCCTTTTACAAAGCCAAGCTGTGGCTTAATTATTCCTGGGAAACGTGCCATGATTTTTCAGAATTTCAAAACCAAATGAAGTCTCTCTCCCCAGTCACCATGCTGACATGGACTTGGCTGTGTCTCAGTAATTTTTTCCCAGCCACACAGATTTGAAATATTCACCCACGGACAGAATACACACCTTTCCATCCACATGAAAAGGCCAATGATATTCAGATCGGCACGGATCAAGTAACTATCAAATCTGAACATGATGTTCAAATCCACCATTTCAGTACTCTACAACAGAGAAAACAAGTTACCACTGTTAATACAGGATGGAAATTCATAAGACAATTATAGTGTTAAACTGTATTTTCCTCGTTCCCCCGAAGCTTTAAATCTCAGTCCCACAATTTCTCTCTTTTGTGACCGAAATCCAAATAATCTCCCCATTCCTTTCCTCCACACCCAGTTCTGACACTGGCTCTCCTCTCATTGAATCCAGTTTCCTAGCTCCTGTCTGCAGACTAAGAACCAAATCAATGAGTCCGACATTGCGTCCACTAGGTGGGGGGGGGGGGGGGGGGGGGAGGAGGGTTTGAATCCTCTGATGACAACCATCCTGAATGCATTGCTTCCTGCATGCTCTGTGAAGCTTATCACGTGGTTGAGTATTGTCCCACCCTTCATTCACTCCGATTGTTTGAAGGACCAACTGGCACATCCTGGTCCTCCAGCCCCGTCCCCCCACTCTTATTGGTCCTGCGCTGACATCAATAATCCGAGGCCCATTGTGGGCTGGAGCATGCTCAGTGCTTCCTGCTTTTGCTGCTGTTCATCAGGTATAAGAGAGAGAGGGCTCGTCCCTGTTTCTCCTAATGTCAGACATTAACAACAGCTATCTGCATTGTATGGAGCCTGTCACATTGACAAATCTCCTAAAATGCTTCACGAATGATGGAAACGTTGATTAAAGAGAACGATTTTAGATACATCTTTAAGGCGGACAGAGGAGGCTCGGGAGGATATTCCAAAGGTGTGTGTCCTCGGCAGCTCCAATCGTGGAGTGATATAGGTGGGCAACAACTTACATGGAGACTGTTAGTGGTTAACTATAGGCTAACAACCTCATGTCATAACCCCCTACCACACTCACCTGTCCTTGTTCTCACAGCCTGTCATTACACAGTACCTATGGTTTGCCATTAACAGCGAGTCACCCTCCCCCAGCCAGATGGTTATCCATTCCTTTATCCAACGGTTCTTCTCACTATATTCCAACCTATCCTTTACTCCTGACATCCTCCCCCCACACGATCTTCTGCATATAAACTATTTTTTTTTCCTCAGTAACATCGGTTCTTTGGAAGGGTCACTGGATCTGAAACGTTAACTCTGATTTCTCTTCACAGATGCTGCCAGACCTGCTGATCTTTTCCAGAACCTCCTGGTTATTGTTTCTGATTTACATCTTCCACAGTTCTTTTGGTTTTAATTTAGCGGGAGTTTGTAATTCAGGTCCGACAGCCTCTGTCCCAGTCTCTGCTGTCTCTCCCACCCCCACCCAGTGACACTGCACCTGCACAGCTCATGGACAGGTGTTGTCTTACTGGCCACACCCCTCATTCACTCCCATTGGCTGCAGGACAACACAGACTCTTCTCCCATTTGTCTAGAGCTGCAGTTAATTAAGCCAGCGTCGATTGAGGGGTGAGTGGTTGGCTCCTCCCTCTCTCTGCCCTGGAATGAGCTTCATCATTCACAGTGAATGGTACAGTATCACAGAGCACAGGGGCTGGGGGCTATTCAGCCCATTTGGGGCTGTACTCTCTCCCACTGGAGATGCTGTAAATCTGTCCCAAGTCCCCTCCCATGTGCCCATATCCCCACAAATCTTTCCTTAAAAAGTAAAATTCCAAGTCTTTTCGAGAATGCCTGCTGAATCTGTGTCGTTCAGACTGTTCCAAATGCTCAGAACTTACTGAGTAAAATAGTGTTCACATTTTCACCTTGTATTATTTGCCAATTACTTGAAAGTAGTTACTAAAAATTGTGACAGTGTTAACAATTCCTCTCTCTATCTGCAAATTCAAAACCTTGGAAGCAAATCTGCACCAGGTCGAAATCACTGCTTCACATTCTCAGCTCCAAGGATAGTTTTCTGCGCTTCAGCGAGCTCTCCACAAAAGAGAGGAATGCATCTTAATTTATTAAGATCAAAGAAACAGAACTTTGGTCCAATTCGTCCGTGCCAACAAGGAATCCTAAACTAATGGATTCCCATTTACCAGCTATTGTCCTGCATCCATCAAAACCCTTCCTATTCATGTACACAATTGGAAGCCTTTTAAATGTTGTTAGTATATCAGCCTCCACTATTTCATTTGGTAGCTCCTCCCATACACACACCACACTCAGCTTGAAAACGTTGCCATTTGGATCCCTTTTAAATCTTTGCCCTCTCAACTTAAACCCATGTGCTGTAGCCTAACCTGAGGAAATAGGACCCCAGCTGCTCACCTTATCCATGCCCCTCGTGTTGTATAAATCTCCATGAAGTCACCTCTCAGTCTTTGACTCTCCAGAGAAAATAGCCCCAGCCTATTCAGCCTCTCCCTGTAGCCCAAATCCTCCAATCCTGGCAACGTTTTTGTAAATCTTGTCCAAACCTTTTCAAGTTTCACGACATCCTTCCCAGAACAGGGAAATTCAAACTGAAAACAGAATTCCAGAAGTTGGTAATCAATGTCCTGACCAGCCACAATATGACGTCCCAGCTTCTGTATTCAATGTATTGACCAATAACAGAGAGCGTTAATGGAGTCCCATTTGCCAGCCGTGCACCCTTATCCTTCTAAATCCTACCTCTTCATGTACCCAATCAGATGCCTGATTCCAAGAACAGGGAGGTTGGAACTGAAAACAGAATTCCAGCAGGGCCTGAATCAATATCGTGTACAGCTTCAATATGACGCCACATCAGCTGTATTCTATGCATTGACCAATAACGGGGAGCGTACCAAACGCTGCATTCACTCCCCTGCCTACCTGTGACTATACTTTCAAGGAACTATGAACCTGTACTCCAAGGTCCCTTTGTTCAGCAACTTTCCCCAAGGCTTTACTATTAAGTGTATAAGTCCTGCCCTGATTTGCCTTTCCAAAATACAACAGCTCACATTTACCTAAATTGAACTCCGTCTGCCATTCCTTGCTCCAATGGCCCATCTGATCAAGATCCTGTTGTATTCTGAACTAACGTTCTTCACTGTTCACTACACCTCCAATTTTGGTGTCTTCTGTAAACCTACTGACCATATCTCATATATTCACATCCAAGTCATTTATTTAAGGGCCCAATATCCATCCTTGCAGCACATTGCTGTTCACAGGCCTCCAGTCCACAAAGCAACCCTCCATCATCATCCTCTGCCTGATACCTTCAAGGTAGTTTTGTAATGGCTTGCTCTCCCTGCATTCCATGTTATCTAACCCTGCTAACCCAGTCTGCTTTGTGGAACATATTTGAATGTCTATATAAACAACATTCACCGCCTGGCTTCATCAATTTTCTTTGTCACTTCAAAACACTCACTCAAGTTAGTGAGACCCAATAGTGCATGTACAAAGCCACATTGACTCTCCCTGTCATTCCTTACCTTTCCAAATAGATGGATATCCTGTCCCTCAGAATTCCTTCCAACAACTTGCCTGCCACTGACTTCAGGCTCACTGTTCTCTTGTTCCATGGCCTCTCCTTACCACCTTTTTAAAATAATGGCACCTCACCTGGCGCTATCAATGATACAAATACCTCAGGAGAGGCCCAACTATCACTTCCCTAGATTTCCAGAAAGTTCCAGGATACACCTGATCAGGTTCCAGGGCTTTATCCACCTTGATGCGATTTAAGACACCCAGTCCCACCTCCTCTGTAACATGGAAACTTATCAAGTTATCACTGTTTATTTCTCCAATCTCTCGAGCTTACATATACTTCTCCAGTAAAAATGACGTGAAATATTTGGATATCTTTGCACCCCCTGTGGTTCCAGAGACAGCATTGTTGACCTTTACGGGGTCATATTGTCTGCTCCAGTTAATCTTTTGTCCGTGATATATTTGTTTAATCTTTTTGGATTCTATTCCAGGACATCCCAGAAAGGCCTACTTCACGGACCATAGTTTTCCTCCGACTTGATCAACAAGGCCCTCCAACATTTACCCTCCACTTCCCGCACCTCCGCCTTTACCCCACCCCTCCAGCCACAATAAAGAATATAACCCCGCGGTCTTCACCTTCCACCCCAATAATCTCCAGATACTGCGCATTAACCTTTGTTATTTCTGCAACCTAAAGTCAGACCCCACCACCAGAGACATGTTTCCATCCCCAACCCTATCTGCGTTCCGCAGAGGCCATTCCCTCTGCACCTCCCATGTTCGGTCCACACCCTCCCACCAACCCATGCTCCACACCCTTGCCGCCACGGGAAATGTAAAACTTGCGGCCACACCTCCCTCTGACATCTTACCAAGACCCCAAAAAGATCTTTTCACATCAGGCAGAGATTTGCCTGCACATCCCAAAACCTCATATACTGCATCTGGACATTATGGGAAATTTAAAATGGTTCATTCACCTAACCTACACATCTTTGGACTGTGGGAACAAACTGGAACACCCGAAGGAAACCCTCACAGACACTGGGGAGAATGTGCCAACTCCAACACAGACAGTTGCCTGAGGCTGGAATCAAACCCAGGTGCCTGGTGCTGAGGAAGCAGCACTAACCACTGAGCCACAATACTGTGGGATCTTTGGTGCTGATGTGCTGCCCCACTGATACCTCAGTCACTCACCGTGCCTCATTTCCTAAGAGGCAGTGATGATGGAGTGAATCTATCACTAGACAGTAAATTCAGAGACCCAGATAACGTTCTGGGGACATGGGTTTGAATACCATCACGGCAGATTTTGGAACGTGAATTCAATAAATATCTGGAAAAAATAATCTAGTGACGACAGGAATCCATTGTCAATTGTTGGAAAAACCCATGTGGTTCACTCATGACCTTTAGGGAAGGAAAATGCCATCCTTACCTGGTCTTGTCTGCATGGGACTCCAGACCTATAGCAACGTGGTTGACTCTTAACTGCCCTCTGGGTAAACACAGCAATAAATGCTGGCCGAGCCAGTGACAGCCTCATCCTGTGAATAAATAAAGAAAACAGGTCAGGTTTTGTTCCTTCTCTAGAAGGTACATCCTACAAACTGAATCTGAAATGTTCTCGTACACACTGAACGAATACCTTTCCATCCAAGCCCTTAACACTACAGCACTCAGAGGCCATGCTGGTAAAGTTAAAACCCCTTTTCATTGCATCCATATTATTCTTACAGATAACTGGGGTCTCCCGGTAATATTGTGTCTCAATTCCCCGCTGACTATTGGGAGAGAGTCTATAATACAATCCCAGTAAGAAGGTCATCCCTTTCTTATTTCTCAGTACCAATCAAATAACTTGCCTGGATGTACTCCCGGGAATATTCTCCCGAAGCCCAGCTATAATATTATCCCTAATAAAAAAACACCTCTCTCCCTGCTCTGTTGGTCCCTTTCTATCCTTGCTGTAGCATCTATACCCTGGAACATTAAGCTGCTAGTCCTATCCATCCCTGAGTGATGCATCTGTAATTGCTGTAATATCCCAGTGCCATGATCAAAACCATACCCTGAGCCCACCTACCTGACCTGTCAGGTCTCTTGCACTGAAATAAATGCAGTGCAACTGGTCCATCGCACCTCATTCTGTGGCTTGCTCTTGCCTGCCTTGACAGTCTGACCGGTGAACAGTACCAGCCTCAGACTCACCTCTTTTCTCACTATCTCTTTAGGATTACCCGGACTCCCTCACTGGTTTAATGCCTCCTGAGTGGCACTAGCAAATCTCCCTGCTCGTCAGGACCCCATGCTTTCCCCTTTCTATGTCATTGGTACCAATGTACAATGACCTCTCACTGGTTATTTTCTCTTTTGAGAATATTCTACTCCCTCTGCGAAACATCCTTGACACTGGCACCAGGGAGGCACCACCCCATTCTGATGTCCCACTGTCAGTTGCAGAAACAGTAGACTGTGCCCCTGACTAGAGAGTCCCCTATCACCTTCGATCGTGTGGAACTGGATATACCTCACATTATGTTAGAAGCCAGTCTCAGTGCCAGTAACTTGGCTGTCAGTGCTACATTCCCCTGAAGGTCTATTACCACCTACATTTCCCAAAACAGTATACTTGTCTGAGATGGGGATAGCCACAGGAGACTCCTGCAGTACCGACCTACCCCTCCTAACTTTCCTGGAGGTAACTCATCTACCTAACTGCAATCTTGAGACTGCCACCTATCACACTCCCCAGCTCCTGTCAATTCCTCGCAGCCTTTAATTATTCCTCCACCAATCCATGCGATCCAATAGGATTGGCAATCACACTTCCTGCAGACATAATCATCAGGATCATTGAAACTCTCCCTCATCTCCCACATCCGACAGGAACAGCACGTCACTCTACAACAGGCCATCTCTCCGCCTTAACAATCTACAGACCAAGACTAAGGCACAGTCTGACTGCTCGAAAAATACTGCCCGAGAATAACTTAGTGCTTACGTTTTATATCTTAAACATTTAATCAAGAGACCGTAAGACATTAAAAAGAAATCCTCACCTGACTCACGATAGTAGATTTAATAAAATAAAACCGACTAAGATTGATATTTGAAGAGACTGAAACTCACGGAGCTGATCCCCGGCTCTGAGTACTTCCAAGGGTGAGTTCTCTCTGAGGGCAGCTGTGAAAGGTCACTGTTTCTCTTCTCTGCCCACTCCATTTCCAGAGGTTTTGAACTTCACAGCAAGTCAGCTCAGAGAGGTCTCTGCTTGGTTTTATTCACTCGGGGTTGCCTTTGCTGCCCAGACCAGTATTTATTGGCCACCTTTCCTTGTCTTGGAGAAAGTGGTGGTTAACCGCCTCCCTGAAATGCTGCAGTCCATGTACACCACAGTGATGTTTGGACAACAGTCCCCCTCTGGCCCCACAACCTTCCCTGTCTCTGTAATCCCCCTCCGGCTTCAGAAATTACATGTCCGTGGCATTAGATTTTTATTTGGATTCATTTTTGTTTTAAAAAAAACCACCCACCTGCCCCCCACAAAAAAAGTGAAATATTTCGCCCCCACACAAATTTCTGTTGATTGACCTTTTGTAGGGGCTGACACATGGAGGTTGCAGTACTTTATCTCACATTGTACACGTAGAATGATGGAACTTTCTTTTAAACATTGCTAAAAAGGGAGGCAATTGCTTAATGGTATTCCTGCCAGATGAGTGATATGTGCAATGTTCCGAGGATTAGGGCTAGAATCCCAACATGGCTGATGGTGGCATCGGAATCCAATACAATCTAGAATGAAAAGGCGAATGATGACCATGAAACTATTGTCGATTGTTAGAAAACCCATCTGGTTCACTAATGTCCTGTAGGGAAGGAAACTGTCATCCTCACCTGCTCTGGCCGACATGTGACTCCAGACCCACACCAATATGGTTGACGCTCAACTGCCCTCAGGAAAACTACTTTAAAACCTGTTAACAAATACTCCGCAGGTATCACTTAAAAACTGGCTGTTCCCATTGGGACCATGGGAATTTCTGAACGGCCTGAATTAAAACTGAGTTTCAGCTTCACCTTCTCCTTATCTCACCACGCTCTGTTTACACCCAACTCCAAAATACTCATTGAGTCAAGCAGCCCTCACAGTGCAGCCGTGTCATTGTCATTGCCTGATCACACCTACACTGCCCTCAGCCTCTTGTCCTGTTCCAACGCATCTCAATTGGAGCTCAGGGACAGCATCTCATCTTTCAATTCAGCCCTTTGTAACCCCAGAGTCAACATGGACCTCAGCAGTTTCTGATTGAACAGACAGTTGTCACAATCTGGAACATCCCACCTGGAAAAGGTACTGGAATTTGAGTCCATAAGAACTTTTAATGGGAAGTTTGCAGATAATTGAAAATATGAAGTTTACAGGTTAACATCATGAAGTGGGTGATTGGGTCTAATCTGAGAGTACTTACAAAGAAATGAGATGAAATTTGGATAAGTATGTGCTCCATTTCAGTCCATTATCTCCTTCCACAGCTGCAGGGCCCAGAACAGAGCACACACCCAAAGGGTAGTCCAACAAATTTGTACATCTTTCTGCTGAACAAAAATATTGGAGATATTTTCCCATAAACAGAACCGACAAACCTTTCTCCTTCCACAGTTAAATGCCAATGATATTCAGATCCTGATGACTCAATTGACTGTAAAAACTTGCTTTGAGATCACAGCCTCAATTATTCTGATTTAATATCCTATGAAATGAATTCACAAAACAAAACTCACAGTCAGTGCAGGAAGAATATAAAGACATACTTTTCTCTTGGTAGGTGCTTGATGTGTAAATGCCTCTCTTCAAACCTTCCCCCACCCCCTCATCCTAGGAAGTGGACATGTCCATGCGCCTCACTGTACCTTGCCCCCAATAAAGATGGCGGCCACATCCCAGGACCTATCACCGCCTGAGGGCCGCAGCCATTTTCCCATCTGTTGCAAATGCGGGACTAAGAGTTTCTAATTCAGACTTACCGCACAGGGTGTAATTAAAACTTCCCAGTCTAAAGTGACTCATTATCTCCCTGTCACCGAGGCCACTCTCCCCTTCCCTGTTTGCCTCTCCCACATTCACCAACGGCTGAGTCACGTAGCACTGCACAGACTGAGTTACTGGTGACGTGTCATCCCACTGGCCACGCCCCTCATTCACTCCCATTGTTTGGATGACCATCTTTATCACTTCGTCCACCAGTCCCACCACCTTTTCCTATTGGTCCGAAGCTGCCACCAATCAGCTGGACCCCATTGTGAGGTCAGTGGTGGGATCCTCCCCCTGTCTGAATCAAATCCAGAAGGTGGATGGATGGTGTCCATCAGGAACAACAAGCAGGAGGTGCTGGGAAAGCTCAGCAGGTCTGGCAGCATCTGGGAACAGAAATCTGTCCAGTGGCCCTTCCTCAGAACTGATGGCAGCTGGGAAAATTAGAATCCTGACAGCATGGAAACAGGCCATTCGGCCGAACAAGTCCACAGCGTCCCTCCGAACGGTAGCCCACCCAGACACATTCCCCTACCCTATTTCTCCTGACTAATGCACCTCACCTACACATCCCTGAGCATAATGGGAAATTTAGCTTGGCCAATTCAACTGACCTGTAGATCTTTGTACTGCACAAGATAGGGGTTAAAGAGTAAATAATGGGCAGGTACAGAACCCAGAGAGAGACCGGAACATTTGGAAAGATAAAGGAGTGGAATACAATGTGGTTGGGATAGTTCACAGCTGCTAATGGAGAGGAAAGGAACCTGTGTCTGGCAGCACCTCAGTGGAGGTGGCGGAAATGGCGATCGATGATCTACGTTCTGCTGCAAAAACAGACCCCGAGCTTCCAGCTGCCTGACACTTTAACACATGAGCCTATTCCCTGGCCAACATCTCTGTCTCATGCTTACTGCAGTGTTCCAGTGAGGCCAGAACATACCAGATAGCTCCGTATTTCAAGGACTGCAATTTCCCCTCCCATGTGGTCAAGACCATCCACTATATCTCCTCCACTTCCCGCATCTCTACCTTTGAAATTGACAACTCCAACTGCAACAAGGATAGAACACCCCCCCACCCTAGGTCCTTACCTTCCACCCAGATCATCCTCTGCCATTTCCACCACCTACAAACAGACCGCACCACCAGATTCTTCAGGAGTTTGACAGAATAAACACTGATGTGCCTGAGGGTAAATACTGAGAGGGGAATCTGAAACCAGATTCTGAGTCAGTCACAGAATCAAAAGGTTCTGTTTCGGATTTGTCAAGTTTAAGGCAACAGATACGGGTAAGGGGTTTAAGTAGCAATGGAGCTGGGATGAGGAGGAGACAAGCAACGGTTAAGAGATTGGAATTCCTGGTGTTTGGAACTGTGTAGATGTCTAATCCTTAAGTCAGCTTCGCGTCAGATATAACAGCAATATTGTGAAGAGTGTAGTTCTGTTGCCTAGTTCCCAGTGAGAGGGAGAGGCTCAGCAGGAAGGGAAATGAATTTGTAAGGCAATGGGTTTAATCATTACAATGTTTCATTGGAGGAAACTGCAACTAATCGAGTCGTGGGAATGTGGTAAGCAGTTTGATAACTGAGTAACAGTGGAGTAATGGAGATGGATGATGGGGAGGGAGAGCTGGGCATCCTCAGTGTCCATGTGAAACCTAACATGGTGCTTTTGCACAATGTCACCTCCTGTACGTGAGATACAGAAGGGACCAAGGACACCAAATGCAAGGAATTCAGAAAGAAAAGGGAGAGTGGAGATGGAGCAGGATTTTGGGATGGAAGGACATAACCAGAAAAGACAGAACAAGGAACAATATCTGTGAATCGGTGAGGGGGACTGATGAGGAGTAGGAGGAGGAGGAAGAAAGAGAGTTGGAAAGTCTATGGTTTAGTGAGATTAGGGTAACTGGTCAAGATGAGCTCTGATAAGGCTTGACATGAGATTGGAGAAAGATGCAAGTTTAGGACAAAAACCGGGAACACCACATGAGGCAGTTTGACTAAGTGGGTGGGTGAGTGGGAGGGAGGGAAGCAGCAGATCGGATTATCTCAGTCTTAGTGACAGAGAAACTCCATGTGCTCCAAACTCTTGTTGTTGGAGAGAAGGATGGAGGAGACAGGATGATGGGCAGTGTTTCACAAAGAAACAAAACCTGGGTAAGTGATATTTAAAATTAGTGAACAAACCTGATGTATTTAGCTTTTATCCAAAATATTAAAACAGACGACTGAAGTCCTCGTTCGAATCCCATCTTGGCAGATGGTGGAATCTGAATTCAAGAAAAAATAACTGGAATTAGGAATCTCCTGATCTCCATGGAACCATTGTCAATGGCGGAAAAAATCCTCCCAACCCGACAGTGTTCCAGCCAGCTACTCACTGTATTAATCACTGCAAAGTCTCAACAAAGGAGTGAAACTGGATGAACCACTCGGCATCTAACAAGGCACCAGAAAATACAACCACAGAATCAGCCCTCTCGATGGTGCAACGCCTCCGGACTAACATCTGGATTTTGGTGTCAAAATGTGCACAGCTGTCTCACAGACCAATCAAGGAACAGCCTGACATGCTCAGGCTCATGAAATCAACTCTTACAGACAATGCTAAAAATGTGTTGCTGAAAAAGCACAGGTCAAGCAGCATCCGAGGAGCAGGAAAATCGACATTTCGGGAATGAGCCCTTCTTCAGGAGCCCTCTTACAGATAATGCCCAGACACCACCATCACCATCCATCGATATCGAGTGTGGTGCTGGAAAAGCTCAACAGGTCAGGCAGCATCCGAGGAGAAGGAGAATCGATATTGAGCCTAAGCTCTTCATCAGCCTGACCTGCTGTGCTTTTCCAGCACCACACTCTCGACTCTGATCTCCAGCATCTGCAGTCTTTACTTTCTCCTGAAATCTCTGGATATGTCCTGTCCCACCGGCAGGACAGACCAGGCAGAGGTGATGGCACAGACAGGGAGGATTTGCCCTCGGAGTACTCAGCATTGACTCCGGAGACCAGGAAATGTCATGGCTCCTGCTGATTACCACGTAACGTCCTCCCTTGGCTGATGAATCACTTCTCTTTCATATTGAACAACATTTGGAGGAAGCACTGGGGAAGTAAAATGGTGTCAAACGTACTCTAGGTACAGGATTTCAATGTCCACAATCGAGACTAGCTCTGCAACAGAATTACTGACTGAGCTGGCCAGGTCCGAAAGGACATCGCTGCTCAACTGAGTCTGCAGCAGGTGGTGAGGGAACCAAGGGGGAAAAACACACTTGATCTCATTGTTATGAATTGACCAGCTGCAGATACCTCTATCCATGACAGTTTCGGTAAGAGCGACCATCACACATTCCTTTTGGAGACACAAGTCTTGGCTTAAAGCTGAGAAAAACCTCCATTGTGTTGAGTGACACTATCACCGTTCTAAATGGGACAGACTTTGAAGAGATGTAGGAACTCAAACTGGATCTCTCTGAGGCACTGTAGGACGTTAACAGCAGCAGAACTGTATTCCAGCACAATCTGTAATCTTATGGGTTTGTACATCCCGCACTCACCCATCACAATGGACAGGAAAGGAGGGCATGCCAAGAGCAGCACCAGGCATACCTAAAATTGAAGTGCCAACCTGGTGAAGCTACCAACCAGGACCATCTGCATTTCAAACAGCATCAGCAGCAAGCAACAGAGCTAAGTGATCCCACAACCAATAGATCAGATCAGAACTCTGCAGTTCTGCCACACCCAGTTGTTTAATTGTCCATCACCGTTCACAACTCATTGGAGGAAGCATCACTGATATCCCCACCCTTATATGTGAGGCTCCTCCAGCAGTACAAGCACCAGATAAGATAACAGCATTTGCAGCAATCTGCAGCCAGAAGTGCAAAGTGGGATGAACCATCTCAGCCTTCTCCAGTGGTTTCTAACATCACAAATGTGAGTTTTAAGCCAATTCTATTCAGTTTGAATAACATCAAGAAGTGGTTAAGTAGTGCAAAGGCTACGGGCCCTGCCAATATCCTGGCAATAATATGGATAGCTTGTGCTCCAGAACTTGCCACCCACCAAGCCACGTACCGCTCCAGCACTGGCACCTACCCGACAATGTGGAACATTGCCCTGGCATGTTCAACACAAAAACAGAGGGCAATCCAACCCAGCCAATTTCCACCTCTCAGTCCACACTCGATCAGCAGTAAAGTGATGGAAGTAGTCATCAACAGGGCTATCAAGCAGCAGCTTCTAGGCAACAGCCAGCTAAGTGACACTCATTTTAGGCTCCACCAGGGCCACTCAGCTCCCGATTGTGTTACTGCCCTGATTCACAACCTGACAACCAGCTGAATCCCAGAGGTGAGGTGAGAGTGACAGCCCAGTCCCACTCCAACACCACTATTTCTAGCTGATTCTACTCTTGTCTCAGCTCATATACTCTCATCCACCTTGTCTTATCTCCAGACTTCATTATCCAAACACACTCCTGGCCAACTTCCCACATTCAACCTCCCTGTAATCTCAAGAAAACCTAAATCTCTGCTGCCCAATTACTCCCTCGTACCAAAACTTGTTGATCCATCTTCATAATCAACAACATGGAGCTTCGGAGATGTACAACATGGAAACAGACCCTTCAATCCAACCTGTCCATGCTGACCAGATATCCCACCCAATCTAGTCTCACCTGCCAGCATCCGGCCCACATCCCTCAATTTAAAATTCTCACTCTTGATGTAATTCCTGATTGTGATCATCCCTAGCTCGCTGCATCACACACCCTTTGAGACCTCGACAACCCATTCTGTTCGAGACTCCCAATGATCTGTTAATTCATTACCTCACCTGTGTGGCTGCTTTTACAGATGCCAAAGCAACAAGGTCTGAAATTCACAGCCAAAACCTCACAGGTCTGCTTTCCTCCTTTAAGACATTCCTCAAAACCTACTTCTCTGGCCTTGTCTAAAGTTTCCAATAATATTTTTGTGAAATTATAAGCATGATAATAAAACTACAAACTGTTCCTGATTTGGACATTATCTTCAAATCATCACTGTTGCTGTAATGAATAATCTGTAATGTCTCTTACCCAACCACATTGTGGGAGCACCTTCACCACACAATCTGCAGCTGTACAAGAAAGTCGAACATCACCCTCTCCCCAGGCAACAGGGCTTTGGCATTAATCACTGGGATCTGTGGAAGGAGAAACACAGTTGATGTTTCAGGGAGTGCAAAACGGATTACAGAGAATGAAAATGGTGCAGAATGTGATAGTCAGAAATGGAAGGAAAATACACTCGCTTATTGGAAAAAAGAATTCTTGACTGTCAAAGATTTTCCAGAAAAAAAATAATAAGCAGCACATGGTCAGAGGCTGGGCGGCAGTGAAAAATTAACTTACAGAAATGTCTGTAAAAGTAATTGTAAAATACTAAACAGACCAAAAATACACCCATTGTTCGAGACTGAGGAAGTTAGATATTGACAAAGTGGTCATGAGGGAGCCCAGAGATGGAGCACAGCAGTATATGCTGTTATGATCCCACAGTCAGATGTATAGCACCGACACAGACCCTTCGGTCTAACTCATCCATGCCAACCAGGTATCCGAACCTAATCTATTCCCATTTGCCAGCACTTGGCCCACATCCCTATAAACGCTTCTTAATCATATCATGTGTCTATTTAGATGCCTTTAACATGTTTATTTGTACTAGCCTCCACCAGTTCCTCTGGCAGCTCATTCCACCCACTGCATGAAAGAATTGACCTCGAGGCCCCTTTGAAATTTTATTTGTTCACCCTAAAGCAATGCCCTCTACTTCTGGACACCATCACTCCAGGGAAAACACCTTGTTCATTTACTCTATTCATGCCCCTCATGATTGTATAAACCTCCATAACATCACAGCTCAGTCTATGGCACTCCAGGGAAAACAGCCCCAGCCTCCAATCTCAAATCCTCCAACACTAACAACATTCTTGGAAGTCTTTTTTGAAACCTTTCAAGTTTCACAGCACCCTTCTGATCAGAGGCAGGCCAGAATTGCACACAATATTCCAAACGTGGCCTAACGAATGCCCTGTACAGCAACATGTCCTCCCAGATCCTATACTCAACGCTCGAACCAATAAAGGAAAATATACTGAACATCTTCTTCATCATCCTATCTGCCTGCAACTTGACTTGCAAGGACTATGAACCTGCAGTCCAAGGTCTCTTTGTTCCGCAAACGTCTCCAGGGCCTGGCCATTCAGTGTATAAGTCCTGCCCTGATTTGCTTTTCCAAAATGCAGCACCTCACATTTATCTAAATTATACCCCATCTGATCAATATCTCATTGTAATCTGAGGTAACCTTCTTCATTATCCACAATATCTCCAATTTTATATGAACTGCAAACTCATTTACGATACCAAATCATTTAAATGAATGACAAAACAAATCCAGAAATAAACATCCATTTCTGAGTTAGAATGTGCTCTGTGTAAATCCTGCCCAATGACTCTGTACCAGGGAAAGGCTGCACATGCGCCTGGCTGCACCTTGCCCCCTACAAAGCTGGCTGTTCCGCACGTGTCCAGTGAATTCTTGCCCCAAATAAAGATGGTGACGCGTACACATGCCTGCAGCCACACTGAGGCAATTCCCCGTTTACTGAAAACACGAGACTGGGACGTTACAAAATGTGTGTTTTCCGATGTGCACGTTGTGTTTGTAAAACCTGTCCCCTCATACAGAATTTCTCTCACCTCCTGCGGTTCCACAGACAGCCTTGATGTTTGCGGGTACCTATTCTCTGCCTGGTTACTCGTTTGTCCTTAGTGTATTTGTACAATCACTTTGGATTCTTCTTAAACCTATTTCCTAAAGCTATCTCATGTCCCCTTTTTGCCCTCCTGGTTTACCTCGAGTATACTCCTACTGCCCCTATACTCCTCTAGGGATTCTCACAAACACAGCTCTCTGTCCCTGCCAAATGCCTCCATCATTTTCTTGTCCAGGCCCTCAATTTCTTTCGACAGGCAGCATTTTGTACACCTCCCAGCCTTGGCCTTAACAGGAACATACTGTCTATATTTTCTCATTGTCACAGGCCTATGGAGGCAATGGCAGATGAGGACAGAGAAGCAATCATTCCCAGTAAAGAGGCAATGTTGGGAAAGATAACAGCCTCAAGGTAGCTGGGCCGCCTGGCCCTGATGGAATGCATCCCAGGGACTAAAGGAGATGGGGGCGGGTGGGGTGGGGGGCGGTGGGAATAACAAATAAACTCTTGATAATTCAATAAAATTTGTTGGATTCTGGGATGGTTTTGACAGACTGGAAGCTGCAAATTGGTACTACTATTTTTCAAAAAGGACCCGTTAGCTTAACTTCTGTAGTGGAGAAAATACTTGAATCTCTCAAGGAAGTAGAGGAGAGATATCTGGGTAGAAATTATCTCATTTCGCAGACACAGCATGGATTCATGAAAGGCAGGTCACGTTTAATGGATTTACTGGAATTATTTGAGGATACAATGAGCGCGTTGGACAAGGGGGAACCGGTGGATGTGGTGTACCTGGATTTCCAGAAGGTATTCGATACGTTGCCACACAAAAGGCTGCTGTATAAGGTAAAGATGCACAGCATTATGGGTAATTATCATTGATACAGGATCGGTTCACCAACATAATAAATAATGGGGATAAACGGGTGTTTGGATTAGTGTTGGCACTACAACTGTTCGCAATTTACACAAATGTTTTGGAATTGAGGACCAAGTGTACGGTGTCAGAGTTCACATTTGATACAAAGATGAATAAAGCAATGTCTGCAGAGGCCACTGTCAGTCTGCACAGGGATACAGAGAGGTTAGGTGAGTGGGTAAGGATCTGGCAAATGGAGGTCAATGTTGGGATATGTGAGGTCATCCAATTGGGTCGGACTAACAGCAAACTGGATGATGAAATGGTGAAATATTGCAGCATGCTGCTATACAGAGGGAGCAGGGTGTCCTTGTGCATGAATCACAGGAAGCTGGTTTGCAGGTACAGCAGGTAATTAAGGCAGTGAAGGGAATATTGTCCTTCATTGCTAGAGGGATGGTTATGCTGCAGCTGTACAGGGGGCTGGGGAGGCCAAACCTGGAGTACTGTGTACAGGTTTGATCCCCTTACATTAGCAAGGACGTACTGACACTAGAGGGAGTGCAGAGGAGGGTCACTAGTTTGAGTTGAGAAGGTTGGCGTATGTGGAGAGATTGAGAAAACATGTTCTATACTCATTGTAATTTAGAAGAATGGGAGGTTGGATAGGAAACAAATAAAATTATGAGGGGAGGAGATAAGACAGAAGCAGGGAGGCTATTTCCACTGGGGACGGGTCCAACTCCAAAGCCTCAAAATAAGGGGGAGCAGATTTAGGACTGAGATCAGGAGGAGCTTCTTCAGCTAAAGGGTTGTGAATCTGTGGCGTTCCCTGCTGACTGCAGCATTTGAATGCCTTTCAGGCAAAATGTAGATTTGTGAACAGGAAAGGAATTAAGGATTATGGTGGGAGATCGGGAATGTGGAGCTGAGGCCATAAAAAGATCAGCCCTGATCTTATTGAATGGCAGAGCAGGCTTTAGGGACCAGGTGAAAGTTCTTGCCTTGTGCCATCAAAATTGGACTTTGTCCAGTTCAGAACCTTAACATGTAGATCTGGTCTATTATTTTCTGTAACAATTTTAAAACTAGTAGAATTATCAGAGAATCCCAACAGTGTGGAAGCAGGTCATTCAGCCCATCACATTGATACTGACCCTGAGAGCCTCCTCACCTCCCCCAGTAACATTCCATTTCCCAGGGCCACCCAACCTACACATCCCTGAACATTATGGACAATTCAGCCTGGACAATCCACCCAACCTGCACATCCCTGAACACTGTGGACAATTCAGCCTGGATAATCCAACCTATCCTGCACATCTTTGGACTGTGGGAGGAAACCAGAGGACCCAGACAAGATCCATGCAGAATACCCCAATAAGGTGGTCATCCCTTTCTTATTTCCCAGTTCCAATGAAATAACTTCGCTGGGCGTACTCCCAGCAATATCTTCCCTCAGCAAAAACATAATGCTATCCTGAATCAAAAATGCTACTCCCCTCCTCTCTTGTCCCCATTTCAATTCTTCGTATAGCATCCATACCCTGGAACATTAAGCTGCCAGTCCTATCCATCCCTGAGTGATGCCTCTGTAGTTGCTATAATATCCCAGTGCCATGTTCAAACCATACCCTGAGCTCATCTGCCTTCCCTGTCAGGCCTCTTCTATTGAAGTAAATGCAGTGCAACTGCTCAGTCCGACTTCATTCTGTGCCTTGCCCTTGCCTGCCTTGACTATTTGACTTCTGAACTGTACCAGTCTCAGACATACTCTTTCCTCACTATCTTATTGGGTTTACACCCACTCCCTCAATGGTTTAATGCCTCCCGAGTATCACTAATATCTCCCTGTCTGGATGTTAACACCTTCCAATTCAGGTACAATCCATCCTTCTTATGCAGGTCAACTCTACTCCAGAGGAGATCACAGCGATCCAAAAAAAATGTGAATCCTTTTCCCCTGCACCAGCTCCTTAGCCACTCATCCAGCACCTCCTCCTCTGTAATATGGACGTTTTTCAAGATGTCACCATTTATTTCCTCACATTCTATATCTCCCATGTACTTCTTCACAGTAAACACTGATGCAAAACACTGGTTTCCTCTCTCGCCCATCGCCTGCAGCTCCACACAATGGCTGTCTTGCTGATCTTGGAGGGTCTCTATTTACTCCCTAGTTAGCCTTTTATTCTTCATGTATTTATAGAGGCCCTTCGGATTATTCTTAAACCTATTCGCCAAAGCTATCTCACGTCCTTTTTTGCCTCCTGATCTCCCTCTTAATTATACCCTACTGCCTTTATACTCAATTTTTTTGGATTGGAATAAATGCAAAATATAACAACCTGACAAAACAGACGAGGGCAGGACTTACTCTCAATAAAGGTAGGGCCCTGAGTAGTGATATGGGAACAGAGAGACCGAGGGCTTCACGTCTTTGAAGTTTGTGTGACATGTAGACAGGGTGGTTAATAAGGTGCTAAGCACACTGACCTTCACTGTTCAGACCTTGGAGTACAGGAGTTGGGACGTTATGTTGAGGATGTACTGGATGTTGGGAGGCCTCTTCTGGAATACTCTGTCCAACTCTGGTTGTGCTGTTATAGGAAGGAGATTATTAAATTGGAGCAGGTTCAGAAGAGATTTACCAGCATGTTGCCATGAATGGAGGGATTGTGTTCTAAGGAGAGGCTGGATAGGCTGGGAATTTTTTCACTGGCGTACATGAGGTTGAGGCGTGAGCTTATTAGAGGTTTATAAAATTAGAAAGAGTGTAGACAGGGTGAATAGCCGGGGAGAGGGGATTCAAAACTCGGGTGCATTCATTTTGAGAAGAAATTAGAAAGATTTGAGAAAATACATGAAGGTTTTAATAAAAAAGATATACGTGTGGAATGAACTTCCAGAGGAAGTGGTAGCTGTGAATACAATTACAATATTGAAAAGACATTCAGATAAGTACATAAATAGGAAATATTTGGATGGATGTGGACCAAGCGGAGGCAGGTACAATTAGTTCAGTTTGGAATTATGGTCGGCATGGACTGGTTAGACCACAGGGCCTGTGTCCTTGCTGTATAACATTATGACTCTAATCCTCACGATCCCTAAATTCCTCCATCCTCAACTCGCCTGATCAATGTCACCTAAACCATCCTCACAACTCTTCCTTATTTATATAATTCCTCACTAGCCACAGAACGCTCCCTATCTCACGTCCTCCAGTTTCTCAAATCTCTGCGATATGTGCCTTTCTTTAGTTCCAACCTTGAGGCTGCCCTCATTCACTCCGATTGGATGGAGGACAAACTCGTACGACCTGGTCCTCCAGTACTGCCCTCTGGCCCTATTGGCCTGCGTTGACATCACTCACCTCACAATGGGCCCCGGATGATTGGTGGGATCCTCCCTCTCTCTGCTCTGGGATGAGCTTCATCATTCACAGTGAATGGGACAGTATCACAGAGCACAGGGACTGGGGGCTATTCAGCCCATTGGGGCTGTATTCTCTCCCTCTAGAAATGCTGCAAATCTGTCCCAATTCCCTTCCCATTTGCCCATAGCCCCCCAAATCTTCCCTTAAAAGGTAAAATTCCAAATCTGTTTATGAATAACTGCTGAGTCTGTCCAGCTGCCGTTCAGACTATTCCAGATGCTCAGAGCTTACTGAAGAACATAATGTTCACGTATTCACTTATTATTTGCCAATTACCTGAAAATAGTTACTAAAATTGTGACATTGTTAACAATTCCCCTCTCTCTGAAAATTAAATATCTTAGAAACAAATTTGCAGCTGATCAAAATCACTGCTTAACCTTCTCAGCTCCAAGAACAATTATCTGTGCTTCTGCTAGCTCTCCACAAAAGAGGAACACATCTTATTTTCATTTATTAGTGTCATAGAGATGTACAGCACAGAAACAGACCTTTGGTCCAATTTGTCCATGCCAACTAGGAATCCTCAACAACTGGAGCGCCATTTGCCAGCGATTGGTCCGTATCACTTGAAACCCTTCCTGTCCATGTACCCAATCAGATGCCTTTCAAATGTTGTAATTGTATCAGCCTCCACTACATCATCTGGCAGCTCATTCCACACACACACCACACACAGCTTGAAAACTTTGCCCCTTAGATCCGTTTTAAATCTTTGCCCTCTCAACTTAAGCCCATGCGATTGTTTTGAACCCACCTAACTGGGAGGAAAAGACCCTGGCTGTTCACCGTATCCATGCCCCTCATGATTTTATAAATCCCCATGAAGTCACCTCTCAGTCTTTGACTCTCCAGGGAAATTAACCCTGGCCTATTCAGCCTCTCCCTGTAGCCCAAATCCTCCAATCCTAGCAAAGTCTTTGTAAATCTTGTCTGAACTCTTTCAAGATTCACAACATCCTTCCCAGAACAGGGGATTTCGAACTTAAAACATAATTCCTGAAATGGCTTAATCAATGTCCTGTCCAGCCACAATTTGACATCCCAGCTTCTGTACTCAATGCATTGACCAATAAATATAAGCATACCAAACCCCACCTTCACTAGTCTGCCTATCTATGACTGTACTTCCAAGGAACAATGAACCTGCTCTCCATGGTCTCTATGTTCAGCAACATTCCCAAGGACTTTACTATTAAGTGTATGAGTCCTGCCCTGATTTGCCTTTCCAAAATCCAACAGCTTACATTTGTCTCAATTGAACCCAGTCTGCCATTCCTCGCCCCAATGGCCCATCTGGTCAAGATCCTGTTGTATTCTGAACTAACCTTCTTCATTGTCCACTACACCTCCAATTTTGGTGTCTTCTGTAAACCTACTGACCATATCTCATATTCACATCCAAGTCAATTAGTTGAGGACCCATTATCCATTCCTGCAGCACGTTGCTGCTCACAGGCCTCCAGTCCACAAATCAACCCTCTGCACCACCCTCTGCCTCCTACCTTCAAGCCAGTTTTGTATCCAAATGGCTAGTTCTCTCAACATTTCATGTTATCTAACCTTGCTAACCAGTCTGCTTTGTGGAACATCGTTCAGTGTCCATATAGACAACATTCACAATCTGCCTTTATCAATCATCTTTGTCACATCTTCAAAAAAAACTCAATCAAGTTAGAGAGAGAATTTCCCACACACAAAGCCATGCTATCTATCCCTAACCATTCCTCGTCTTTCCAAATACATGTAAATCCTGTCCCTCAGAATCCCTTCCAACAACTTGCCTGCCACTGACCTCAGGCTCACTGTTCTCTTGTTCCCTGGCCTTTCCTTACCACCTTTTTAAATAATGGCACATGCCTTCCAGCACCTCACCTGTCACCAATGACAATATAAACATCTCAGGGAGGGGCACTGCTATCACATTCCTAGCTTTCCACAAATGTCTGGGATACACCTTAACAGGTCCCAGGGATTTATCCACCTCGATATGATTCAACACATCCAGTACTACCTCCTCTGTAAAATGGTCAGGAGCCAGGCAGCAGTGGACAATTCATTTACTGAAAGGTCTGTGAACATAACAGTAAAATACTAAACAGAGCAAAAATACACTCAGAGACTGAGGAAGCTAGATAGTGAACAAGTGGACATCAAGGTACTCAGAGGCGAATCGGAGCAGTTTTATGATCCCACAGTCAGAGATGTCTAGCGCCGAAACAGACTCTTCAGTACAACTCATCTATGCCAACCAAATATTCGAACCTAATCTATTCCCATTTGCCAGCACTTGGCCGGCATCCCTCTGAACCCTTCCTATTCAACTGCCTTTGAAATGTTCCAATTTTTGTTGCCCTTTAGGTCCCTGTTGAATTTTCCCCTCTCACCCTTAACCCATATCCTCTAGTTCTGTGCTCCAGGGTAAACACCTTGTCTATTTACGCTATCCATGCCCCTCACGATCATATAAATCTCTTCAAAATTACACCTCAGCCTATGACACTCCAGGGAAAATCGCCCCCACTATTATGCCTCTCCCTGCAACTCAAATCCTCCAACCCTGGCAACATCCTTGAAAATCAATTCTCAAATCTTTCAAGTTTAAGTGCCTCCTTCTGATAATAGGGAGACCAGAATTGCACACAATATTCCAAAAGTGGCCTAACCAATGTCCTGTCCAGCTCCTGTACTCAACGCTCTGACCAACAAAGGGAAGCATACCAAATGTCTTCTTCACTATCCTATTGACCTGTGACTCTACTTTCAAGGAACTGTGAACCTGCATTCCAAGGTCTCTTTGTTCAGCAAGACTCTCCAAGACCTTACAATTCAGTGCGAGAGTCCTGCTCGGATTTGCTTTTCTAAAATGCAACACCTCACATTTATCTAAATTAAACCCTATCTGCCATTCCCCAGCCCATTGGCCCATCTGATCAATATCCCATTGTATTCTGAGACAACCTTTATCACTGACCACAGTACCAACAATTTTGGTGTCATCTGCAAACTTACTAACTGTACCGCCTCTATTCACATCCAAATAATTTAAATGAATGACGGAACAATTCCACCGAAAAACAAAAATCCATTTCCCTGTGTGTGAATGTGCTCTGTGTAAATCCTGCCCTATGACTCTCTATCAGGGAGAGCTGCACATACACCACTCTGAACTTTGCCCCCTACAAAGGTGGCGGCTGCACGTGTCCAGTGAATCGTTGCCCCGAATAAAGATGGCGGCACAGACTCGAGTCAATCGCGAAATGAGGCATTTTCCGGTTTACTGCAAAAACGAGACTGTAAGTTTCAAATTTGTATTTTCCGATGTGCAACAAATTTTCGCAAAACCTCTCAGCCCAGACCGACACCATTTCCCTCCCGTTTCCTGCTGTTTATTTCTTTCCTTACCGACAGCTCTGCGCGCGCACAGCCGCGCTGTCCGCGAGGATGATCACGTGGTATAATCAAGTCCCGCCTCTCATTCACTCTGATTGGTCGGAGGGCCAACTGCCTCGCCAGGTCCTCCAGCCCCGCCCCTGTACTTCCATTGGTCCACCGCTGACATCAATCATCCTGTGACCATTGTTGGCTGGAGCATGCGCACTGCTTCCTGGCTTTTGTTGCTTTGCATAAGTTACAAGAGTGAGGGACAAAGTTAAAAACACACAACCACCTGATGCAGCAGCAGCAGCGCTAGTGCTTCCAAATAAACCTGTTGGACTATAACCTGGTGTTCTGGGAATTTTAATTTTGTCCATCCTAATCCAACACCAGCACCTCCAAGTCACGAGTGAGGGAGGAATGTATAACATAAGAACTAGGAACAGGAGAAGGCCATCCTGCCCTTTGAGCTTGCTCTGCCATTCAATAAGATCATGGCTGATCACTTCGTGGACACAGAACCATTTACCCATGTTCTCACCGTATTCTTTAATTAATTATTACTGTTTTGAAAAAAAGCTACCTTAGCTTTAAACACGTTTACTGAACAAACATCAACTACTTCCCTGGGCAATGAATTCCATTGAGGTTAAGAAGTTCCTTCTCAATTCAGTCCTAAATTTTCTGCCTCTAATCTTGAGGTGATGCCATCTTGTCCTAGATTCACCTGCCAATGGAAACAACCTCTCTACTTCTATTTTATCCATTTCATTCATTATTTTATATGTTTCCATTCTTCTGAATTCCAATGAATATAATCCCAATCTACTCCGTCTCTGTTAAACCAACCCCCTCAACTCTGGAATCAACCTAGTTAATCTCCTCTGCACCCCCTCTCGTGCCAGTACATCCTTTCTCAACTAAGGAGATAACAACTACATGGAGTACTCCAGGTGTAGCCTCACCAGCACCCAATACAGCTGGAACATAACATCTGCTTTAAGCACAATCCCTTCAGCATAGAAGGACAAAATTGCATTTGCCGTCAGAATTGATTGTTATACCTGGTGACCAACCTCATGCAGTAGGATACTCAGGTGCCTCTGCTTAGCAAAAATGCAACTTTTTAAAATTCAATTAATAATCTCTTTTTAATGTTACTCCAACCAAACAGTATGACATTACATTTATGAACATTATATTCCATATGACCGACCATTGCCCACTCACTCAATGTATCTATGTTCCTCTGCAAAGTTCCACAGTCCTGCGCACACTTTGTCCTGCTACTCATCATCGTGTCATAAGCAAACTTTAACACCCTAAATGTGGTCCCCAACTCCAAATCATCTGTATCAATTCTAAATAATCGCAGTCCCAACACTGATCCCTGAGGCACACAACTAGTCACTGATTGCCAGCCAGGATAATATGCATTTATCCCCACACTTTGCTTCCTGTTAGTCAACCAATCTTCTATCCATGCTAATACTATACCCCTAATGCCATATACCTTTATATTATGCAACAGCCTCTTGCACAGCACCTTTTTGAAGGCCTTTTGGAAATCCAGGTACACTGCATCCACTGGGTCCACATTGTCCAACTTGCTTGAAATGTCTTCATAGAATTCCAAAAGATTTTTCAAGCATGACCTGCCCTTCATGAACCCATGCTGTATCTGTCCAATGGGACAATTTCTATCAAGTCCCTGCTATTTCTTCCTTGATAATAGATCAAAGCATCATTCCCACTATAGAGAAGAAGCTGGCTGGGGTATAATTACCCATCTTTTGTCCACCTCCTTTTTAAAACAGTGGCGTCACTTCTGCTGCTTTCCAAACTGCTGAGACTGCCATGAAGTCCAGTGAATTTTGGAAAATTACTGTCAGTGCATTTGCTATTTCTCCTGGGATACATTCTGTCAGGGAAAAGAGAATTTTCTATTATTAGCTCAATTACCTCCAACAGTCCAAAACTAGGTGTTCTGTAATAATGATAGCTTCCATATCCTCACCTACCTTTGTGTCTTTGTTAATTACTGGCAAGATATTAGTATCCTCCACTGTGGTGTCCCGTAACTAAATGCTCCTCTTTTTCCAAAAGACCAACGTTTACTTTTGCCACTCTTTTCTCATTATTTATGTTTATAGAAACATTTGCTATCTGTCTTTATTGTCTGTGCTAGTTTATTTTTCTCCTGTTCGAGCTTACATTTCTTTGTAATTCTTCTGTGGCTTTCTGTTGACCTTTAAAGTTTTTCCAGTTCTAGTTTCATGCTGGTTTTGGCCACTTGTATGCCTTTCAATTTGATCACTTCCTTAGATACCCATCGTAGAGAACACCTTTTCTTACAGTCCTTCCATTTCACTGGAATATACCTTTGCTGAGGACTTTGGAAAATGTCTTTGAAAATCTTCCACTGCTCATCAACTGTCCCACCATAAAATCTTTGTTTCCAGTCTACGTTATCAAGGTTCTCCCTCATTCTATTGTAGTTCCTCATGTCCAAGCACAGGACCCAGGTATTAGGTTTTATCTTCACACTCTCCATATTTATTAAATTCAACCATACAGTGATCACTTCTTCCGAGAGGATCCCTACTCTGAGGTCACTAATTATTCCTGTCTCATTGCAGAGGGTCAGATCTTGGATAGC